>NC_143396.1:148076186-148378994 GCF_052110815.1 Crocodylus siamensis
GCTCCTGCCTGAGAATCAGTGTCACTTTAGGAAAGGATGTGAAGCTAGACATGGTGTTCGCAGCTGGTCAACTTAAGGAGAAATACCAGGAACAGAACTTCAACCTGTATGTGACTTTCTTTGGCTTGACAAAAGCATTTGGTACAGTCACTTGGGAGGGCCTTTCTAAGATCAAGGCAACATTTGGTTGCCTGGAGAAATTCATTGCAGTAGTTTGGCAATTCAGTGAAGGCATGCTCACTCTCATTGTGGATGATGAGTCATCTGAACCATTCCCAGTCACCAGTGGAGTGAAGCAAGGTTGTGTTGGCCCTGTATATATAAACACACACACACAGAAAAAACTAAGTTAGGGTTAGAATATGTACATGTACATGCATATATATGCAATTGTATTTACACACACAAACAAATATATAAATATATTCTTTAGATAAAAGATACCCTCATCCCCTCTTTATGTACCTTATCCAAGGTCTGTTTAGTGCAAAATACATAAACAGTGCCTGGAAGCCAGAACTCCTTAGTGCTGTTCCTGAGAGAGAGAATTGTGCTAACCCTAACACAGTCTCTTCTGGCCCAGTAAATGTTTAAGTATTCAGATAGTGGAACTCAGCTTCAAGAGGAAGGATAGTATGTGCACCTTCATTCTAGAATATGCAATAATGTGATTGGGACAGTCTCTTAGAAGTTGGGAGATCTGGGTTTGAATCCCTTCACAGAGATGAAGAAATCAAACCTGGTCGCCCACATCATAGATAAATGTTCTAACCAGGTATGGAGCAGTACAGGGAAGGAGCAACATCTCTAGTTGCCATGTTTTGAAGGAAAGTGGTTTCAACTGTAACTGGGGGAAAGCAAACTGAACATATACACCTCATTAAATCCCTCAGATTAGGTCGAGGAATGCTTATTATGTAGATCATGATATGGCTGTGAGATATGTACCTAGCTGATAACTTTTATCAAGACTAAGGTGAATCTGGACATACCCATAAAGAAAAATGTAGCCATTAGGAGAAAATTCACATTGAAGACTGAGGCTTGTAAATTTAAATACACGCTTTATAACAAATACCTCACCATCAGCAGAAAAATCAGACTGTAATGAGAGGGTCAAAGAGAAGCACGGTGAGTGTAATATTTTATCATTCAGGCCACTAACATATACAGTCCCAGCAATATTTGGAAGGAAGGCAAATTAATATTCTTGAAATAAACTTGTAGCTACATTTCTTTTACTGATTTCCTTAGGGCCTTGTTACACATTGATTTTACATGGCTCCTGGAGCTCTTAACCCCTGGATTGACCACACATTAACATCTGAAACTGGTTTTAAGCACACTTTAGGTTGCTTAAAGTTATGCCACACCACAGTATGTTTATCTCTCATCCATACTACCCAGCTCATGTTCCATTAATGCCATATTACCCAGCTCATGTTCCATGTTCCATGTTCTTATCCTACAGATAAGTCAGCCCATTTGCATTCCTCCAGCCTCCCAAGATGCAGTGTTTGCTCTCCCAACCTTTTATTCTGTGTGGACAAACTTTCCATCCCCTAAACTGTACTGCACGGGGGGGTGGCTCTGGCACCAAGCCAACTTCCCCTCCCACTTGCAGGGG
Organism: Crocodylus siamensis; assembly: GCF_052110815.1. Lineage (NCBI taxonomy): Eukaryota > Metazoa > Chordata > Crocodylia > Crocodylidae > Crocodylus > Crocodylus siamensis. The sequence continues at coordinate 148,077,814 of NC_143396.1, forward strand.
TGCAACACCATGCAAACAACCTGCAAAATACATGCCAGGGATCCAGGTCAAAAGAGTGGGGTCTAGAGGAGGTGGGAAGTGGGGCATGTAGGGGATCTGATCAGGTCCTCATAAGCTAGGGCTTGCTTCCCAGCTCAGGGGCAGTAACTCCCCCGGAAGTGCCTTCTCTCACCACTCTTACGTCCCAGCTACTCCAGGAAGCATGACCAGTACCTCCCATGCCCCAATCCCAAATCACAATTCTTTAAAATATGAGATCTTCTTTAATTTACTTCCTCTTTATTTATTTTGCTTTTTATTTTCTCCTTCAGTGGCTGGCCTCCTTCATTTCAACACCTTTGCCCTAGCCCCATTTCCTTTCCACCTCCCATTTTATTACCCACCCCCATTCCCCTTTAAGTCTCCCCCTCCCGCCTTCATGTTCCCATCCCCCCCATCCCATAGCTCTCACATCCCCACCTAGAGCAGAAATAGAAGCCTGTCCTGACTCACCAGCCCTGTAGTGGGAACTCCCAGCTGTAGCTCCTAGTCAGGCCCCTGCTTGCCAATCCTGTAGCTGCAAGACACAGTTGTGCGGGTGGGAGATGGTCAGAGAAAGGTTTTTAGTTTTAATGTGTAATTGCCCCAAAGTCGAGCTAGCTCTAACACTGATCAACAGTTGAGCAGCTCAAAGTGCAATGTGTAACAAGGCTCCTACTTGAGTAAAAATCTCAAAGAAGTTAGTGGGGCCAGGTATACAGAAATTACATTTTTACCAGTATAAATGATCAGAAACTGGTCTCTACTGGGACAGAACAGAAGTTTGGTACAAAAAACTGGCATATACCAATAACAGAACAGAAGTTCAGCACACAAAGGCTGGTTTCAAAATGGCAGAACCCAGTCTAAGATTGCTCCGCACTACCTCCCCTCTACCAAAGGTGATGTGTATTCTGTTTGCTACCAATCTAAACAATGCCACATACAGAAAACTGCATAACTTAGATCTATTCTTCCTCAGGCTTTTTGAATATCTGTACCTAGCCTGAGAGTTTATCCTGAATACCTCCTAAACAAAGAAACAGGGAATTTGCTATATTTTACTGTATTGAGTGATCCACTTATAACTAGCTTTTCCAGAATGGAGTCCATAAAATTGATGATCAACTTTGCTCAGACTGTTTTCTGACTAGGTACTTCAATACAGTTTAATATTGTTTCTGCATTTTGAGTATCCAGTTACAGGATGACATCAAGGTTTAGCTTTAGATATCAAGGAATTTGTGTATGTGTGTGTGTGATTTCTTTGGCTTTCACTCTTATTGAATGATTTTACTTATAGTGAGTGTAAGAATCAATTAAGTTTCTTTCTAGAGTTTTGTTTTTAATTGTTAAGTCATAGTTAGTTCTAAAGTTGTATATTTTTGATAAAACTGAGTTCCTACAGCCAAAAATGCCTAGCTGAAGACAATGTTTTCTGGAGGAATGAGTATGGTGTTAGGATTCAAGAGGTCCACTGTTTCAGTACTGACTCTGCCACTGGCATGCAACAAATTCTTAATCTTTTTTCTTCATTCATAGAATCAGAGTATAATAACAGTTAAGTGCTGTATTCTGCAATGATGCAGCCCACTATGGTTGGTGAATTAATTTACTCTGCTTTAACTATATCAAGTAGTATCAAAATATCACACATTATTTATTATTGAGGGTGCCAAACACTGGGCGCATCTACATGTGATGCTGTGTCACTGTAGTGATACACTGTGGCGACGTAGCTCATTGCTACAGCAGCTTAGCATTGGCAGGCACAAACCATGACACCAGGACGACATTGCTGTAGCTACAAGCTACCACGCGATAGCATGTTGCTACAGCAATGCCGCTGTTAAAAATAACCATGTGCCACTAGGCTCAGTGACAGCTGTTATTGTGCTGTCATTTAGTACTTCTTAAAGCAAATACTAAATGATGGCACAGTAACAACTGTGCTGTGGAGGGTGGGGGGCATATGTAGACATGTACACTTGTATGTAATTTCTTAGCATTTGTTTTCTAGATAATAAAATGGTACTAGATGATATAACCTATAATAGAGATAAAACTACTATCCTGAAAATAGGTTCAACCCTTCTCTACTGCCCCATAGAAAAAAAGCTATAAAGTACAGGGAGTGGCTTTTCCTTTTTTTTAGTTATTATAAAGATTTATTTGTTCTCTGGCTCTAATATCCACTGAAGATTTTCTCTGACAATATTAACTTCTTAGATCAATAAATTGTGATACTGATCTCAAGAGAAGTCAGTGTCTGCCCACTATCATTGCACTGTTTACCCTTGTTGAGAAGCAGTTGTAACAAATTAAATTGGCTCCTGTCACTGGATGATATACAAGTCATTGCCCATATTTTATGGTACAATTAACTCAGGTTTGTACATCACCCTCTTCTTACAAAAGATCAGATTAAAGGCAGCATTCTATAGCTAGAACAATACCAGTTTGAGATGAGGTGAATGTCTTTTCATTTATAGAACAGAATCTCTAAGGCTGGAAGATGACTGATGTATTTAAAGAAATGCAGTATTAACAGTGTTCATTTATTGTTGTTCTTGTATATTGCTTTTAAAACAGTGAGTATATTTTATCAGGTTTGACTGTGTTTTACAAAGCCCTTTTTCTCTATTTTGTCAATAAGATTCTGGATTACTTCAAACTGAAATAGTTTGACCCTCAGAGTGTTGGAGTCTGAATAGTCTGAAGCACAGTAAATATCAAAATGGTACAGTAAAAGTGTGGTGCACTGGACAGCAAAGCTGATATGATTGGAGGGTAGTATATGAGGCAGCGCGTACATTCATCAGCTTCAGTGCAACATGATTCACAGAGTTACTTCTAACCTAGTGAACCTTACATGTGTTTTACAAATGACAGTATATTTCTGCAGTTGATCCAGCAACCTGTTAGTAACAGCGTTTCTTAAGAATCAGACAAAATTCTACAAAATGCAACATGTGGCAGGTGTCATTTGTAAAAAAGATGACATTCCAACAAAGAAAGATAGGCAGAAGTTGTATATATATTGTATACTTGTTGAGCTGGAAGGAAAGTCTTGCTCTGAACCTTGTTAAGTGTTTATGTGGGGATGCTATATAGAGTAGAGTCATGTGGGAGCAATGAAGGGACTGAGGATGGTCAGTAACATAATGCAGATGGTGGTTATACTATCTAAACAACACTATGCACTGCAAGTGGCTTGAGTATATGAAGTAGACATGGAATCTTTGGAAATCTTGCACCTAAATTCTAGGGGTGTAGGTTTGTTGGTCTAAGGACTTAGGCAGACAAAGTTCTTTGGGTTAATCTGGTATCTTTTACCAAACCAACTTAAATAGTTGGAAAAATTCTTCTTTGCAAGCTTTTGGGTACAAATACCCTTCGTCTGGCTGAGGAAGCGTTTGCAGATGGTCTGTGCTCTTCCTAAATTCGAAGTCTTCTGAGCATATATAGTGACTTTTCATTGGCAAGACCACAAGCCCCACCCATTACATGCATATGTATAGTTACACATACACACAATGAAAACATTTAGGTTTCAAAGTCAAGTGCTTAAAATTTAGAAAATACCAAAAAGTAACCTTCCTGTGCATACATTATGAGAAGAGATTATACATTATGGTAAGAGATTCATCCAGTAACTGTGGCAAAGCTAGGAATACAATCCAAGTGTCAGGTGTTTTCTGGTTAATTCACAAACAAAATCAAGTTCAGTCCATATCGCTGATTTCTGTTTGAACAGAATTGGGTCAGGTCATGTTAGATAAGATGTCATCACCGAATTAATTTCTTAAAGGGATTTTTTATATGTGTGGGGAGCTTTAGGCTGTAAATATGATTCTGGAAAAAAAATCCCTGTGGCTGGTTTGTCAGCATAGGGTGGGGAAATGGGGAGGGTGTTTGTTTTCTGAAATCGTTAGTCTGTCCCTTTAGGAGGGCAAACTGACAGAATATCTCAAAACAATTCCTTTTATCTGCTCAAGAAATCATGCATCTGCATCGGACTCTATTTTCTACTATTGTTAACTTGTATAGTACCATTTAAATTAATTAATTTATATCACCAGAGAAATTGGTATTTTTACATGGCAAAATTGCAAAGGTTGTTGGAAAGGCTACTGAGAAATCTGTGAAAAGGCAGCTAGACATTCTTGGGGTTGTGTGGCCTTACGTAGGAATAGATTTAAAAAACTACACAAGGATTGCATGTCATGCACAATAAAGCTACTCAGCCTGTATGGCCCGACTGAGGCATGCAGGCATATGCAGTTTGTGGTGCCACAAACCTCTTTGCAGCATCACAAACCTCACACATTGCACATTAAGCCATGTTTGGCACTGCTAATTTGCAATGCCGGAACAAAATTAGCTACCAGGATTTCCTTGGAGGAAAGAAAAGTTCTGAAAAAAAAAGTAGCACAAAGCATGCCAAAGGGCCACAGTTTGCCTCAAGATAGGGGAGCAGGCAGCCCTGGGCAGCTCCACAGCAGAGTCCCAGTACTGAGGCATGCAGAGCCCCCGACTCAAGGCACACTGTACCCCAGCATACGGTGCCTCAGTGTGAGGGCTCCACAGCATGTGTGCTGGTCCTCAGCTGGCGGGGCTCAGCGACTACCTGCCAGCTAGTCCCACATTAAGGCACCCTGTGCCCCAGCCAGCCCCCCCTGCAGCACATGGAGCAGTGGGACAATTTATCACAATGCAAAGCACAGAGGCAAGGGCATGCTCTGCAGCAGAAAATAGTGACACAGATCTGTGCCACTAGTATTTGTGCTGCTGCAAATGCACACCCTTGCTTGTGTGGACGCAACCTGTTTCACAGTTTCTTACAGACTTTGTACTAATCTTGTGCTCAGAAGATTGTGCTAGTTTACAGTTCATTTTCAGGGACAGATTAGGCTAGTAGGTCTATAGCCCACCATTGTTGCTGGTATTTTTCTGTTTTAGAGTAGAAGACTTTTAAAAGACCTCCTCATTTTTCAGTTCCCTTTGAATTTGATCTACACGGGTCCAATTCTGATGACTTCAGGGCATGTTGCCAATGATACAGCCAATGATATACATTTATTTAATCAAGCCTCTAAGGAATGGGAGACTGATCAAGGGAGATTCTTTGCTTTGCTCAGGAAATTGTTGTTGTTATTACACTGTGTCAGTTTACCTTGATTATTGTATCTGTCAACATAGTACTGTTCACCTACAGAGTGAGAGTCAGGTCAGTGGAGTGAAACTGATGTCCACCAATTATGTAACTGGGCACATTGCATAAGTTAAACAAATAATCATTTGCAGCACGGTAAGATTGCATGCAAAGCAAATGCAATTTTGGATACCAATGGTAACATGCCTATTAAGCTGTCCATTTCATTATTTCCCCTAGTTTTTGGTTTATAAGCTTTCAATAATTTCAATTCCACTGAGTGGCTATGTGTTCTGAGAAGTTCTCTCCAGAACTTCTTATTTTATATTGTTTGTATTCCTCTCCCCCACCCCAATTTGTGTGTTTGTTCTTTTATTGTTGTAACCTTTCCAGACAAGTTTTCTCTATATATCTTTCAAATTTTACTGCTTTTCCAGAATGTTCCACCTGTAAATATAATTAATATATTAACAGTTGACTAACAGCATTGACTAAGGTTGGACCTTATACCAATATCTGGAACATTCTGTTGTACCCTTTCTTTACTGGTGCTTCTTACATTTTGTTGCAAGTTTTTTTTCTTTCATATCTTTGTGCTCATCCTTTGGATTCCTTTAAAAAATAATATTGATTCAGATAATTTTTAAAATGTACGGCACATTGTACCTTAATTACCATCGCCAACCATGGTTTTGTTCTGTGCAAAACTACATGTTCATTTTTAATTTTTCCCTGCTGTTCAATTCTAAATAAACACGTGTATTTATTTGTCTTAATAGCTGATTCATTATTTTTGAGAGTTAATTCAAAATATAGAGAAAGAAAGTAACTCATCTATTAAATATAGTGTTCTCTTTGTTACCCAATTAATGAACAATGCAGTATAGTTTGCAGGTTGTCATCAGGATTTGTATCATGCTTGTTTTCTCTTAGTCTTAACAGATAGAGTGGGGGGTTTTTATTTTCTGGGTGGAAATACTGAAGCAATATAAAAGAGCTGAAATGCAGGACAGTATGTCCACATCCAAAATTTAATTGGAGACGTTAACACTGATGTGTTTTTCTTTCAGAGTGCAGATATGAGTCCTGCTAGTAGTACAACTTCACTTCCTGTTAGCCCACTTACTGAAGAGGCATTGCCCTTCAAGGTAAAGTTAATTCATTGTATAATAAATATTTGATGTGACTTTTGGCTTTTTATATTACCTATGTGTACAGTTAGGTGCCCTTAATAGCACTTTCCTTTCATTAAATTGCTGAGATATCAGCGAATCTCTTTCTTGTGAGTGAGGAGGTAACATCATGCCACACACTTTTGAAGGCATTGTTAAAATGCCTTTTGGTTGGTGAAAGAATTCTTTTTTCCCACTGATAATGGAGGTCAGAGATGTAAAACCTACTTGAAAAACAAAGAATGTTTTGTGATGTGCTCTATGTATTTATGAGGTTTTATGGTGAGTGCACGTACAGATATGTGTTCCATTTTTCTGATAATTCCCTAGATCTGTGTTTAGTTTATGTTTCAGTCTAACATAGATATTTGTACACTATTTTGCTAACCGTCCTCTGTTAAATTCTCCTGCCATAAAACTGTTTTACACTAGATCCATGGAAAATCACTTACTTGTGACACCAAATATTCAGCATTAATAGTAACTCGCTTGTGATAAAAAGTAATTTTAGAATGCAGTGGCTCCATAAATGAATTGTTTGCCAAAGAAATTAAATTAGTAGCTTTATGGATACCTGAAATGGCCGTAGTATGAGGTTTAAAGCTTCAGATCTGGAACTAAACTCAGCTAAAATATCTCTAAATATACTTGAAGCTGTACATGAGCACCCATATCATGTACTGGAGACAGAGTTCCTTTACAGCCCGTAATAAGTGAGAATGTGTAGTCATACACTTCAGCTCCTGGTGTAGATAGTTTTGAGTAGCCCCTGGGGCGTGTAAGTGGAATGGTGAGTATATGACACCCTCAGTACAAATGATATAATTGTTTTTGGGTGTGGAATTAAATGGCAGATGCCAAGGAGTTACAAGAACAGAGGCTTCAGAGAACTGGAAGGCTGGGGGGAGGGCAGGTATGAGGAGGGAGTAGTGCTGGTTCACTGCAAGTCTTTGAATGCAATTGCTCTTTCTGGAATTCTGAAAGTGGGTGTATCAGTCACAGTGGGTAGGGTAGATGTATTAGGTTCCATGGTGGGTATAATCTGTTGGTTAGAAGATTTGCTGTGCCATTATGGTGTAATCTTTTCTGCCTGAATAAAACATTACTATGTAAATAGAAACAGAAATAGACAACCGTGCTCTATGTTTGCATGCACTTGCTTTTCTTTTGACAAAGGAGTGTGGAGTTCTTGCCAGCTTGGTTTTGGTGGCATGTGTAAAATAATAAGCACAGGGCAGCTGATAGCTGGGAACAAGGTGACTCTCTTTTTTTCATACCTTATTCTTGGGTCCCAGGGGCCCATGTCAATCTCTGACTTGAGGCACTTATATTGCTCCTTTAAAATTCACCAGTGGTCATTCTAATACTTCCTCCCTACTTTGCTTGCTACCTACTTTTACTCTCAGAGCTACATGATGTGTTTAAGTGCCCTCCCACTGCTGAAGCTATGGATACTATATCAAGGCCAAGCACCTAACCTGCAAGGCTGAAACAAGACATGTTAAGAGAGACCCTAGTAGACTGCTGTACTCGTCAATTTTCCCAACACTTGGGAAATCAATGAGACTTCTCACAGAGCACAGTACTACTTGGCAAGAGAAAATCTAGATGTATATAGTTAAACTGGCCACTCAAGGCTAAATTCTCAGCTGGCATAAATCAGTAAAGCTCCACTGACTTGAGAGAGGCTTTGTTTTATACACTGTTGTGCACTGATTATTTTTAAAAGAATCTCTTGATTGGATGCCTCAAAATGGTCTAAACAGGCAAATGCAGACAGAAATAGTGATTTAGAAGTCCCCTTCCCCTTGTGTGTTATCTTAGAAAATGGTACAAGATACTGAAATTATAAACTGTATATTTATTACTTTTTCATTTATATCACTTTATTTTGAAGAAAAGGTTTTCATTGGAACACATGCAAATTTTAAGGTCAAATATAAGAAAAAATCAAGTACTTCTTACAGCCAGTGCCATTAAGTACAAATAAAAGTAATGCAATATGCAACAGTTTCTGTTATTGCTTCCTAACTCACTCCAAGAGAGAGCAATATTGTTCCAGCAGTAATATGAGTGAGTCATTTTACAAGCTACAACAATTTCCAAATACTGACAATCTACAATATTGTTTCTGATGACAGACAAATATTACCCTGGCTAACATGATCATAATCTTTCCTATCTCCTTGACTCATCCTTGGTTCATGAAGTGCACATTTAAAAAAATTTGATTTATTGTGTGATGCTGAGAACACAGATGTAACTGTCCAACAGAGTAGACACCAAGTATCTTCGAGATAAATTATGACTTTCTGTGTGCTATTTAATATTTGTGTTAGAGTAAACTAACTCTCTGCTTACATTCAGTTTTGGGATTATACCAGAAAGCATTCTTAGATTTCATATAGCTTGTCTTTAGGGGGGAAAATGCTGTCCCCCTTTAAAAAAAAAGCAAACTAATCTACCAAAAAAACCTAAAAAAAACACAAATAGAAGATATTTTATTATAAACCTAACCTTTTTATGTCCAATTCCACTAATGCAAAATCAGGGTTGTGATTCTGATTCTGTTGGGTTGTGTGTGATATAAATGTAAGGTGGTGTTACTGGAACAAAATACGTGATTTTAATCACAGGGAAGTTGACAGTAACATTTTCTGGAGTAATTTCCAGTGCTACTTTCCCTGGGATTTATAACATCCTGTATTAACTCAGTGCCCAGTTTCTAGGTGTAAGGGATCCTGCAGCATTTTCCCATTAAATTGTGCATGCTGTGACATACAGCACAGTCTGGGAACTCTAAATTATGTGAAAGGACATTTTGAAACACTTGGAGCTCATTTTATTATAGTGCAGTGAGAGGGACCAGAAATGAACCCATTTTGTTCCATTATTTTATGTAATTGATGTGTTTTATTTCAACAAATAAACCATGTATCCGGTGCTGTGCATTGTACAACAATTAGCATAGACATGTTTGGACAAAATAATAATAATACACAGTTTAGGGCTTATAAAAATCACTAAAAATGAACAAATGAAAATAATTAATAACCCCATTCAATGATTTCCTCTGTTCTGCTAATGTAGTGGTGGAAATCACTTTTCCCATGGAAAGAAGCTCTCTGCAACGTATCCAGAAGGTTAACAAATTCTATACACAGCTCCCATCCACTTTCCCCTACATAGCTGGTTAGCCCTGCATTTACGTGCAAAGCAGCCTTCCATAGATGCACGTTTTAAAAGCTTAGCAAAAAATTTTGCTCAGACACGTATGCAGACAGTGCAGTTTTCAAAGACTTTTATCTCAGTCAAATCAAAACCAATTTTCAATAAAATACTCAAAGGCATTTTTCTGCAGTGAGGGTTATTTCTATGTCAAATTTCAACTTTCTATCCTCAGCTATTTCTGCTGTTCGAGCTATTAAAAAAAGTTGCAAGATTTTTCTTTATTATTATTATTATGGAGAAAATGTATTACCTCTCTTTCAATAACAGTTGAATATTTTCATTTAAACTTTGTGGGAATGAAGGTCCCTTCTTTGAAATGAGGCTTATTCCCGTATTCCCACATGGACGTCCTTGTTGAATCAGAGCCAAACTCTGAAAAAATTGATCCTGAAAACTAAAAGCTTAAGAATGACGAACAACTTAAATGCTAAGAGTTTAGAATGGAATCTGTCCTGGAACCTTAACTCTCTACACTAGAAAAGCAAAATTGCAGCTGGTATAGCGTGCATTTGAGATTTCATTAATTCGTAATTCCAGCCATACTGTTTTCCAGTCGTTGTTAAAGATGATTTTGCCATAATTTTACATTTTAAAAATGAGGAGAGGGATTAAAAAAAAGCATATTCCCTCAGTGAAATTGCAATTTTAAAATAGTCTACTTTCAAGGCATTATTTAGTCAAATTTTCAGGACACAATCTTCTTTCCACCTAAACTTATCCTTGCTCAATTCTCATTAGAGTGTATTAGTGCTTGGTAGATGAGCATACCCAGGCTGTTAAAGTGGAGTGGCCATGGCGAACATACATAAAAAGTAGCTTGTCACAGATGAACCTATTGTGCAGAGACAAATTCTTTTTTCCACCTCCTTGGAGGTGTGTGGAAGCATGGAAAATATCACTTGTAAAGTTGATATTGTTTTCCCTTGAGATCAGAATTAGGTTATCTTGGCTTCTTCCCTTCATTTCTACATTTTAATAGCAAACCTATGTGATACTTAGGCACCATTAAAAGAAATTAAACAAGGCACATTGTGTGGAGTACTATGTCTCTTTCTAACCTTTTTGCTCAGGAATTTCCCAACTTCTTTCAGTATCCTTCTAGTTATTGACTGTGCCCAAAAGAGGCTGATAATGTAGAAGACTACACCTGACCAGTCAGCAATTAGTAGGGCTGAAATTAGATTCAGTTTTTATCTAAAGAAAGTATGAGTAAGAAAAGTAGCACAGGTGTAAATCCCCTAAATTAAGGTTATTTATTAACACCACCTCAGTGATTGTTTGCAATTAACTAACATAATTAACACTAGGTTTGCAGCAAATTTACTATGTTTAACTAAGCACTAGGCACTATCTTATGATATAATCAGTATTTTTATTTTTTATTAAAATGTATGCTAAAATATGCAATTGCCATATATTCGGTCTGTGTGCAACCCCTATTATGATGAGATCCCAGCCTACTTGGGTAACACAATATAATATGAACAACAATAATGTTGACTTGCATTTGAAATCCATCCTTAACCTGCTTTACTAATTGTGCATTAATGCAGGAAACACATTCCTTTTGTCCTTTTTATCCTATTTTGAGGGAGAATTTCCCTGTGCATTTGTTATTCCAGCCTACTGTATTCTGACTTCTGTAATTAGTACTCTTGATGCTGATTCCCAGAGTGAGAAATGACAGCACAAGTAATGAAACTAAGCAATCCTTGGCAGTGTTGATGAAAGCGGGGTAGGACTGGGCTAACAGTTCTCCCATTCATTCTGTAGCTCTTTTTTCTTTAAATCTATTTGTACTGGAGCTGTAACCTGGATACTTGGCTATATTTAACATCTTTGAAATTGCTAATGGGTATGGCTCTGGCAGATAGTGTTACTTTTATGTAGAATTTTATCCTGAGATTAATTTTCCATCTGGTCAATAACTGACCTGATATTTTATAATTGATTGTTTTGAATGGTCAATGAAGAAGTAATTGTAATGTGTACTCCTCAAAGCTAGTTGAGATATCTTTGTGACTGATTGCATTGCAGGTTCAGTTAAAGAATATATGCCTGCTGTAATTTATTAAATCTAGTTAAAGAGATAATTACAAATTGGTGTTATATTTAATAGCACAGTCCATTCCAGATAACATACTGCTCATTTACACTTTTGTAATAGATATGTTGAATTCCAGTCAATGTCTTAAGCATTTTGTTCCTCATTCTTGACTGAGACAAGTTCCTTTTCACCTGGATGCTCATCTAGCAAAAATTACAGTAGTGATGTGTCCTGCTGGGAAGATGCAGATCTAGGTTTCCCTGGCTATCACTCATGAGTTGGAAACTCAAGCATTTCTTATTTCTCTTATTTCCCCTTCTTCCTGAAGTTCTGTATCAAATGAACAGTGTAAAATCACTGTAGCATGTGTTTCTTCCCCCTGGAGAAGTGTTTTAATTATTTCTGTTAAAATTACTTACATCTCAGTATGAATCACCCAGCCTCACCTCCCTTGGTCTCCACCTACTCTACTCTTGCTTCTTTTAAGACACACTATGTTCTCTTATTTAGTGTTTTAATCTATTCCTCCTACTCCTGGCCTTGTGACTTTTGTGACATTTTCAAGGGCAATCCTTATGCTGATTGTAACCTTTCTTTAACTGTATAGCCTTCCTCTGCCTGAGATCTTCGATGCTACTCCGTAAATCTTACTGCTTTTGGGTGGACTTCTAACCTCTGAAGTATAATCTTATATGTGGTTCTTACCTGAAACATTAACTTTATTGTTGCAGAGAGACCTGATTTAATAAGAGCTCTTTGAGGAGTTGTATTAATCGGATCTCTCTAGCCTTCATCATCCTGGTATCTGGCCCTGTCACAAGCAATGGTCTTGATCCTCAGAACACCTCTATGAAGTTGTTTGTGGATGTGTGATCTGTTCTCCTTAAGTGTTCTTTTCCAAGTAACAGACCTGCACCCGAACTTCTGCCATAGCAGAACCTCATTATTCATCCCATTTGCCACTGGGTCACTGGACTACAGACCTTTGACTGCTCCAACCCAATCTGCTTCAACTGTCCTTAAGTTCAGCTATAGAATCCTTTCTGAGAGCTCCTGATCAGTGTGATATATAGGGATTCAGAACAATTTAATTAAAAAATCTTTAATATGATTTATCTGTAGAAATGCAATAGGTAAAGAGAGAGGATGAAAATAATACACGCTTCCATTCATCTCCATTTTTTTTAATTTTATCTTTCTATGCAATTTTACTGGGTATAGATTTTCTATGCAATTTTACTGGGCATTTAGTGTTGCCAGAAGATCAGAGAAAGTGATTCTTCCCCTTATTTGGCACAGGTGAGGCCATATCTGGAGTACTGTGTCCAGTTTTGGGCCCCCCACTATAAAAAGAGTATGACCAAATTAGAGAGTCCAGTGGAGGGCAACTAAAATAGTTTGGATGGGTGGGACCCAAAAGCTATGAGGAGAGGCTTAAAGAAATGGGCTTATTTAGTCTGGAGAAAAGAAGACTGAGAGATGATTTAATAGAAGCTTTCAACTACCTGAAGGGTGGGGTTCCAAAGAGGATGGAGCTGGATTGGGAGGGGTGGCAAAATGGTGGATCTGGCCAGCAGATGGACTTCACTTCCGAGGATCCCCTGCCTGCACAGCTCCCAGCCGTCTTCATGGAGACCCAAGGAGTATGGGGCTGTGACAGCTCAGGGCCATAAAACTGAGGCTCTGCCCCAGCCCTGTGCTGTTACAGCCCTACTTGTCACAGCCTCATGCTCCCAGGGTCTCCTGACAGAGCCAAATGGGCATGGTGCACAGCTGGGCAAGGACCTGCTCTGGGGCTGGGAACTTGGGGTGGTAACAGCAGGAGGCCTGGGATGGGGCAGAACCACAATCTGTTCCCTGCACGCCCCTACCTGCGGAATCTTCACCCATCACAGGGGCAGGCAGGCAGCAGATCAGTGTCTATCCTAGCCCTGGACTATCAGTGTTTCAAGATCCTGGGTTCTCCCCAGCCCCACCCTCCAGTCTCACTTCTGGCCGTAGCCCTATGCTAGCTGCTTGGCTGCATGCCCATCCTGTGCAGGTCCAACTCCTGGCAGTGGGTGTGGGGTTGATAGGCCAGGGTGCCCAGGCAGCGGAGCTGGGTCCAGCAGGGGAAGCCAGAAAGAACTGCCACTGCAAGGGGTGCTGAGGAATTGAGTCTGCCATGGGCTCAATACTGCCTGCAGGCCAGATATTGCCCATCCCTGAGCTAAACTGTTCTACGGTGGTGCCAGATGAAAAGACAAGGAGCAATGGTCTCAAGTTTAGGTTAGGTATTAGGGGGGAAAAAAACTTTTCACAACCAGGGTAGTAAAGCACTGGAACAGTTTACCCAGAGAACCTGTGGAATCTCTGTCCTTGGAGGCTTTTAAGATCCAGGTAGACAAAGCTTTGGCTGGGATGATCTAGTTCGTCCTGCTTTGAGCAGGGCGTTGGACTAGATGGCATCCTGAAGTCTCTTCCAACCCTAATGTTCTATGATTTTTTAGATCCCAGCTCTGGGATCAGCTCATATATCTCCAGATTTCTTCCCCATTAATTTTAACTTCTTGTTCCCATTGTGAATACATTGTACAGAGGGCTGAAGTGTGAATTAATTTGGATGAACGTCATATGCTCAAGATGAGCAGTCAGTGTGAACAGCCCTGTGGTACTGGGTAGCTTTATTCCTGTACAACAACCATATTTAAACAGGGAAGATACAGTGGATGTAGAGTTTCTATACAAAATCTAAACATACTAATAATTCAATGATTTTATAAATAATATGTATAATTTCATCAGTGAGGTAGTTTCTGGACATTTACTTTCTTTATTAGACTTTCCTTTATGGCTGTAATGGTTTAGCTTAGAAAGGGGCTTTCGAAGGGGAAAAAGAGAAAAGCAACACAATATATTTTCCCTCTGTAGCATTTCCCCTCTATGTGGCATTGGTTAGACTGCAGTTGGAGTACTGCATCCAGTTTTGGGTGCCGTACTTTAAGAAGAATGTTGAAAGACTCAAGAGGGTCCATAGGAGGGCCACTCACATGGTCAGTGGCTTACAGGAAAAGCCCTATGAGGAGAGACGGAGGGACTGGACCTCTTCAGCCTCTGCAAGAGAAGGCTGAGAGATGATCTTGTAGCTTCCTACAAATTCATTATGAATGCAGCAAGGGATTGGAGATGCTCTGTTCACCAGGGCGCCTCTTGGGATAACAAGGAACAATGGTCACAAACTGACAGAGAGCAGATTTGGGCTAGATACCAGGAAAAGCTTCTTCACGGTCAGGGTGGCCAAAATTTGGAATGGGTTTCCAAGGGAGGTGGTGCTCTCCCCTACCTGTTTAAGAGAAGTGCTGGGTCATCTGACCCCAGCACTCTTTCCTGCCTAGGCAAGGGGTCAGACTCGAACTGTTGAGGTCCCTTCTGACCTTAGCATCTATGAACCTATGAATCTATATAGAAAGAACCTACCTCCCAGCCAATACATGGGTAGGTAGTTACAGGACAAGGGACTATTTAATGGGTCCAGTCCTAAGTTGAGTATCTGTTTTGCCAGTGCCAGGACCTAACAGATCAAAAGTCTAAAAGAAAATTAAAAGGCAGTATCTGAGAAGCTTGGTGAATAAAAGACTGATACATTTAAAAGATGCTTTCTCCTTAGCAGACTGAGCATGACCCTGGCTTGTGTGTTGTGGGGAGGGTGGTGGAAGAGCGTCACCTAGACCTTATCAGCCTTCCTAAAAAGAAGGATTCTTCAATCACAGGAATAGCAGGCATTCAATCTAGCACTGAGCAGGCTAACAGTGATTCTTGTAGCTAGCCAAATAGCCTGGGAAACATGAAATAGAATATGCTCATTATCAAAATCAGGTTAGTGAGATTGTTTCTATACTGTAAGATTTCTCAATTCCACTTTAGGTTTCCTGTGGATGGTTTCAATGGGCTTCTATGGCAGTAAGGAAAGGAAACCATATATTGAACCTGTCCAGAAAACTGTTCATTATCACAATAGTCATTCCTATGTGGTAAATCATGCTTCGCCTTCTCTTAAATGTTTGATTGTCTGACTTAATAGATGTCTGGAGAAAAAATTCTCAGTGGTATGAGAAATATACTTTGATATATATCAAAGAGCCAAATCTTCATTAACATTGATTAAAGTGGATCAATGATGACACATGCCCTTCCAGAATCTGAAAAATTAGTACATTTAAACACCTGAAAATCAGGAAGACAAAACATGTCACTCATATAATGCAACTTTAATTCTGTATAGTAGTGGAAGTGGCTCTGGAAATGGTTCAGGCACAGTACTGCAATAGTTAATGAATTACCAAGAATAGTAGGGTACTCTGCATCTCTAATTGTCTTCACATCAAGACTAGAAATTGTTTTATTCAAGTTTTTGGACTCGGTTACAGGATAACATTGTCTGTGTTATATGGGAGGTTTGTCTAGATCAGGGGTGGGCAAAATGTGGCCCATCAGGCCATTCTATCTGGCCCACGGTGCCCCTAAAAAAATTTAGAAAATTAATATTTATCTGCCCCTGGCTGCCTGTCATGTGGCCCTCAATGGTTTGCCAAAACTCAGTAAGTGGCACTCTGCCTGAAATAATTGCCCACCCCTGGTCTAGATGGTTTAAAGATTTTCAATTCTATCCTATTCTATTCTACTCTGCTTTAAATTCTTTAAATCTACAATCAATAGATGAGGAAAAACTAAGAAAACAGTCCATTTTTTGTGTTTCATTTTAAAAGTTTGAATTTGTAGGGTTGTGGAATATCTCTCATTGAAGAGTTTTAAGAAGAGGTTAGATAAACAGCTGGTGGGTCCAAACTAGCTGTACTTGATTGTGCCTTGAGAAAGAGGGTAGATTAGATGATCCATTGATGTCCCTTCCATCCCTATTTTTTATGATTATTTGTGTTAAGCAGGGGTAGATCCAGGGGGCGCGGGGGGGTGCAGTTGCACCCTCCCATTGCTATACTTCTGTGGGCTCTGTGGCTCATGCACAGTCAGCTCTCTGACTTCACTACTTATTAGAGTGGGTCCAGCACCAAGAGGGTGAATGCTACCACCATTTGCCAACACTCCCTGCCTGCGGTCGTATTCAGTGGCAGGAGAAAGATCAGGGGGATCAGTAATGGTGCTCACCTCCTGGGTTCCATACTTATAAGCTGGTGAGCTCTGAGAAGTCCCTGCACATTGCCACACTGCCAAAGGAGGGTCTGGCTACTCTTCTGGATTTACACATGGTGTTAATAACAGCTGCAGTGAGGGATTAGTTCGAATAGTTTGGCATGTCCGAGTAAGTAACCAAGTTCTTCCAGTTGGAATACTGAACATCTGGTTTCAGGTCTTATTTGAAAAAAAGGTATATTTTACTTAAAATAAATGTATCTTAGTTCATCAGGTTGCCTCAGCAGGAGGTGTAAAAAGATATCTTATAAAGTGATTGTCTAGAGTCTGGCAGGGTACATGTCAGTGGTTTCTGGGGCTCAGCAAAGGACAAATGAAGCAGCATCTCAGAAGGAATCTTTGAAGTGCTGGTGAAGGAACAATGACTCTTAGAAAATTCAGGGTATTTTGTCTGGAGTAGGCTCAGTATTTGAGGAAAAGCTACGTGTAAGTACATTTTTGGCAGCTCTTTGGGTTCACCAAATGAACTGATGACTTACTTTCCTTTGATTACAGTCAATCCTATTGTTCGAGAACCATACTTATATTCACCTAACTGTTTATTACATATTTTTCTTCCCTGTGTTAAATTAAAACTAAGTTCCTTAACAACATTCTAAAGGAAATCAGAGTCCACATGTGAACTTCAGAGCTTCAAAATAATTTCCCTCAAATTGGAGGGCGTTTTTTGCCTTCAAAGGACTCCACTTGATACTGGCTGCCAACTAGACATTGAGCCATTGATTACTACCTGCTGAGCTTGATGCTCCAGCCATTTTTCTGTTCACCTTAAAGTCCATTCATCCAGCCTGTACTTCCTTAGCTTGCCTGCAAGAATGTTGTGGGAGACCATATCGGAAGCCTCACTAAAATGAAGGTACACCACATCCATCAGTCTCCCCACATCCACAGAGCCAGTCATCTCATCATAGAAGACAATCAGGTTGGTCAGGCGTGACTTGCCCCTGGTGAATCTATGCTGACTGTTCCTAATTAACTTTTTCACCTCGAAGTGCTTAAAAATGGATTCCTTGAGGATCTGCTCCATGATTTTTCCAGGAACTGAGGTGAGGCTGACTGGTCTGTAGTTCCCTGGGTCCTCCTTCTTCCCTTAAATATGGGTACTATGTTTGCTCTTTTCCAGTCATCCAAGACACATCCTGATCATCGATGAGTTTTCAAAAATGATGGCCAATGGCTCTGCAGTCACATCACCCAAATCCCTCAGCACCCTCAGGTGCATCCTGTCTGGCCCCATGGATTTGTACATGTCCAGCTTTTCTAACTAGTCCCTAACCTGTTTTTTCACCACTGAGGGCTACTCACCTCCTCCCCAAACTGTGCTGCCTGGTGCAGTAGTCTGGGAGCTGACCTGGCCTGTGAAGCCTGAGGCAAAAAAGGCTTAAGCACTTCTTGCTCCAAATGTGCATTTTGCTCTTTTAGGTGTGCCAGTTTGCACCTGCTTATATGGAATAACAGATAGCACCACTTAAATCACAGGGTGTGTGGAGGCTGGTAATGATGTATAACATTCAGATGACTTCACATTTTCAAGGGAGAGAAAGCTTGAGGGGAAGAGGAAAAAAGAGAAAGGCATGAAAAGAGTAAGATAATCTGTTTTTACAGAGGACAGGGTCTGTATCCCTTGCTCAAATTATCATGATTTTTTACCATTAACACTGTTCAGCACCCTGATGATGCACAGCAAATTTCAAGGCAATTTTAGTTGTCATGTGGATGTAGAGTATGGACTATAATCCACAGAAAGTGATATTCAAATTAATATATTGGAGATTGTGTTACACTGGAATAATAATATGAGTTTTAAAAAACTACAGAAAAAACATTACTCCAATCCAGGAGGTTCTCCCTTTCTTTTCTTTGGTTCCTTCCTAAAAGAAAATGCAAAACAGAAGAACAAAAGACCAAGTCCACTCATCTGGCAATAGAGGTTCCTTCCCTGAGGCAGAATGTTTAGTCATTGAATATTCTGATAAGTACATAGAACTGCTGAGTACTGCATATATATAATAAAAAATGTTGTAAGATGTATAGCATTACATTCCTCTGAAAACCTGTCATTATGCAGCCAAAGGAGCTTTATGAAAGGACCCTAATGTTCTTGGTAAGGATGATTCTGTTTATTCATTTTAAGCTTTCAAGGAGTCTATTTGTAATTAGGTGGGCAGATGACAACTGCTCAAAAGTAAGTATGATTTAGGAGCATGACCGTCAAGAAAAATACCAGAGAACATTCTATTATCCTGTTAATTGTATTGGTGTGTTTAATGACAGAATGAAATGGTGGCTCTAAGTGACTCACTGGGGACATTTCTATTGTCTTCAGTAGACCCAGGCCCCTACCAGTAGTGTAGAATCCATGGGTAGTAGAAAATAGTCCAGGGGTATGAAATAACCAAATAGTGGTCGTGTCTATACGGGATGCTTTACTGTGCAGTGGACTAAACTACTGTGCAGTAAAGCATTACCATCTACATGTGCAGTGCTTACTGTGCAGTAAATCAATCTCTTGCACAGCATGTGCAAGTAGTAAACTTATTGCGACGTAAAGCCAAATAGTATTAATTGCGCATGTAGATATGCCCAGAAATACCCAATTACCTGTGAGGGCACATTTCTTACGAGAAAACCACTCTCTAATCTCTCAGTTCTAATCCTCAAAGGGAATTTACAAAATACCTTTCACATATGAGCCTATGAACTTCACTTCATTAATCTACTGGGTACAAAAAAATCATAGTCTAAATATAGGGGCGTAGGTTGTAGCCATGTTGGTCTAAGGACATAGGCAGACAAGGTTCTTTGGGTGAATCTTTTATTAGACCAACTTAAATAGCTGAGGAACAATTTTTAAGCAAGCTTTTGGGTTCAGAAACCCTTCATCAGGCTAAGGAAGTTTCAGCAGTTGATGTGTGCTCTTCCTGGATGGAATGAAAAGTAAAAAAGCCAGAGGCTAGGCTGGTATGCATACGAGACAGGCAGTGAAAATCTAGATTGAGGAGTCAATGGGTGAGAGATGGGCTGGGTGGGGGGAGAGAAAGGAGATGAATAGTGAAGAAGTACCTGGGAAGTCACTAACTGCCTGTCTTGTATGTGCATGGCAGGAGGAGTGATTTTTGGAATGGGGAATCAGATCCCAGTCATGTGCTTTATGCAGGAGAAGCCCAGGATCATAATCCCAGGCTCCCCCTGCAACAGCAAGTTGAAGGCTAGGTGCCCAAAGCCTGACATGATCCAGCGCTGTCCTGAGGGTGGAGCTGACAATCAGGATCTCACCACAGATGGTTTAAGGCAATGGTACAGTCCCAGGACTGGGACTAACAACCAGTTGATTGTTGGCACTGGCCCCGAGACTTGCATCTGGGCTTGTTCAAGACTTTGGTGTTTCTTGGTGCTAGGACAAAAAATCCGCTCATTGTCAGCCCTGCCCCATGTCTGCCCTGGACATGTCACATGATCCACTTAAGTCATCATGCAAACCAGCCATAAAAATATTCTGTTACCAGTAGAACAATTTTATGGTGGGTTGGACATTTTAAAGAACCTTAATTCAGGTGCATTTATGCCATGATTAACACATTAAATGTGTTAAATATATTATGTAGAGGGGCCCTTAGTTTAGCATACAAGTAATGAGTGTTCAACCCACCCATAGAAAAATTGGACTTTGAATCTAATTAAAGTTGAGCTCTGTGAGATGGCTAATGAGCCAGGAATAGGAGTATAATCTCATGTTTGAGAATATAGTCACATTTTTGGTTCATTAAGCATCCCACAGGGTGCTGCTTCTGCTCAGCTTTCAGGCACTGGGAGCTGAACAGACAGAGCAGCAGTGGGGTATCTTGCTTGCTTCTCAGACATGGAAGTCTAGCGTATAAGAAGCCACTGGAGAGCAGCTGGTAGCTGCTTCTCCCCTCCCTTTCCAGTTTATGGGTGTGGTGAGAGGAGCTTCCTCTTCTGCCTTCTCCAGACTGGGGTGATCCTCATCTTCGGGTCTATGGACAGACATTGCACATAAACTGATTTAAGTGATCAGAAACTTGTTTA
The DNA here is from genome assembly GCF_052110815.1 of Crocodylus siamensis. Taxonomy (NCBI): domain Eukaryota; kingdom Metazoa; phylum Chordata; order Crocodylia; family Crocodylidae; genus Crocodylus; species Crocodylus siamensis. The sequence goes on from NC_143396.1 coordinate 148,098,671, forward strand.
AACCTGTAACAGAACAGATGTTCAGTGCACATAAACTGGTTTGAAAATGTTTGAGATAAACCTGGTTGAATGTAGTTATCAGACTTAAACCAGTTTATGCAGTCTGTCCCAGATCCCTTCCTGGTTTAAGTTAAATCAGAGTCCTCCAGGATCCCCGATGCTTTGCAACCCGGAGGGGGGGGGTTCTGCTCTCTGCTCCAGCCCAGCAGGGCTGGCCCCATCCCTCTGCTTCCTGGCTGCAGCTTTGGCAGAGACTGAAGGTACAGGGCACCTGCCTGGGAGCTACCTGCACCCCCCTTCCTCATCACCACTCCCTGCTTCAGTAAGGATTCCACCCTTTCCCTGTGTCTTACACAGACACCTCTCAGCATTAGCTAGCATACCACATACTGGCTACAGTCCAGTCTCTGCCATGGGAGACAGGACAAAGGCAAACAGGGCAATGCTGGTTTAGGGCTCTTTGGAGCTAAACAACAGGAAACTGGTAATGTCCCTCCTTGGAAAAAGTTGTCTGCTGTGTAAGTAAACGTTGTGTAAATCCCTGCAGGCTCCCTTGCTGACCAGTGAGAGGGGGGAGACCCCTCCCTAATCATTGTATTCTGCCATGGCCTGGCCACACACCCCACCTCACCTCAGCACTGTGGAAGGAAAGTGGGGAGGGCTGCTCTAGCACCGCCTCCCGCTCTCCCCCCAACTTCTAGCCTGAGCCAGTGCAGGCATGTGCCTGCATTTTTTCAGTCCAGAGGGGATGTTTGTGCAGTTACAAACTGATTCAGCCTAGCCAGGTTAGACTAACCTGTGAAGATTGAATGAAATCAGGCTTAGGCTTTTTGAATGTCTGGCCCTAGCCTGTGAGTCTTTTCCCCTGGCTCCACTCTGGAAGGAGTTAAGCCAGGGGAAAGCGTACAAAGTGTTCATTCTCCCAGAAAAGACTTCCCTGGAAGTGACTTGTAACTGGTTGGAATTGGGTTAGTTTTCTTCCAGAACTGCCATTTTTGCTCCAGGAGGAAAACTGGAATGTTTGTACACTCATGGTTTCTACCATGAAACAGAACTTTTGTATGTTGCCTTAATTTTATGGCGAAGGCTAGAGGATTTTACAAAAATAGATGATTTAATAGATTTTCAGGGATGTATGATTCACATAACCTGAGTATCTTGTCCCATAATGTTTTGATCAGCAACAAGCAATACACTGCATAGTTTGAAAACCTTTAAAAAAAACAACAAAGAAAATGCAACATAATTAAGAGATCTGATAACAGTGATAGCAGTGGCTTCTTTTAATTAGTTGAGATAGTCTACAGTTCTCCTTTTCATCTACTCTGATTCTATTACCTGTACACTCATTATCAACATTTTGAAAATGAGTGCTAAGAGACTGTATTAAAATATAAAAGCTGTGTAAAGAAGTGATCAAGTTGTAATACAAAAAGTTCTTTTTCAATGAGTGCCAGATTGCCTACTGATCCTATTCCCAAATCCATACACAGCAGTTCAACAACTCTGTGAAACTCCTCATTTATTTGCTCTCATAAAAAGGCTGCTTCCCCTTGTGGTAAAGTCATTACTTCACTTGACTGCACCCATCTTTGTAGTTAATTCTTAAACACTTTCAGAACTTCAGGGAAAGCTGCTGTCATTTGCAGTACAAATACAGAAAAAAACAGATGTACAGAGTAGTTCTGCACCCTGGTCAGTGGCAGTGTGTGAGGTGGTGCTGATGCTGGGCTGCTGTGCAGCCAGTCATCAGCTACAGCAGCAGCTATTTTGTGCCTCCCTCATTCACTCCACAAAGGCAGCACCTGGGGCTTCTGCCCCTGTTGGTCCCCTACACACTTATGTTATTGTTCATCAGCAGTCCCTTGATATGAGGATGACAATTTTCCAGTAAATAGGGAAGTCACTGGTGAATCTATAGATCACTGAGAAGGCCAATCTGAGATCAGCATGTTTGACTGTAAATGTGAGAAATAGTTTCAGGTGGAAGACTGATGTTGCTGGGTCACATCTCTGTCCTTTTGCCCTTGTCTATCCGTAGTAAGATGTTGTTTGCCCAAAATGATCAATGCCTTTTTGTGTCACAGAATCATTAGGGATGATTCAGTGCTTGTATCTCACAGGTATTATGTTAATAATATATTTCTTCAGGTTGACTTTCAGGGTGCCCTTGAATCTCTTCTTTTGCCCATCTCTTGGGTGGTTACCATTGGTGAGTTGGGAATATAGGGTCTGTTTTGGGTGCTAGTTGTTAGGTATCCCTAGGACATGTTCTGTCCAATAGAGCTGCTGCCACGTAAACATGGCTTCAATGCTGGTGGAGTTTGGTTGAGCCAGAATGCTGGCATTTGTTCTTCTGTCCTCCAGTTGATATGGACGATTTTTCTAAGATATTGCTGATAGTAATGTTGCAAAGCTTTCAGAGGGTTCCATGCCGGAGTATTTATTAATGACCTATTGCTACGTTTTCTCTGTTATCTACTCAAAAATTGAAAATCAGTTCTGTCCGAATGTATCTTTGGTTATGTTTAATTTCTTTGATAATATGAGAGGGGAAAACACCAAGGACTATATTTAGTGTTAACAGTATTGTCACTATGAGAGAGAACATTATTATGTGCCTATTTGATGGAGCAAAGGGCCAGCACAAAGTTTATGCATCACTACGTTAAGTGTTTTGGTGTGATAAAGCTACCACACAGCAACAGATTCCACCCTGAGAAAAATGGAGCCAGATTCCAATCTCATACTGCTTATGTTTTGGCATAACACCATCTATCTTAATAGATTTAATCCTTAATTGTGTGGGTGTGAGAGAAGAATCAACACAGCAATGTATGTTATAATTTGTATAAGCATAAAACTATCCCTTAATAGATATTGATGTACATTTTAAATAATAAATATAACACATTTCTGGCAAGCAGTATCCATTCATACATAATCATACGGCAAAACAAGCAGTACTGATAATTCATTTCAGTTTCCAGCACAAGCTGATCTGTGAGTATAGGTATTAGTGTTTTGGAAAAGTAGATCTGTATTTCTACATTTCCTTTGATTATTTTGATGTTATTGATGTCAGTTTGTTATAGCTTAATTAAATCCACTATCTTTTTTGAGACTGCAAATTAACATTTCTAAACTTTGCAGTCTGTGGATCAGATGCTTTTGCTCCTCTTTCAACCACTTCTAAATGCTCTGTCCCTCTTCCAGCTGTGTTTCAGCTATACCACCTAATACAATGGGGCAGGAAAAAGTTTATTATGTGCAGAAAACCCTGTAACTTAATAAGTTCCAATTATAAATTGCTTAGTTAAAAGAAACAACAAAAGCCCATGATCACAGTACTAAGACATTTGCCCAGCACTGTAGGTAGATTGGCTTTTCTTGACTATTCTTTTTTTTGTTATTTTTGGTTATACTTTGGTAAGTCCTTAAGGGCACTCTTACACTTAGAGTTTGTCTTCTGTTACAGAAATTGCTATACCCATAATCATTTTTAAAAGTAATATTTGTTTTTTCTTACATTGTTCATCCTATAAACACTGTCTTTCCTCTCCAATCTGACTTTTTTTCATCTCCTTTCTCCCACCCTAGAATGGGTGATTCCAATATTTGTCATGTGATTTCCTAAATTATCATCACAGATATATGGCAATGAATGTAAATTTGTTTCCAAAGTGATAACTTTTTATCGGGACAAGAAAAACAGAATTATTGGCCACTTATTTAAATAAAATCATTATTGGATTTAATTATGGCTGTCAAATGATTAAAAATTTTGATTATGGTTAGTTGTGTGCTTAAAAAAAATAGTTGCAATTAATTATGATATTAATCGCACAGCTAAAAACTTATGTAAAATTCTGCCAGTATTTTGGATAGTTGCAGGGTGGGGGTGTGGTGTGTGTTGGGGGAGGAATTTGTGAAGGTGTAGGGGTCTGTGGGTGTGTGTGGGGTTTGGAGCCGAAGGATGCGGGCGGGTTCCCCGTATGCCCCGACAGGATGCAGAGTACTGTGGCTTGGGAATGAGTGGCAGACATGTGCACACAGCCAGACGTCCCCCCCACACACAGACACACAGAGACAGACACTGGTGGCATGGCATTGTGCAGCTCCTGGGGCAAAGGCAGCAGGGCGCAGAACCGCAGCCCACAGTATGCAGCCTGCACCTACCCTGCACACAGATTTAAGGGGCACATGTTCCCTATGCCTCCCTTGGAGGTATGCACAGTGGCAGGGAACTGCACCCCCCCCCCCTTGCATTCCTGGACAAGCCTCTTTTGGCCTTGTCCCATGACCCACCCTGGCCCCTGGGGCCCCATTCACCCTGGCACCTGCCCTTGCCCCACTTCCTCCCTCACAATGGGGGTCTTGATCTGCCCCCACACCCCTTCCCTCTCTCCCCACCCCACCCCCTCCACAGACTTACCGGTGTGGTGCTGCTCTACATGCAGCATGCAGGCTGCAGCTGCTCATGTGTGTTTGTGCCTGTGTGTGCCCCTCCTTTCCATCCTACCCCCTAAGCTGCAGCAGCCTGGAGCTAGGCTGCCCTGTGGTCCTCTGTGCTGCCACTGCTGCCCCTTTGGGTGGCCTTGGGGTGGCAGAGTAGGTCCTGGGCATAGGCTCCAAAATCATGTGCACGATTAACACAGTAAAAAAAATAATGCAAGAACCGATTAACATGTTAATCACACATTAACTGCAGTTAACTGACAGCCCTAGATTTAATCTGTTTTATAAGGGAATTTTTACCTGTTAGAGAGAGGTCATTGGAGTAAATGAAATTAATTGGGGAAAATTAATGACTAGTATAAAGCCATCATTTTAGTTGCATAGATCAATACTATACTCGTTAATACTGCTCACATACCATCTAGATTAATTCAGTCGGTAAATTCTAGGGAGGAAATTGATCAACATACTTATTGATTCATGGTGCTTATGACTATAGTACTTGAGTATCTTGGAAACATCAATTCCTGCAACTTAGTTTTCTCATTTTATATATGAGAACCTGCGATCAATAAGTTAAGAGTAATAGTTGGTGATGTTATACAACACTTGGTTTTAAAGCTCTGACCCAAACCCATGTTTTCATAACTCCAAATTCTTTTTATTATATCCTCTTACTTCTTAACCACAAAGACTACCCTATTTTCATGAAATCTGCAAAGCGTGAAGGAGATATTGCCTTTTGAATAGATAATTCCCATTCCCAGTTGAACAGGCAGCCTCATCGTGGCTGATATTTCATAACTTCCCTGTTGTAATTACAGTTATTGCTTAAATAGAAAAGTAACAAAAAAGGCGCATTGAATTGTTATCTTTTAAAGCAGTATAGCAGCTGGGGGAAAAAGATACAAACAGCACCATGCAACTGGCCAACTCCCTGCAGAAATGCTATGGAACCCACTAGCATTTTAAGGATTTCAGTTGAAAAACAACTAGAGTAAAGCATCCTTCATTTGTTTCATATTAGTTTATGGGGAAAATGCCACAATACATACTTCCTAACATTTTTCTTTCTGTAGACTATTATCTGTTCCATGTGGATGCGAACTACCCATCATCTTTTCAGGTTTCTCCATCCATACTGGAAATTTCTTGAAAAGGACTTTTGTGGACATTAGTTCAAGAATAGCTGTTTAACATAATGTTAAATATCATGATGTCAAAGTACAGATTGCATTTGCATCTTGATATTGCAACTAAATTTCGGTCATCCTTCTGCCATAATTGGATGGAGCATAACTGTCTAATTCCTTCCCAGCCACACTCTTATACCCTTTCAGCTTGTCTAAATTATAAACTGTAATTCCTTCTTGACAGGGTTATGTGTATCTGTCTGTTCTAAGGGGCACTGAGTACTCCTCTCTGAATATTGCAACCAAATAATAATTATGGTTTCTATGCTGCACTACATCTACATCATGTTATTTCCATAACTATGTTAGAAAAGGTGAAAGCAATTGTGTGAATCTCTAAACAAACTCATCAGGCTTGAAAAGAGACTGCTGTAAATTAAATTATAGTTATTGTTCAAGATGCGATGTTAAGGAGTGGCTTTAGAACTTTCTTTTTAGCTATTCAATTGCAACAGTTGTATCCCTTCAATTACTAATGACTGGATGGAAGAAAATAGAGTTAAGCAGGATGTGGTAGACAGGGGTTATGACAGACAGCAGAGGTAAAGAGCCCCTGTACACTATTTACAGCAAGACCTTGCCAGTCAAAGTGGTAGGTTGGATGCAAACAAGTATGCCATTTAATGGCCATGCCAGCACTGAAGAGTCAGCAGAAAGTGTCCTGACTCTGGAAACCAGCTAGAAGGTCAGCAGCTAGTAAACTGCTTAATGGAGGTTTGGTTGGATAATCTTGCATGTCTGTTATTGACCCAGAATTTTCAGAATGGACATTTCATGTAGTCTGCAAGTTGGTAGTTGGTATAGTCAAGATGTTTTCCGGGAAGTAATCAGTGACAAAAGTTGTCTATTCCAGAATGAATCTGACACAGTGTGTCAATTCCTTCATATGTAATGATGGAAGGACATTTTTCATGAAGTATTCTAAGAGTCTTTTGCACAAATTTAGTGTATTTTAACCTGATAACTAAAGTATTCACTTGGGTAGGTCACCATCTTTATGTTAACTATGTGTGGTTTTAAATAGAAATAAATTGTAAGTAATATTACAGTTTATACCTGAATTTATTTATCCTGAAGAGGACGTAGGATAGAAGAGACATTTGTTGAGCTGCCAAGTCAACTGAAATGAAAGTATGGCTGAACACAAAATGACTTGTATAGGCAAACACAATATGTATTCTGGGGGAGTTCAGCTGTACCCATTGTGACACCAGGTTATCAACTATATGCTTTCTTTTCTTTCTTTTTTTATCGGTAGCTTAGTCAAAGCATTCATAAGACAGTGAGTTGATTTGAAATTTAGTTAACTTCATCTAGTAGTCTTTCAGTCCTGGAAATGTTTTTCTATGTTTCAGAAAATGTTAAGCATTTTTCAAAGTAACTTCACAAGTATCTTAGTTTTTTCAATTGATAACAGGAGTTAAAGTGGGGAAGAAACACAAAAACATGAGGTTTACCCAGTGTTGAATAATGAAAAATTACACCAAATTTAACAGATTTTTGTTTTAACTTACAGCCTCTTGGCAGCATAGCTAAAAATCTATTCCTGCTTTGCACTCTTATTAGTTAGCCATTGTGAGGTTAAATCAACAAACTTCTTCTCCTACTGCACAGCATGAATTCAATTTATTAGGCTGCTCTCTCCATCTGTTATTTCTAGGAGTTGTCTTAAACAACAAGCAGGCTCTTGACTTAAGTTTGCAGCTGTGATGTCAAACCTGCAGAGAGGGGTACTATTATTAACAGTATATTGTGTGGCCCAGAAACAGTAAATTCGGTTCTCATTAAATATTTCCACAACAAAAGGTTTCAGGCATATATATATATATATATATATATATATATATATATATTTTTTTTTTTTTTTTCCCTGACACAAGGAAGGTACTTTTTAACATGGACCTTATATGCCTGGGCTGGTGTATGAGCCAGGCCACCCACCACTACTATAAAGAGAATGAAGGCTCATTCTCTAGTCTAGTTCATTGTATCTATTGAAACTATTACACAAACTAAATACTGTCCCAACAACTGTACTACACATGATCTCCCCAAATGATTAGCATCTTTTGAGACTCACTATATCATGTCAGGCTAGTCAGATTGTAATTACTTCCCAGTTCTCAAGAATTGGCTTTACTAAATGATTTAATCTATAATCTATAATACTTCATAGAATGATCTGAATGAACCAGTTTCCAAAAGGCCTATAACTAAGAATTACAAGCACCAAGCCAAGAACATCAACATTATGAACAAATTCTGTTCACATCTGGAGAACTAGAGTGTATCAGTTCTGACAAAGGAAAGCTACAGAATTGATACCTTTCTCTACTACTGACAAAGGAAAGCTACAGTAGCAGAGAAGACCCCAAATCTCTTAGAACCAGTGTGTCAAACTCCAATTAGGTTGTGGGCCAGATTGGGACTGTGGAGCTTCAGAAAGGCTGGATGTTGACCAGGGGGCTTCTTGCAGGTCATGCCAGCACAACAGTTCTAGAAGCCACAACCCGAAAGCACCATGGGTTGGATCTGAAGTTAGTCTAGTCACAAAGGGTGTTTATACATGTGCTCCAGGAGTGGGTAGGAGGGGGTGCTTTAATTAGAGCAGCTCCAAGAGCTGCTCTAATTAAAGTGCCTGAAGCATCTTGTGTATCAGCATCCCCATGCTGAAAAATGGTGGTAGGGTCACTTTAAAACTTGTCAAATGAGCTTTAGTTAGAGTGCCCCAACACCATTTTTCAGCACAGGGATGCTAATACACCAGATGCTTGAGTCTGGTGGAGTGTGGTAATGACCTTGCTCCAGGAGACTTGATTAATGAAGCTTCGCTGCATATGTTTAGGCACCCAAAGAAGCCCTGTGGGCCAGCTTCATCCTATGGTTATATGTTTGATACCCCTGCTTTAGAATGTTGGGGGACTCCTTAAAAGATTTTTCCTACGTAAAGATGAGCTCCTAAATGCTTATGTCATAGGAAATATAACTTGCAATTCATAATGCTGTGCAATTCAAAAGATACAGTGATAGGAGCCTTCCTGGTCTACTCTCCTTTTGGAAGCAAAAGTTTCTTGATATTGCTTGGGCAAGGGGGCAAACGGACCTACTCAGGCAGGGACACCAAGAAGACTTATGGTACATCTACACCACCTTTACAACTCCCCTGAAACTGCTAATAAGAAACAAAGCCTGTTCCTTCCCTACCCACCCTCTACAAAAACAGTGTGTGGTTACAGCAAGAACAATGATGAACATACCTATTACTACTCTGAGGAGCACACCCAAGTCTGGGCACATGGTAAAATGCAACTTTGTGGTATTTTTTCAGTGTAGAGAATGGACATGAATGAGTGAGGTTTGTTGGTCAGCTGTGGTTTATTCTTGCCTTTACTTCCCCAGAAGCTTAGAGGAGGTAGGACAAGCCCCATTTTGTAATTTAATTTTGGAAATAAGCAAGAATGATTGTTTTCAGTAAAAATTATTTTAGGCTGTAACTACTTGTTTCTTAGATCAAAGGAAGGGCATTTTGTGGACCAAAGCTTGTTCATCATGTCTCCCAATTATACAGCTGACTCAATAAAATATATTACTGAACAAATCCTGCTTCTTGTGTATTTCCTGGATCATCATGGCTAATACAACACTACAACTTTACTACATTAAATAAGCAGAAGTTGTTTCTGAGTTGCAGGGCCAGATGCTTGGTGAGTCAAAAGTAAATCTGTCATCTCCTTCCCTTGCTTTGGTGGTAAAGAGGGAATATAGGTACCAGGGTAGGAAGCAGATGGCACAGCTTCTTTTGTGGCTGGCAAAGGTATTATTAAATCTCAGTTTATCACCTTGTGTTATTTTGGTAAGTTACTCTGGGGAAACAGCAGTCTTGTGTTTGAGGCACTGGACAGGAAAACGGGATACATGGAATTGTTGTTCTGTATATGCCATCGTTTTCCTATGTAATGTAAAGCAGTTTAATTTTTCTGTTCGTCAGTCTTCCCATCTGCAGTATTAGCAGTGTGCCTAATGGAGGCAAAATGTGTTGGTACATATTCAGTATTTGTAGAACTCCTCCAAGGACAGATGCTGTACATATGCGCAGGCCCTTATAAACATTTGTGAATGTTCTAGATGCTAAAAGGTGAAAGGACTATGCAGTAAGTATAGTACTCCATGATGCATAATAAAAGCAAAGGGAATAGTAAAATAGCCATCCCAGTAAATATTTTGGTATCAGTTTAACTGGTATGAAAGTCATGATTTAATTTATATATGTATTCCATCAGATTTGTGTAAAATTTGGTCTTGTTTACGTGAAAGAAACTGGAGATATCTTGTCTTTTACAGCTATGTCTTAATTGCCCTGTCCATGTCATGAAGATGACAGAATTTCAGGAGGATTGGCACCTTATATTATGAAAAAAAATGCTGGAACCAACTTATTTAATTCTATTCAATTTCATGCACATAATACTGATGTTCTGATGATTTTGATGAAACCAAGAGGTACTGCCATAAATGACATTTGGTCCTAAATAAGTAATAAGATTTGGAATAAGGCTGATGTTCTAAGAACAGGGGATGGGCTAGAATAGATTGTCATTTGGGTACTGGTCACTAGTCCTCTGTGAATAGGGAAGTATTCAATTCGGATTCGGCTGATTTGAAGGATAGCGATTCAGCCATAGACTATAATGGGGAATCACTGAAAGATCTATAACTGTCATTTTTTGGCTGATTTTGTTTTTAAAAGTGTGGGGAAAAAGACCCAACAAGAACAAATATAAATTGGTTCTATTTAGTAAACTTTATCCGCTCCTTTCCAAGAACAGAAAATAGCAGGAGACTGGCTAGGTAGGAAGCCATGCCAGTCCAGCATCTTTCAGGTGCTGTTCCTCAGGCAAAAACAACTCACAGAAGGAACAGAACACTTGTAGACAGAGACTCATATACTGTTTCTGTGTCCCACCTCCAGAGTGCTGTGACTGGAAGGGAACTCAGGAAAAGATCACAGTCACTGGCCAGCTACAGATGTCAGTCTTTTCCCCTGCTGCTCCCCATCCCTTTTCTCAGTTTCTGTTCCCCTGAAAGAATGCCTTCCAAATCTCTGAACCTTTTCCAAATAGATTCAGAGGTCTTTTCCTTCTCCTGATTCAATTTGGATTCGGCGATTTGGCCTCTGAATTGGGTTGAATCTTCTCCAAATCAAATCCCGGACTGAAGCTTCACACACCCCTACTGGTCACAAATTGTTTTGCAGTGTACCCACAAGTATTTATCATCTACTCTGACTATTTTTGTCATAGGTATTCTTTAACTATTTTATTTTTTTTTATATCCCTTGTAAGGAGAATTTTCTGGCTAAAAAATGATAAGAGTTTGATTTATCTAATCTTATAACCTATTGTGATTTGAAGAAAAAAAACCCCTTTCCTTGTATATTATACACACTCAAACTTGACTTTAAATAATAATGAAAGTTTGATTAACCAATTGGTGTTTTCATCCTCTTATGTTCATGCTACTTGAAAGAAGAGTGGCCAGGAAGAGTTGGCATGGGGGAAGTTCTTTAACAGGAAGGACAACTACTTATTGTCATAGTTGTCTCATTTAATACTTTTTTTGTTCTACTTCAGAACTGGTCTGACATTTAACTTTGTGTCTAAGGATATCACGAAACTGCCTTAAATCCTAATGTGAAGGTTTAAGTGCAGCTTGAATGATGGATAGGAATTGGGTTGGTAATTTGCCCGGAGGTGATGTGCCAGTGTGATACAACTAGTTTAAAAACAAACAAAAACCCCCTCTCATCGCTATATATTTAGTTAACTAACATGCAAAGATATCTACATTAATTTCCCACTTCTGCAACAAAAATACAATCTTATGCCCCAAATGTACCCTTGCAATGGATTTTTGAAGCTATCATAACAAAGCAATTTGGTGTTCCACAAGGTTTTATTTCATGAGATAAAATGAAGTTGTAAGAAAAGAAGTAGCAATGATCAAGCTTAAAAGAAAAAAATGGAAAGTTCTAAATATGCCATAAATGTTGAGAGGTAGTAAAAAGCTCTCATATGTGACATGTGATCATAAATAATAAGTAGGGAAAGAATAACAGAACAGCTAAACAGCAAGATCCAAGCAATCAAGTTCAAAATGACTAGCGTCTCTGAAATCATGTTTCCAAATCTCTGCAGATCAACTAAGTTCCTTATCTTCCCTGTGGGAAAACAAACTGAATGTCATTCAGCTGCCATTTTCTTTTATTTTGGTGCATATATTAAGCAACAAGGTTTTGCCTGCAGTAGGTCAATACATAATACATCACTTTTCATACTGACACTAACTAGCAGTTCTTTTTAACCAGATTTGAAAACATTGACACTTGAAGGGAAGCTTTTGTGTTTCTCTGACAAATCTGAATCATATGATTCAGTTTATGCCTGCCATAGTGTAGGTCCTGAGATCATTGGGAAGTAGGGCTGGAAGAGACCCCACAAGGTCATCTAGTCTACCTCCTACTTTTGAAAACGTCCCCTCCACTGTTTCTGTAGGTGGCCTGTTCCAGTGCTTGACCATCCTCATAGTCAGTTATAAAGAGAAAATTTCTGAGAGATTTAACAAGACACTGACACAGGATATTGTAGAAGCTGATAGTTTATCCAGGACCAAAAAGAGATTAAAGAAGTTCTTGGAAGAAGGTGAATTGGTAGCTACTGAGCATGGGAGTTAGGGGTACATACAGTGTCTGAATTAGAGTTTTCTGCACCATAAATCTCAGAGGCTTTAAGTGGGAGGCAACCAATAGAGAAAAAAAAAAACAAAAAGCCCTGGTCATACCATGTTCACTCTTCCTTTCAGCATTCACTTTCTGCTACTGTGTGACATAGGAGTCTGGGCAAGATGGGCCTATGGTCTGACCCAATAAATAGCAGTTCTTATGTTCATATTGCATAGAGAGATCCATCAGTGTGGTTTCTACAAAAATCTACCATGGGCAATTGGGTAAGACCACCAAGTTACCTTCCACTCTGAAAATTGATTTGTCCATCATTGCTCTTAGACACCCACAAAAATCATTTTAAAAATTCTGTGCACACTGCTTGTCAGCATGGTAGAACAAAAAGAGCAGGGCTTTACTTCTTCGTACATCACTGACAGAGTTGTGCAGTACCAGCTAGTAAGAATTCCGTGCTTGCACAGATGGCAGTGAACTTAGCCTACGGAACCAGTTGTGATACGCAACAAAGAAGGATCTAGCTTGACTGAGGTCCTGAATCTAGAGCTCAGAGTTTAGGATGAGGTTTCAGGCCTAGCAGCTAGATGTTAAAAAGTGTGTGTGTGTGTGTGTGGGTGTGCACGTGTAACTGAACACTGTTGTGATAATATATGGAGTGCTACAATCATGGCATTAGCTTCAGAACAAGACAGGAATGCAAATTTACAATCTGTTACCTGTTACATACTGACAGCATGTAATATTAGACAGAATCTCTCTTTATGTACTTGACAGGCAGAAAACATGTCTCATCTGCCTCAGCCACAGACTACCCCAGGGCAGTGTACACAAGTTGATTGATATTGATATTTACAATTAGAACAACCATTACTGTTAAGGTTAAAAAGTTAATAGAAGAGTGCACTCTGCTTAAGTGTTTTATTTCTTTGTGTTTGGAGATTAATACATACTGTAGTGTGCTCTTAAAATATTTCCATTACTTACTGTAAAACTTCTTGAATTTGATATACTAGAATGGACAAAAAGTTGCTGAGTATCATTTTTGAGTATGTTCACTTCTCCAGGTAATTGAAACTTGCTGAAATAGAAACAGATTAAAATTCATTGTAGGCATTTGTGTAAGTTCCATATAGACTGAAGATAAAGATTGTTCATGTCATACCATGTGCTGGATCAAAGGCTTGTCTAAAAAAAAAAAGTGTGTATCATAGTCTATATGTAAAATATAAAAACACAAATACATTTTTATTGATTATTTAATAAGCAAAATTAAACTCTAATCAGGTAATAGACTCTAAAATTTCCATTCCATTTAGCATGTATTTTAATCCCACACTTGTACTTTATATATTGTCACAACAGTTTACAATTGCTACAGCATGTAAGAGGTTTTCCTATGCAATATCACTTTTTTACTTATCAAATGAAAGATAGGAATGATTGGAAGAATCTAGATAGTTGGAAGGATGGTTGAGATAAGCTGGAAGAATTTGTGCTCTTTTTAGCACATCTGTGCTTTGAATTTATTTTTCTTGCACACCTTACACATCTTTCCCCCCCAAATCAGCCTCCCCTCCCCCTAATTTTGGATGTGTGTAATAAGCAGGGACGGTTGGTTTTCTGCCTGAGATATCGGCACCCTACTTTGATTCCTGCTCCACAGTGCAACCATTGTTGCATTGCTATTCAGGCAGCTGAAGGAGCCAGTTGACTTACTGACAGTGATTTTCAAAGATGTTAATAATTTTTTTCTCATTTTTAATTGTCTGGCTGTTGCATTAATCAAGCCTAACTTTTCTTAGGGATACTTTGATAATTGCTAGCTGCTCCTCATTTCTTTCCTCCTATTTCATGGCCTTGGAGACTCTAGCTCTTTTCAAAATCATAGATCCACCCATGGAGACCAGTCTTCAGCAGAAGCTAAGGTTTGAGCTTTAGTTAAGCTAGAAAGGGAGGGTGAGTCAGTTGAAGATCAAACTCTATCTGTGCAGCCATAACTGGAAAAATCATTTTTCTTTCTTCATTCTGCCTTTCAAAATAAGGTATATATTTTATTTTGGTGTGTTGCATGTGATGAACTATGGTATTCACCCCTCCTCACACACACACACTCATCTTTTTACTTTTCATAGAGGTTAATATTCTATGTACTATATGTTTTGCCTGTTATTGACATTGTGGTAAAATAGTTCACTTACATCATTTGACAGGCCCAGCTCTTTGCAAGTGCAGAATTTTGACAATTTCAGCAAATATACAAAAAAAGCTACACCTTAACTGATACCTTGTATTTTCTTTTTATATTTTTAAAGATTAGTTATATAATGACCGAATTAAGATAGGTAGTGTACCTGTAGTTCTTCTTATCCAGGCCCCATGTCAGCAAGTCCTTCTTCTGAATATGCACTGGAAGTTAAGCATGTGTTATATATATGGCTTCTTCAAAGGAGCTTAGTGAAGTTAAGCAACTGATGCACATTGAAATTTTACAGGGATTGCAATTTATGCCATTGGAAGCACCTCCTACAGCATCGTTTGTGCTTAATTATGTTTTCTTGATTCGGGGTCCCAATTTACACCACATTTATTGGAACTTAATTCACAGAAACAGAATTCCCCCATTTTTAGAGATGATGATATGCATTCATTTGGGCTTATAAATCTTTCCAGTGCCCTGCAGTGGAAGATGAAGAAACATTCAACACTACTTCAGGTTTTTAAGCATAGCAATAGTAATGTTTATTCAATTAACTGATGAATAATTTCTACTGTTCCTTCTCTGTACTATATCATGTCTAACTGAGAAGGGAACTCACAATGGCCTGTCAGCACCACGTGCACCTGATGGCTTTAGCTAAATCTTCAAGGGGTATTAGTATCCAAAAAGATTAAACAGGAACAAGGGCTTCTCTGCTGCTTTGACTAAGGTGTTTATTCCCAGTGCTTCATTCTATTAGGTAGTTAGGGAAATAATTTTTTACAACCCAAGGATTTCACAATAAATAGCCAGAACAGGTTGATTAGACATTCTTGCATTATGCATCTGTTAAGCCAAAGCGCAAAAATGATTGTTTGCTGAAAGGAAGCATACATAGTCTCTTGGTCACAGAAGAAACATAAATTGAATATCAAGACAATCTTATTTATACTTGTAAGAGGAACCCATTTAACCTTCTTCATAGAAGTACAGGTGCAACTTGAAATTTCAAAAAATAAACGTTCCTGTTTAATCAGCTGGAAAATTAAACTGCTAATAAGTCTTCAAGATACAGTAGCAATGAATTTGAGAATAAAGAGTACATATATGTGCATATATGACAGCATAGTAGTAGAATACAAAGATGTATCAAATAACCATTAATATCTAAAGAATTAAAACACAGCATTTGACTTAACATTCTAACGCTGAATAAATTGCCTAATTTCATGCTAAACAGTAAGGAAACTTTAATCAGCACATCTTTTTTTTTTTCATTTTTCATTTTCATTCAGAATTACACCTAACACTTATTTGTATATGCCTGGTATAATGGTGTCTTACTTCACACTTCTATTATGGCTTTACTGTCTAAGATTGTCTTGGAAAACCATATATTAAAACTTTTGAAAAACCATATATTTAAGATAGGGTATATTTACCGGAAAATTGAATTACAAAGAATTGTATACACACTTTTTGAAGTAGTTTAGAATTAACTCAGCAGGGTTCCTGACAGGATGCTGAGACACCCAGCTTCTATACCTGACCGTAAATTTTAGTGCTTACAGATGTAATTATTTTTCTCTTTCTATGATTATGTTCTTCTCATCTGTCTGATTGAAGCAAATTGTAGCTGATTGTCCAAACATTATTCCTAGAGACCAAGCATTGGACTCATTTTGCCCTGGTTTTTCACTTGTATTATCTATGATTGTATTTCTTCAGCACAGTTTCTAAGGTTAAATCCTACGCTCTATGTTAATGAAAGTCCAGAGTTAAAACAACAATGTTCAGTATTGTATCTTCCCTGAGTGCACATCTTTGGTCATTTTCCCCCCTGGGTTCAGTTTCCAGACTTCATGGGTTCTGGCTATCATTTCTTCCTCCTCTTTGATATAGGGCCACCATATTCTCTGCCAGACTAACAGCATAGAGGAACACACCCACTTTTACTATGGGCTCTCATCCAAACAAACCTTAAATAATGGGGCTAACTTTCCCTGTAACCATAAGATCTCCAGCTTCTTCCTTCTGTGGTTCTTCTTGTACTTAATGCCCTTCTTCATGGCTTCAGGCTTCTTTATCTTTGGAACAAAGTGACCATAGATCTTTTTCTTGGGATTATACTTCACTTGTAGCCCAACATTGACTCTTGAAACCCCTGGCTGTGTTGTAAACCTCACTGTTTGTCCTTTTTTCCTTGAGATACTGTTTCTAGTAGGACTGTTCAGGAGTGCTAAGAGTTTCCCTACTTTTTCCATATAAGGACTCAGGTCCTGTTTCAACATGCCACACTCCATCGCTCCAAGAAGACTAAAACACAAGGACTCTGAGCTCCTTGTACTTTAAAATGGCAAAAATAGGGGACATGTAGTTTTGGATGCCCATAAGAATTATTTATTTTCCACTGGGTCAATCAAACTGCTTTACAAACTGTTCCCCCTGGTATCCTCACATTGAACCTTTAACAAATTAGAAAAATGGGTTGAATCTCAACAAGATGTTTATAATTAAAAACCCAGCATGCTCTGTCACTTATGGCATAATGTGCAACCCAAACTGTGTGTTCAGCCCTTGGTGAAGAATTGTTACACACCAGAAGTTTGGAAAGCTGAGAGAAATTCTCTGAGGTTAACAGAACTGACCTATTTTATATTGTGCAGGGAGCACGAGGAAAATATGTTCCAAAGATGAATTCTTCTTACAAAATATATCCTCTCAGTGTTTCTTTAAGAGTCTATATGTGCAACTCTTTGGTTAGGGAGCAGTTAGATAGACCTTTTAACTATAGCAATACAGCCTGCCTGGATGTGGCAAATAAAGAAGGGCTGTACAGTCAACCCTGAAAAGGGATAAATGAGTCATAGGACTTGCCTCTGCCCACTTCAAACCTGTGTGAGAAGATGATCAGGTATGCTGAAGTAAATGCCCCCATCATCTTAAAGGCACACTAGCCTAAACAAATGGGAGCTTGGGGAGGAAACACAATATAATACATTCATCTTTCAAGCAGAGAGGTTGGGGTGTGTCAGCACTCTCCCGTGGTCAGTCATGTCCCTATGATTGCCTGCCTTTAAGGGTACAGACAGAAGTGCAGCTCACTGCTGTAACTGAGAACACTTTGTAGGAAGCGTAATGAGTTGCAGCGATCTCATGGAACAAACAGAAGTTCACTGTTGATTCCTGGGGGAAGAGAATCTAGCTGCTGGCAGCCATTTTCCCCTAGCAACAGTTCCTCCTGTCTCCAACCTGTCTCTGATTGAGAATGGGAGGGGAGAAAGGGAAGAGAGGGAACTCATTCTAGGGGTTCCTCAGTTAGTACTGGATGGTGGGGTGGGTGAACTGGAGCCTCCCTCACCTTAGGGGGGCTTCAGTACACCTGCCCCACCTGCCAGCGGGGGCTGAAAAAACCCAAATCAAATTCCTTTCACTCCCTTCCCCCCTCCCATTCTGAGAATAGCTGGAGGCTGGGAGGCAGTGCAGACAGGAGTTACATAAGACACTCTGTTTTCAAAAGTTTTCATCTGATCCCTCATGGAATGAGAATTCAGATTTGCACCTGATTTCCCATTTTTAAGCTGTCTGCAGCCATGCACTTGTGTCTGGTTACAGCTATAAACTGCTTTCTGTGGCCAGATGGGGCAAAATTTGACACTTCTGTCTGCACCCAAAGTGTTAAAGAGTGAAGAAGAAAAAATGTTAAAATAAACAAACTACTGTTTACTGTAGCTCTGTTTAAATCATAGCGCCATTTGCTTGAAAAGACAATGTAGTTATAATCACTATCTTTCCCCAATGAGAAAGGGAATGATAGTGACATAAATTATAGACAGAATGACCGTGTCATTGCACAATGAGCACCATCCGGCATTTAATTCAAGTTATGTATGTCAAACTTAAAGTGAGTTTTATTATTTTCTGTCAAATCCATCTCAATATATACACATCCTTCCAGTAAGTCATATCTACTCATTTTCTATTCCGTTGATACTGAAATAGGTACAATATAAAGTTATAAAACATTTATGAGATCTAACTACTGAGACTCCATGCAATGAAACGGTGATCCATTCTTTCTATACTTGGAGAATGAGGGCAATCCAGAGCTATTTGGAGTCTTGGGTTGAATTTAAGAGGCATTACCTGTAGAATGTGATTGTACCATGACAAGCTGATTGACTGTCCTATCAGCCCCATATGAGCTGGCTGTTCCACAGATATTTTGGCTCTCCTCTGAACCCAGAAACTGAAAATGATAGATGTAGCTTAATTATCATGATATTCACTGGGGAACAGAAAGAGAATAAGCAGTGTTACGCAGATTCATTGTTCTGCCAGAATCACAAATTATGGCATAATGATGCATTTGACACATCTGAGTCCTATTCCTTACATGCACACTGGCCCCTGGGTTTAATTTTTTTTTCTTAGCTCTTGCCTGCTCCTGGGACCAGTTCTCTGCTTTGTGTTCCTGTTCTTGACTCCTCAAAATCCAGTAGAGCTTTTTCAGTTACCTGCCCATTACTCAGAGAGAAAATACATGAAACCTGAAAGAGCTCTTGTGACCTGAAACAGAAAGCTTTCTTTTTCCCTGCCATGTTGTCTGGCATTGATTTAAGTTTCTGAATCTGTTTGTGTGGCGGCCTCTATAAGACATCACCAACTGGAGGCTTTTCTTGGCGTAACCCTGGCTTCATTTTTTCATCCTTAGGGCTACTAATGTTTCTCAGATACTCTTCTTCAGCTGCTTTGGAACATTTTCTCACAAAGTTTTTCAAATGCCTTTCCCAAGGGTATGTCTAAAAAGCAAAAGAATATGAAGATGGTGAAGACGTGGTACAAACTAACAACCCAAGGTGCCCAGGGATCCTGGGCACATACTCTTCCTGTGCTGCAATCATATCTTCGTTTTGCTATGTAGATAGAAGGCTACGGGGTACAATGAAATTCACAGCATTTCAGCAAGGCCTTGTCTCTTCTAGATTGGTTCTGTTGCTAGAACTTCTGCTGGGAGATTCTAGGTGCCACAAGAGATGCCAGAATGCTTATACATCATTGTGTCTCCCCTGTAGAAGCTGTGCCAACAGAGATGAAGCACACTCTGGGAATTCATCAGCTATTGAAGGGACTGTGTCAGCTGACAGAAGGTGCAGGTGTATCATCTACATGTGCCTTGTCAGTTGCTGAAGGCATGAATGCCATGTGCCCCCAGAGGCTGGGGGAAGTGGTGACTGCCCACAGGTGGCGGTGTCAGTGGTGGGGATATGGCAGAGGCAAATGGAGAGTTCCTGCAAGCAGCTGTAATGGTGTCAGTAGCAGGGGTGGGCCAAGTGGACAGCCCCCGCCTCAGTGGCTGTGGCAGTGTTGGCAGCAGGGGGGGTAGTGAGCACTAACCAGCAATTGGGGACCGCCCACAGATGCCGCTGGCGGTGTTGGTGATGGGGTGGGGTGAGGGGGTGACCCTTCACATAGGGTCAGAACAGGAAAGTTAGAAGGAAAACTAGTCGAAGTTGAGCTTGGTAGTTTTACAAGGAGGTCTAAGATAAATACCCAACAGGGCACATCAAAGGTGTTTTAGTTCAAAAGTGCGCCACCACCATTTTCTGCATGCTGAGGCGCATTTTGCCGCTAATACAACTGGATGCAATGCAGTGCGGTGCGCATCAGGTCGCATACGGAGCAGACTTGATTGAGTCTGCTCTGATGTGTTGGATCTCCAGCACATCACAGCATGAAAAGGTATATGTATAAATGCCCATTTTTTTCATCCAGTCATTTCATATTTCTTAAAATATATGTATTCAAATTGTTCAGAACTTGAAATGATAAAATCAATCAGTGAACTTCCTGACTGTTATATTTTGTTGTTCAGGGTCAGCTAACATTTTTTTTATCATTGGTACAGTAGAATTAGTATTTATAATAAATACCCCAAGCAAGAGAGATGTGTTACTAAAGTGAATATATGCATTAATGAAAATATGAGTTTGGTCATTATCAGGGTAATACTTTTTACTATAATGAATCTATTAATATGATTTTAATGAACTGGACTTATAATGGAAATCTAGCTAATATGTCTGTAGAAGTATTTTACAAATGCCAGTTCATATTGGTGCTGAAAGATTTTCTCTTTGGTTGTGGTGCTTAGTGGAAAGTTAATGGTAGAATTAGATAGAGGAGTAATACCTTTTATAATTTCTTTGCTGTTTTCAGAGCTAAGTAACAATTCCACATTTTGTCTGACAACCTTTTGGCTTCAGGTGAAGAATTTTGTAAAAATAATTTATAACGTAAGTTGGCATGAAGATGGCCAGCAAAGCACACATTACCCCCGTGAATCGATTTTTTGCCTTCTCTATTTGTAGCACCCCTTAAAATTTGTAACCATGATCTATTCCTCTCATCAATTCTGGAGGGGTTTTTTGAGGTGGGAAGAGGGAGGGAATGGGGGGACGCTTTAAACATACTTTATTAATGAGGTGTCTTGTTCTCAGTCTTTCACTACATATGAGCAACTAATCATTTGCATTTTTACCAGGCTGTTTAAAACTCCTGTTATAATATACTGCAGATACTTTTTTGGGACCATTCCTACAATAATTTACTGCAAAAATTAGTCAGACGTCCATCCACCCTTTGTGTTCATTAAACAAGAGTAATTAAGGAACAATAGTTTCTGTAGGTAAGAACACATGAGGCAGTAGTGTGGCTGACATCCCGTTCAGCTGCCTTTGGCTCCCCAGCCTAAGTGCCCCAAGTACACATTTACAGCTTGACTAATTAGAGGTGGCCTTCACACAAGAGAGCTCAATCTTATGCCTGTGGAGTTCAAATGTCTTACCCACTGTGGGCATGTCTACATCTGCAATTAATGCATCTGTATTTATTATGCAGGAAATTCAGGTGCATTAAACTGTTCCTGGACTCACATCTGCACATGCACCTGAATCAGGAGCAAATTGAGCCTGAAAGGAGCAGCCTTGTTCAGGGATGCTCTTGCCCTTCTCTTTCTTCCTGCAGCACATAGGGGGAGCTCCAGGTTGTTCCAGGTGCCAGCCCTGGGCTGTCAGGGTATTCTGGGGGCAGGGGGCACAGGGGTTAGATGTGGGCTTCAGGGGGTGGGAGGGAGCTGTCCCAGCCTAAGATCGCCCATCCTAAGCTCTAGGTCTTGCCTGGAGTGCAGTGCTTTGCTGTGCTGTGTCATGGGGCTTGGCAGGGGGATCCCAGCTCATCTCTGCCCTCCCTCTGGCCAAGGGCCTTGGGAGGCAGAGCGACCTGAAGTACAGAGGATGGCGCTCACTAAGAGCTGGCCCCAGAGACCAAAGCAGGACCTAAGGCCACCAAGCGAGTTAATGCATGTTTACTTTTCTTGATGACAGACTGATCCAGCAAGTTCATTCCAGCTTCCTCCACTGCCTGGAAGCAAAGGGAGATGAGATATCAGGGGGCTTCTGTCACTTGGGCACAGGGCATTGACTTGAGCCACGCTGCAATCCCAAGCTTTGTGCAGCTAGGAGCTGCCCCTGGAGCCAGGACAGCTTTTCTCCCACACCCTGGAGCATGGGACTTATCCAGGCAGCAGTTATGGTTCCCTACTGCCTGGAATGATCGGGAGCAATTTATTCCTGGTCAGCGTCTACATGTGTGCTTTGGCACATTAGTTTAAAGTGCCATTTTCTAGTACTCGTGGGTGCCTAAAGACATGCAGAGAGGCTTCCCTGATGCTTTGTAATTATATTGTGGTAATTACCACACTCCAGAAGACTTCAGTGTTACATGTATCAGAGTCCCTGTGCTAAAAAATGGCAGTGAGGACACTTTAACTAAAGCTCACTGAATGAGCTTAAGTTAAAGTGCTCCCACCACCATTTTTCCATGTGGGGGTGCTGATACATGTGGCACTCCAGGTGCATAAATTAGAGTGGCTCTTGGAGCCATTAAAGCATCCCCGCTCCACTCCCCTCTACCCCAGAGCAGTCTAATGTGCAGTAGAGCTCATGTGTAGACATGCCTAGTTTCACACACATGTGCTGTCCATTGATTTCTTTGGGACGAGGCATGGTCGTACATACTACACCATGGCACTAGAAGTTCAGACAAACTGTCACTCTAAAACTGCATTCTTGGGAAAGTCTGTGGGGCAGGTTAACAGTCTCAGCAGAGCCATGACAATTTATAGTGGGTAAGAATCTGGACTTGTAAATTCTACTAGAGCTTTTGTGGTTTAATCTGGTGAGTCCAACACATAAGTAATAAAGGAAAGAGGTTGTACATGTAAATAGCATGTGCCTGGAAGTAGAAAACAGGAATAAAATAAATATTATCAATAACTAAGAAGGATGATAGGAGAGCAGAAGAGTGCTGTGCTGTGTTAATTTTCCATTCTGTAATAGAAAATTGTTGCTATTTTTTCAGAATTAAAGATGGGAATAGCTTTTGGTCTAATCCTGAAAAATCTTTTTGTATAATTAAAATAAAAGCAGGTATCATTCATATGTCTGGACTCATATTCTGTTTTGCTTAGCAAAATTAAAGTTCATTTCTTAGTGAGTGACCCATATATATAAGCTGGTTCAGAATCTGAGTTTATATTTTATATCAAAACTGACTGACTTCTCTTTTATGGACCAATGATTTTGTGATAACAATTCTCATGAGATTTCAAGAAGGTTGCTGTATGGATTTGCTTTTGTGTAGAAGCCTGGCAAGAAAAGTAAAACCCTGTTATTCCATAAGATCATAGAGAAGAAATTTTTTTCAAGGCATGGTCTTGTTGTTTATATAAGTGGAAAACATCATTGGCAAAACAGTCATATTGGGTGCTTCGGAGTCTCAACTTCTTGCCTCAGAGTATGATTTCACTAGCGTGTCTAAGGAGGCACATGTTAGGAGAGACTTCCCCAAGAAGCTAAAATGAGAGAATTAATTTGTTTATCCTTGGGTAGAGTTGTGGCTTAGAGTAACATGAACTGAAAATGCATAAGCTTTTGTGAGCTTAGATGCATATGATAAAGTGACCTCTGGTCATCAATAAATGTAGACTGGCCACACGTGCAAAGTAATTATCACACCATAACAATGGCTGTTGAGCTATAAAAGGAGCCAGCCAGCTACAATGTTAATGCTTGAAAATGTGTAACAACTCTGTAGGGCGGCGAGGGACAAACATTACACATAAACTGGCTTAAGTGATCAGAAACTGGCTTAAACCTGTAACAGAACAGATGTTCAGTGCAGGTATGCCAGTTTGAAAATGGCTGAAACCAGTTTGACATAAACTTGAATGTAGTTTGACATAAATGCAGTTTGACATAAACCTGAATCAAACTTAATTGATTTGTGTCAAAACAGTTTATGCAATATCTGTCCCAGACTCCTTCCTGGTTTAAGTTATATTAGACTCCCCCAGCATCCTGGCATGCTTTCTGGGCTAGGTTCTCTGCGGCACAGCAGAGCTGCCCTCCCCTCCCCCCGCTCCCTACCTGGAGTTCTGACAGGGACTGTAGGCATCTGCCTGGCTTCCCCTGCTCCCCCCACCCCTTCCCTCACCACTCCCTGCTAAGCAGGGGTTCCCCCCTCCCCTCTGCCTTACACAGACACCTCTCGGCATTAGCTAGCACACACCATGCTGGCTATGGTCCGTGCTGTGGCAGACAGGACAAAGGCAGACAGGACTGTGTCCGCTTAGGATTTTGGAGCTAATTAATGGGTAGCTGGTAATGTCCCTCTGTTCCTTCCTTGGAAAAAGTTGTTTAAAAAAAACTTGAACTAATGTTTTCTGATGGGGTGATAAATGCTGATAAATGCTCTGCTATCAAGAGAGGGGTGGGAACCCTTCCCTAATCTGTGTCCTGCTAGAGCCTGGCCATGCCCCTGCCTCAGACCAGCACAATGAAAGGGAAGGGAGGGCTGTTCTATCAGCCCTTGGCTTCTAGTCTGAGCCACTGCAGGCATGTATCTGCATCTCTGGCATGTCTTTGCGGCTGCAAACTGGGTTAGACTAACCTGCAAAGACAGAATCAATTCAGGCTCAGGCTTTTTGAATGTCTGTTGCTAACCTAGGTGGTTTCTATTCAGCTTTAATTTGAACATTACCAGGACCCTAAGGTGCATCTCTGTTCTGCCTTCTAACCAACTTCAGACACTATGGCTAACTGCCTGTCTTTGTTAATCTGAATACAGAGTGGTTAATTTTTTCACCTGAATTTGCAAAAATTCCTCTTGAGGATTTTTGCTTTTGTTTTTTTAAACACAGCACTGTATATAATACATACCTTTTTATGCTCTTGACTTCTTTTTGATATAAAGCAATATACAGATTATTCTTAGAAACTCTTTTGTCCTCTTTGATTCTGCAAGGATTGGGAAAAACATGAACTTCAGACAGATTTCAATATACTTAGATACTTGGGAATCTAATGTGTCATTTTATTTCTGAAGAATAATGGTCAGAGATTGACATGAAAAGGTAGGGAAATCCCAGAATGCAGATGTTGTCTAACACTGAAAAATATTGTCAGTGGAGAAGTTTGGAAATGGTTGGTATTTTCTGGAATTCTTAAGTTTTTGTAGAAAAGGCTGTAATTGTTTATTTTGATGGAGTAGAGCCCAGGCATTTGAAAAGTCTCAAGAAAGCCAAACCATTATTTATAACACCACCGCTACAAGGGATGAAATCATTATCTTAAACAATAAAAGACACTTAAACTGCATTGAAAATGTACTATTAACAGCAACACAAGAAAAGACTAAAAATGGATTGAGCATGAAACTGTTCAGGAAGAAAAAAAGGGATATTTGAAGGTACTATCAAGACACAGAAATATATTCATAGAAATTATTTCAATAAATTATTTTGATTTGATGAAAGGAATCTAAGGGACAAGAAAATAAGATCCTGAGGACTCCATAGATCAATACAAAATGACCTGGACAATTATAAGTCTTTACAATGTTCCGTGGTATTGAAAAAGGATCAAATAGACTCATTTATATCTATGACTGGTTGACAAAATGTGTTTTTCTACTAATTATAGTTTAAAATGCTGGTTATTTCAATGTATTTTCAGCTATTTTGCATCTTTCAAGAACTAACAACATTTGACTTAAAGGGCAAAGTTGATACAGAAGACACTTTATAAATGTTTAGATTTTAAGAATAAATAGTTGAGCTCAAATTCATCTCTCTTCATGTTACACCAGAGATCTCTGAAAGACATAGAGTAACCATTTAAGAAGCTGACAGCAACTGATATACCCCCAGGAACAATCTGCTGGTATTCTTAAATCCTCAGTTAGAGAAGCCTTTGAGAGCTATCATGTCATCCATGTTTGTGATGACAGGACTCCACAAGGATCGTTGTCTAAGACCTGCCAAGTAGGTGCAGATGGATGTGTGACATTACTAGGGGAATTCAGGAGTTCATTCATCAATGAACAGATTATGCTGAAGAAAAAACATATGTTTATTTTCAAGAGAGGAAAATGATATGGCTGATATTTTACCTTGTATTTAACTATCAGTAGGCCATGTTTCAAATGTAATGAAAGAGAATATAATAAGAAGTTTATGGTATATTCCATTGTTGTGTTTCTAAGTATTGTAGTTTCTAAAAGTCAATTAGAGTTCTAGAAATGGAAAAATGTTTGTCATATGTTGGCACATGCCTGTCTACATATTACAGTAGTTCTTTGTAAACATGTGTTTTGGTTAAGCCATTTGGACCTGGCATTTTTTCACACACAGTTAATCTTGATTACTACTGTGAGCTATTAGGACTGATAAAATTATTAAGAATAGTGTTTGAGATTGATTGATTAATCTGAGTTTGACACAGCCAAGTCATAAGGATTTTAGACATATTTGACCAAACATTGGTAGTGATTTGGCTCATCAGTTTATAAACACTAAATATGAAGCGTACAACAGTAGTCTAAAAAGCTTCTCAAAACCAGACCACTATTGAGTCTCAAATTTGACATCCCAGAATTGATACTTCGCATTTGAAAATTTAGGCCACCTATTTTTATACTATCTAATTCAGCAAAGAAATAATCAAGTAATTTTAAGCATGTGAATAATTTTATATCACATAATAAAGTGTGTTGCTGAACTAGGGGTAGATATTTCATGACAATGAGTAAGAGGTGTGACTACTTCTTCCAGATTCATACATGCAGATATATGTGTGTGTATATATACACACACATATGTAACCCTTCTGCTGGGCACTGGTCAGCAGCAAAAAGGGCTGGGTTCACGTTTCAGGGTACTCCATAAATTATACCAGTGGCTTGAGCTCCCACCCAGAAATCTGGGAACACTAAATTTGCTGGGGTATCCTGTATAAACAAACTCCTCTCCTTGCAAGCAGTGTAAACACCAAAACCCAAATTTATTACAGAAAATAAAAACAAAAAACCCAAAAACACTAAATATAATTTTAAAACTGTTAACTACAAAGCAAAGTCAATAGGTGGCACACTTTTGGGGAGGCTTCACCCATGCTCAGACAGTTTAGGATTTTGGAGCTCCCCAAAGGATAGTTCCAGGGGTCTGCACCCCTATACCTGCACCTTCAGCAATGGGCTGGAGAGGGGGGCCCACATTGGAGAGTCCTGAGCTGCTCCTTGGGTTCACTGTACCGAAGGGAGCTACTTGAGAGCTTGGGTTCTTCTGGGTTGCAGGGGGCTCTGTTGCTCCTGGAGACATGGTAAAGCACTGACCTCCACTTCCACACAGTGGCTCTGAGGGATTAATTGAAGCTTTTGTCAGCATACTGCACCCCAACATCCTTAGTTCCAATCCCAGCTCTGCTGGGCAGAAAACTACAAAAGAACGTGAAGGAAAAAGGTCAGACCTATCTCACTGGGCCTGAACTGGGCAGCTTGCTGCCCAGGCGTATACTGCCCTGAGACCTGGATCAACAACAAGAACTACCAGGTATCACCCCAGCTCAAGCCATGCCAGACTTCACCCTGGCCAAAATCTGCCAGACAAACATGTGGCCTAGGTTCAGCCACACAGCCAGGTTGAAATGCAATAGCTGTGAAACAGCAAAAGGGCCCAGGCCTATGGTTGCAGTCTGGATATCCAGTCTCAGCTACACCACTATACTGAGACACTACAATTACAAACCAGAGGAGACCAGGCCCATGTGGCCAATAACTGCCTGGACCCGTTCCTGGTCAGTCTGCTCCAGGAATTAATGCCCACATGGTATTATCCCACTCAAGGCCTGTGTGGCCAAAACTGCCAGCAGAACTGCCAAGACTCCATTCCTGCTCAGTTGCTCCAGAGCTTAAGACCCCCACAGTATTATCCCACTCAAAAAAGGGGGGAGTGGGGAAGAGAGAGGAAATAGGGATCTTGAACTTAAAGACAGATTTTCTCTCTCTGTACCTGAGGCTTTCCCATCACTTAACTTTCACTCTCCTGTCCAGTGAAGAGAGACAAGACCCTTCCCGTGGCAAGGAGGGGTTTTTTTGGCTCCCAATAGAGCTTTTAGCAGCCTCAGGAGAAAGAGAGAAAAAACCTCAATTGTTCTTATATACCTGGTGTGACATCACCCAAGCATTGTCCAATTAGGGAGTGCCGCACTCCAGCCTCTCTCTTAGCGTGCCTAATTTTTTTCTTTTTCCCTGGCCAATGAGGCCAGAAGTTTTTATATATTTTACCCAGATAGAGGCGCCAGTTTTCCACGTTCAGAGCACATGGCCAAAACAGCAGGGGCCATCTTGCCCACATAAAACACAAACAGAAAACCACGATACAGAACAACCAAAAGCACACAGTTTACCATGCATAATCCAAGTGTGTGTAAGTAGTACATTTATACAGATTAGGAATCTACCACAAGACACAGATTTGGACCTATATCATGATCTCTAACTTCCTCCAATTCAAGAGCGTAAATTGGGGTTTAGGACAGTCTTTGATCTGAGAAGAGGCAGAATTATCTTGACATAAAATAAATGACCTGAAGAAGAATGTCTTGCATTTCAAAACTTGTTTAAATGTATTCCAACTATGCAATTTTGTCGCCCATATGACTTGGATCCACTCAGATTTCCAGTGCAAGCTATCCAGGAGGAAATAGTTTGTTTTTGTTAGTTTGCTTTTCATTGTGTAAATTAGAGATGTTTGCATAATCTGGACTGCAAAGCTAAAATAATTTCATAATTTAAATGGATGAAACCAAATAATTTCATTTAAGGATGTTACTCAGTCCTTAACGTACAATGGTGGGAGTTCTTTTAAAAGGTCATCTTATTTTCAAAATAGTTTCTATGTTTTATTGAGCAACTGAGTGTGTATTTTGTTTCAAGAAATTGAGATCATTTTTCAGGCATTTTGAAGATTCCACCGTGTAATTGCTAGATGTAATGATAACTACCATGTGCTTTGTCCGTAATTTTGGTTATCACCTATTACGCTGTTGGTCTTGCTAAACCATACATTCCTGCATAGTTAAACTTTGGTTACACTGAAAGAAATCTTCAGCCTTTGTAATTTAAAATAATTAGTCAAATGTTTCAACAGAGGGATTAAAAATAGGAAATGTAAATCTACAGCATAAGGGTTTACTGCTCCTAGTCACACATGGAAGAATGAGCACTCCACATATTCTCTAAATTAACACTTGATTAAGCTTTGACTTTTCAAGATTCCTTAGTAAAATGACTCCATTTATAAAATATTCCAGATTCTGACTGAGCTCTCCTTTTCAGACGGATGCACTGCTTTTCAGTGCTCTT
The DNA here is from genome assembly GCF_052110815.1 of Crocodylus siamensis. NCBI lineage: Eukaryota > Metazoa > Chordata > Crocodylia > Crocodylidae > Crocodylus > Crocodylus siamensis. Next base: position 148,128,018 of record NC_143396.1, read on the forward strand.
GGACTGAGTCACAGTCTGACATTTATGTAGGTGTTATATACAGGGCTTTTCCCTCCAATGACTAAAATAGATCATTCAAGGCTGTAAAATAAAAATGGCTCCACAGAGTCTTCCTAATTTTCACTTCAAATTGTTGGTTTATGCTGTGCATGGGGAAATAAGGGCCCCTTAAGATTTATAAATTTTCAGGTAAGGAACATTTAGTCAAATTTCTATATTCTGGTGCGAAACAGTGCAGATGAGCATGTCTTTGATTCCAGGTGACTCATCTGTATACTGTTACATTGCATTCAAGTAGTCAAATAATTACAGCCAGTTTTGATCATCCTTACACAGATGGCATATGATTTTACTTTTTGATGAGCCACACTGATTTTCCATAAGTATATTATCAAACCTGAGCTAGGCTAACAGAATCTGGCTTTTATATTTATAGTCTATATGCTACTCAAACAAGATAAATTTTAGGTTGTTAACTGATAAATATTGCACTGAATGGAAAGATTATAGTCTAAAATAATTATGTGCGTCTATGGAACCTAAATCTCAGACTTGTAAGCTATATATAAAGGTATCTTCTTCAATGACCCAAAATCATTAAAATATTTCAATGGCAAATAAATCACAATGAACTGAAAATAGCCCTGGTCACAGCCTTTTGGGCAGGGGGGCTCAAAAAAAGTTGTGCTCCATGCATTGTGGCTGTCCTGGACATGAAGCTGCTCTGCTAGACTCTGGTTCTGGGTTCAAATTCTGTTTAAGACTTCACGCCTGTGGAAGGGAGAAGATATTTGCAAATGGCTTAATGTGGCCTCCCAGTTAAAGGCCTGAAACACTGATCTTGTGTATTAGAGTTGTGAGTTCAGTACACCTGAAAGCTTTGTGTTGTTTTACTTGGCAAAGATCATACCTTGAACAGGAGGCTGTACTAGATGACTTTGTAAGGTCCCTCCCAACCCACTTTTCTAGTATTCTCTTAAGATACTGAAGCAGAAAGAGATGGTGACAGGAAATCTGTGCATAAAACACAGCTTTTGTTATTCTCTGTTTGGTACTATAGCCTTAACACTATTCTTCCTCCTGTGGTTGTCAGTGGCTTGTTCTCACAGTGCTTCATGCTTGTATTACCTATAGGTCAAACTAGAGCAGCAGGGCTAAAATGGTTTACATTTTAACCAAGGACACTGAATTTTGACACACACAAGTGTTTTATGACTAGTTTTCAAATAGTTTATTGGTGGAAAACTTGGTAAATATGTCTTTTTTTTAAAGCTAGATCTCCTAATTCAATATGTAATGTTATATAAAGTGGTATATACAGCTTTTTACCAAAAAGAATGGGCTTATATTTGCATGTCTTTCCCTTTCTTACTGTTAACTTTGGGTTTGGGGCACTGAACAGTATGCCTACTAATTTCTTCACTAGATTTGTGTCTCACGAGGTCCCTTCCAGCCTTTAATGCAGGGGTGGGCAAAATGCAGCCCAGGGGCTGGGTGCGGCCCGCCAGGCCATTCTATCCAGCCCCCGATGCCCCTAAATATTTAGAAAATTAATATTAATCTGCCCTGAGCTGCCTGTCATGTAATCCTTGATGGCTTCCTGAAACTCGGTAAGCGGCCCTCTGTCTAAAATAATTGTCTGACCCTGCCCTAATGTCTATGAAATCTGTGAAATCTATAGACTACATAGGACCTATGTTAACTAAGTTGAGATAATGTTTTTCTAACAGCTATATTCAAGGAGGATCAAAATTTAATCAGCATGTTTAAATGACAAAATAGCCTGGATTTTGTTATGGAAATGGTACACAATTCAAAATGATCTAGAAAAATATGTCTGCCTATGACCTACAGAAAAAGAACAATTTGAACAATTCAAGGTACATCTTTGGAGTTAGCTATAGATTTGAACCATTATATTATTGGTTATCTAGTAATATTAAAGAGCTGGGAAGGAGATGGTAGACCTCATACTTATCACTTGAACAACTTCATCTACACAAGGAAGATTTCTAAAGTTAAACTAATTCAGATACTTTCTCAGTTAATAGAGCCCCTCTAGAAGACAGCACACTGATTTTTATAATGGATTAAGTTGGTTTAATTCTGGTGGGCAAGCTGAGGGACTGTAGCATTGATGAATGGACAGTCACATGGGTGGCAAACTGGCTCCAGGGGCACACCCAGAGGGTGGTGGTGGATGGGTCGATGTTGACCTGGCAGGGTGTGGACAGCGGAGTCTCCTGGGGCTCAGTCCTTGGGCCAGTGCTGTTCAATATTTTCAATAGCGACCTGGACGAGGGTGTGGAGAACACCCTGTTCAAGTTCGCTGATAACACCAAGCTGTGGGGTAAAGTGAATACACCAGCAGGCAGGGACTGCATCCGGGCAGACCTGGATAGGTTAGAGAAGTGGGCGGATCTGAACAGGATGCGGTTCAACAAGGACAAATGCAGAGTGCTGCACCTGGGGAGAGGGAACCAGCATTACGGTTATAGGTTAGGGGCTGACCCCCTCAGCAGCACACAGGCAGAGAGGGATCTTGGAGTCATGACTGACTCCAGGATGAATATGAGTCGCCAATGCGACAAAGCAATAGGCAGAGCCAACTGCACCCTGTCCTGAATCAACAGGGGCATCACTAACAGGTCCAGAGAGGTCTTGCTCCCCCTCTATGCGGTGCTGGTCAGGCCGCAGCTGGAGTACCGTGTCCAGTTCTGGGTGCTGCACTTCAAGAGGGAAGTGGAGAACCTGGAGAGGGTCCAGAGCAGGGTCACTCCTATGGTTGGGGGCCACCGTGGCCAGCCCTATGAGACGAGGCTGAGGGACCTGAATCTCTTCAGTCTCTGCAAGAGGAGACTGAGCGGGGATCTTGTGGCTGCCTACAACCTTATCAAGGGCCAGCAGCAGGGACTTGGGGAAAGTCTGTTTACCAGGGCCCCCCTTGGAGTCACCAGGAACAATGGCCACAGGTTGAGGGAGGATAGGTTTAGGTTAGATATTAGGAAGAACTACTTCACGGTAAGGGTGGCCAGAGCCTGGAATAGGCTCCCCAGAGTGGTGGTGCTCTCACCTTCCCTGGGTATCTTCAAGAGGAGACTGGATAGGCACCTGGCTGGGGTCTTATGACCCCTGCCACCCCCACTGCTCCTTCCTGCCCATGGCGGGGGGTCGGACTCGATGACCTGTCTAGGTCCCTTCCGACTCAGTGATTCTATGATTCTGTGATTCTAATTTACATAATCCAAGCAAACTGGTTGCTGGGCACGTTTCAAAGAATGGCAAATTACTGTCAACTCACCTAGTTCTCACTTTGCCACATTCCTATTTCCAGTTTCCTGGTTTTCGTTGTATGGAACTGAGGACAGAATCAAGGCACAAATGAAGCAATAATGAAAAGAGACATGGCAGAATTATTTTGCCTTGTTATTCAGACTTGATTTTTCTCCTCACTGGAAACTAACATTTTTAATTGCCTTTGTTAACATAGAATTAACTTAAGGACTCAAGTATGTTGAAGGTTTATTTCAATATATTAAAATATTCAATTTTTGTTGTGTTTTCTCCAAGATGGTTTTTTTTTTCTGTTTTTATTCTTTATAATTTTTTTACTGAAAGAATACAGTAAATTGTTTTCACTCTAAGTTGAAACACCAGATATCCAATAAAAAGTATTTGTATTTCACAGGAAGAATGTTCCTTGTTCCTTGTTTTTTATGTAAAAGTGAGGGCATTGTTGCTGGTTATGAGAATCATTGTGCCATGTTCAGCATTTATTCAAATTGTCATTGGATTGACTTAAAGACTGCTGTTCTTGTGTTAGCTGGAGCCCAGTATTCATTTGTTACATAAACCTAATTTAACACTATTTACAAAGAAAAAATACATGTTTTTCATTAGGTATTAAAATATTACTTGCGTTAAAAATATTTATAGTCCTTGTTTTTTTTCTTTTAAAAGGGTTTGTAGTGTTTGAAATACTAAGCCCTCTCTTTCTAAGATGCTGCTTTTCTTTCTTTTGATTCTTCAAAGTTTTTCTGTTTCCAACATCACCTTGTATAGATAGGCCTTTTGATACGTTTCTGGGGAGAAAGGGAGCTGTTATATCTGTCGAAGTTCCAGTTACTAATTAACTTTTACATTAGAATATTTAAGGCATAGATAATTTGCAGTAGGATTTATTATCTGAGTAAACCTGACCTATTAAACCTTCCAAATCTATTACTGTCAGTGTTTGCCATAATTACAGGAACAGCACACAGTGTGTCATATCAACACTGCTGTTGTACTAAATTCTCTACTTAAAACCATCGTTGTACTTTTCATCACAAAAGTATTATACATGATGAATTATTTTATGCTAACCACTGCCATGTCCATCTTTTTAATACCTTCCTTGTTCATTAGAAGTGCCTGTAGTGATACACACTAATGAAAGGTTCCTCATATCAAGTCTGATTACAACTCCAGTGTTTTCCAGGCATGCTTGGTGATGAGCCTGGCATATGATACAATTTCCTACAGTAATAAAACTAATTAAAGTAGGCAGTCATCCCCACATCACTCTTTAATGAATTATAATGAGCTCATTAATCTGGTCACTCTCATTCCCCAAATCCATTGGCTGGATCTCTTCTCGGGTATGTCAGAACAGCACTCGTGGTCTGAAAAATGAACAGTTACCTCAGAGTACAAGGCTTGCTTTTCATTTTTGAACTAAAAATAGAAGTGAAGTCTGCTGTAAATTAAATATTTTTTTCTTGATAATTAGGCCACTGTAAGGTGAGGTGCTTTGAGGAGAGAGAATGGCACAAAAACAGAAGCAGATAACATAGTATGCTGGAAAAATATCAACATTTTGAATTGAGTCAATGTTTCTGCTGCATTCAGTAAAGAACAGTTCAGGAATATTGTTCTAGTAACTGAAGCTGAGTGAAGATTTTTTTAATGAAAATCACATACCAGTGAGTTTAACTCTTTTTCATTTGGTATTTTTGTGGTCATTAAAACTCTGAGCAAAATTTAGGAAGAGGGTGGCAAATTCATGCTCTTAGATATCATAGCAACAACTAATATAACAAATGGATAGATTAACAAATAGAAAGAGAAGATGATTAACATGAGCCTCCATTAAGTATAAGCATCTAGTGCAGGGGTAGGCACAGGTGTTAGAGAAGGCATTTTGCTTGGCATGTGCGCCTCAGGGCAGACAGCAAGGAAGAGACCGGGGCTGCGCTGCCACAACAAGGATTGGGCCCCTCATGATTCTCCTGCCATCTGCCCCTGGCCCACCAGCATCTTAGAAGTTCAAGTTGCAGGTGTTTTTCATCCTCTGCCCAAAAACATTGCCAACCCCTGATCTAGTTATTAGCTATTCTAGTACCTTGAATGTGGTAAACTTTTTTTTAAAAATCAATGTTGATATTTTTACATAAAATACTATTATTTAATAGTATATTTGTGATATGGAAGATCTGGATTCAGTTCTAGGTAAATTTGAGTTAGGGCTTCATGCCATCTCAAGCCTGTAAAACCATGACTTTACACTAGAGAGCCTGGTGAGCAGGGGCAGACATAAGCCAGGACTCTCCCTCTTCTGAAGTGAGAGGGGAGGGGCGAGGGTGGCATATAGAGAAACTGGCATGTAGCTTCCCTAACTCTGCAGTCAGCAGAAGCCGGTAGGTAGGGGAAAGTCTTGGAAAAAAGCCTGCTTGAACTGAACAGGAACTGGGGGAGAAAAAGGAGTGAAAAAAAATATTTTTTTGAAGAACCAGAATCTTGCATGTGTTTCACTGAATTGGGACCAAGGCGGGAAGGGAGTTAGCATTCACAGCAGGGCAAAGCTAAGATCCAGAGGGTTCACTGCATGCATGCCACACTGTGGCAGAGCTCAGCCCCAGCGGGCTTGCTGCTTGCCACACTGGGGCAGGAGTTGGGTTAGTACTCACTCCAAGGCAGAGCTGAGATTCAATGGGCTCACCGCATGTGTGCAACATTAGGGTAGAGCTGAGACCCATCATATGAGTTGGATAAGCAGGGTGCTGACAGAGCTGTTTTAAATTAATAGGGAGATAAAGTTGAATCATAATAGCCAGGAGGGGTTGGGAGAGATGAGGTGGGTAGGGGCAGAAATGGTTGCCCAGCATTAAAAGCCAATTGTCCACATTCATTAATTCTTAATTGGCTTTTTAAACACTGCCTTTGCACTAACAGTCAGCCAGCCAAGTGCACAGCAGTGCCAGAACAAGCAGCAAACTGGTGAGCTGCACCTGGGTGTTTAGCGTGGCCAGGGTGTGCTGTGGTTACACCTCTTTGGGGTGGCAGGGAATGCTGGCTTCGGGCCAGCCACTTCCCTGGGCAGTAGTCTTCAAGAAGGTTGAGAGTTTGCCTGTAGAGCAATGGGAAGGGCTGGGGATGCGTATTAGGATGCTGGAGGAATGAAAATAGGGCATTTTACCTCCCTGGAGCTGACTGACAATACCTCAGCATCACCTGGTTAAAACAGGTTAACACCCTTATGAAAGTTTAAATTTAACCTGTAACATGATCCTCAGATATAGTTTAGTATCTCTACATTTTATTGTAAGGTTGGTCTTACACATGCAACTTAACACTTAGGCAGACAAGGTTCTTTGTGTGAAACTGATATATTTTATTAGACCAATTTAAATAGTTGGAAAACAATTATTAAGCGAGCTTTCGGGTTCAAAAACCCTTCGGCAGGCTAAGGAAGTTTCAGCAGTTGGTGTGTGCTCTTTCTGGATGGAATGAAAAGTAAAGAAGCCAGAGGCTGGGCTGGTATGCATACAAGATAGGCAATCAGTGAAAATGTAGACTGAGGAGTCAATGGGTGAGAGACAGGCCAGGGCAGGGTGGGCGGGGAAGAGTGGAGAGATACCTGGGGAGTCAGATGTCAGGCAGGTTATAATGTGTCACAAATCCAATGTCTATATTTAGTCCATAGTTTTTAGTGTCCAGGAGGCTGATGAAGTGGAGTTCATAGTCTCATCTCTGGGAAGTGTTTTGTAAGTTTTCTTCGAGGATCCGGACTGAGAGATTGGAGAGAGAGTGGTTTTCTTGTGAGAAATGTGCCCCCACAGGTAATTGGGTATTCTTGTCTTTGATAGATTTCCAGCGTGCATTCATTCTGGTGTGCAGTTGTTGTCTGGTATCTCCTACGTATTTTCCATCAAGGCATTTGAGGCATTGGATGAGATATATTACATTTCTGGAGGTGCAGCTGTAAGATCCGGGAATGCTGATGGCTCTGTTGTGGGATGCAGTAATTGTGGGGGGGGTGGAGATGTGTTGGCAGGTTTTGCATTTCTTGTCATGGCAAGGCCTGGATCCTTTTGGTGTGTTTTGGGCTTGAGAAAGTTTGCTTCTGGTGATGAGGTTAACAAGGTTCAGTGCTTGTTTGAAGGCTAGGATGGGTGGTTCTGGGAAGATCTTTTTAAGAGTAGGGTCTCTTTCTAGTATGCGTTGCAATTGTTTGAGGATTTTCCATACAGGTTCGAGGGAGGGGTGATATGTCATAACCAGCGGTATGCGATTTGTGGGGGGGTTTCTTCTGTGCTGCAGCAGTTCTTCACGTGGTATCCGGGTGGCTCTTTCAAACATGCGATCTGTCTCTCTGGAGGAGTGTCCTTGTTGAGTGAAAGCCTTTTTAAGGTTGGTGAGTGGCAATCCTAGGTGTTCTCCTCTGTTTAAATTCAGTGGTATCTGAGGGCTTGGCTGTATATCACAGCTTTTTTGGTGTGTTTAGGGTGATTGCTGGTTCTGTGCAGATATGTATGTTGGTCTGTGGGTTTCTTGTATAACGTGGTCTGTATTTCATCATTCTGGATACTGATCATCATGTCTAAAAAGGAGATGTTGGTGCTGGAGTATTCTAGAGAAAGTTGGATTGAGGGATGGTGATTGTTGAATTTCTGATGAAACTCAATCAGAGATTGTAGGTTTTCAGTCCAGATGATGAAGATGTCGTCGATATATCTTAAGTATAACAATGGTTTGATGGTGCAGTACTTAGGGCATTTACGCGCATACTTTTTTTTTTAGCGACACTCTGGAGATCCTCCATTTTCGAGCAGACTCAGTTAATCAAGTCTGCTCCATATGCAAGCTCAGATGAACTGCACTGTGCTATGTGCAGTTGTATAAGTGGCGCAATATGCGTCAGCACGCAGAAAATGGTGGCGGTGCACTTTTGAACTAAAGTACTTCCGAGCTGTTTTCATTCAAAAGCTCACTGCTTCTATTTTATCAGCACTGAAATACATTTTGCTGTTTATTACAACTGTGTGCATCTCAGTACTGGGCGCTTTTCAAAGCACCCAGCACTGCAACGCATGCATGTGTAAAAATGCCTTTAGACCATACTAAAACCATTTTAAGGACACTTAAAATGTGAGCATCCACTCATTATAGCTCTTTAACTCATGCTAATTGCCCCCTGAACATCTCAGAGTTGTGCCACTTCAGGCAAGTGTTAACTGTGGTATGCATTACCTAGCTCAATTTAGGGTAACTTCAGTCTGCTCAACAGAGATAAAATGAGCAATTTGCAGTCCTCCAGCATCTCAGGATGCACTGTTCCACCTCACCCCTTTGCCACTGAGATACCTAGGGACCAGGATATTTAGGTATGCCTCTGCTCACCAGCCCTGTAGGGACAGGGCGAGTCAGAATTGTGCAGGCAAGAAATGGTATTAACCTTTAATGTGTGACTGCTCATTGCACATTCTGACTTCAACGCGGCTTAACGTTCCACAGATTTAATATGGCCCAAGTTTAAAGTGTACCTTCACCTTGAGATGTACCTTGCGAGATTTTGATATACTGTATTGGTACTGTAAATCTTCATTTAGCAGCATAATTACAGTTTCTTAAATCTGAATTTGGATTATACTCAAGCTGTCTGACTAACATTACTTAATTTTCTTGCTAAAAACCCGTCATATTCACAGTACTTTTCTAATATAATGATCTTCTTAATGCCAGTATACAAACTAGATTGTCTGCATTTATCCAAAGCTGATGGTATTTAAAGATTGATGTAGCTGCACAAAAACTGTACAAAAAATTTCCAGCAAAATGTCACATTAGTTTAATAAAGGCTTACCCTCAAATGAAAAATGCATTTGCATGTAAGTTCAATATGTAACTGAGTATGCAGTTTGCAAGGAACTCCCACTGGTAGTGTATTCTCATTAGATATTAATTTCTTTGTGTTTCTCTGACTTAAGCTGGACAAACGCTATGGAAAGTCTATAGCTTTCTGTTCTATAATCCTAGTCACAAATAGCTATAGTGACCACTAAACATTCTTTCCAATGCACAAAAAGTTTCTTGGAACAAAATGATGGAAATGTCAATCGCTAAGGAGGAGCAATAAAAATACATTAAACATGTTTTAATTGATATGGCCAGAATAATAAGAAGGTGGTACAGTAACAGTAATAAATAAAATATATTACCTTTAAGTTATGAAAATAATACGTTCAATTCTCTGTTTAGGTATACCAGCAAAAAATCAAAATTGCTTCACTGATTCTGGTATACAGGAAGCAGAATGGGGCCTAGTGCTGGTTTCCATATATTTGTACCTAACGCAAGGCATGTTAAATGTAATCCAGAATTAGATCTTGAAAGAGTACTACTGTTTATCTTCAAAGAATGTGATAAACCTTGATATTCCCACCTGACCAGGAATGTCTGAGAGTTCTGTATATTAAATTACATTATTGGATGATGAATAAGCTTTGCATTTGCAATGTGGTGCTGATTAAGAGATAAAAGTCTGCATGTGACTGTCAAACATGCATTAACATCCTGATATTTAATTAGCATATGTAATAAGGCAGTGAAATGAGTGCTTGTCAGTCTTACTGAAAATTTGGCAAATTGTTCTGAAATATCTAAAACTATTACTCTTCTGTCTTGCACCGTACCCTAATGGTACTCAGTTTTGTTGTACAATGATACCTCTACCACATATATTATTTTAAGCACATAAGCCAGCGTAACCATCCCAGTTCTTTGTCAAATAAAGACTGTGGAAGTCTCTGTTCTCTCATTATATTCAGACATATAGGACCTGATTCTCTTTTTTCTTCCCCTCATGGAACTGCTGCTTAACACACCTGCATATAATAGAAGTAGCCACTTAAATCATACAAGTGGCACAAGCCCTTTGCCAAACTTTATTAATTTCTGTGTTAAAGGTACTACTTAAAAATGTTTTAAGCATGTCTGCTATTTGGTTTTGGAACAATGAACTCAGTATATGTTTCCTTGTTAGCTGCTCTTTAAGGCTAGTTACATTGTAATTCAGCGTTCTTGCAGAAACAGTTAATAGCAACTAGGTGAACCGTTTAAACTCCTCCCAACCTATCCATGCTGTAAAACTTAAGCAGCCTACACTGCACATTACAGCGTTGTGGCTCCATACTCATAGTGCCCATGTTGTGGCAGCACCCTCATCTCTGCTGAGCAACATAAGGGTCTTGCTACCACCCCACAGCCAGCTAATGCAATTACACTACTACTGAGCCACTGGGCATGTCAGCCGATTTCCTGTGCGTCAGATATGCCCATCATATGGCGTACTCTGTATTATACAAGGTACAGTTTGAGGTGTGTGGCACTGTTTGAATTTTGAAGCATATTTTAATTCTTTATACCATAATATTTGTGCTACTGCATACACTCCCAAACCATATGTACAAGGAGCCATGGGGACACTTCAAACTAATATTTGTGGCAAGATAGCTGTAAATATAAAGTTTTAACATGTGGTGTTTCCTAATCTTGTTATTTAACGATTTTTTTATGTCTGTTGATTTTGTTGGAATGGTTTGCTGTTCACAACACACAAAACCTGTGCATATTCAAGCCATATATGCAATGTGAAAAGAAATATTTCTGCCTTGCTCAGCCAACAGAAAATATAATTTTCTGCACTAACTGTGATAAGCAGGTTGGTTCAAACATTCTCATGAATATGTAAATTGTTAACTAACTAGATTCCATTCCAGAAATCTCACTTCTATCCCAGACCTGTACAAAGATGGATTTAATTCTAACCTATGAGGATTCACAATTTGGTTAGTATTTATTACTGATAGGTATATTTTCCAGCACGTGGTGTTGGAATTGCATCAGGAATTTTCATTCCATTATTTAGCCCTCTAAAAGATGGGATTTTGGATCTTAATGGACTTCCCTAAACTGTGCAAGCCGTCTCATTCCCCACAATGTTCTCTTCCTTTTAATGGGTTCCCCCATTTACCCAGTGTTTTGTATCAGGCATATTAATGGAATTAGTAGGCACATCTACACGTGTGCTTTAATGTGCATTAGCCTATTTTAATACACATTAAAGTGTCACAAAAAACCTGTGCTCTTTAGCTAATGTGCATTAAAATAGGCTAATGTGCATTTTTCTAGTATCTCACAATGGAGGTACTAGATTTAATGTGCGTTACCTAAAGCATATTACTGAATGTGTCAACACACTCTGCTTACTAATGGATTGCTTCCTCTCTGTTAATTTTTTGGTAATGCAGTTTAGTAAGTCCATTTTCCCTAATTCTCCATCTTTTTGGGTATCTGAAAGTTTGATCACTCCTTTGCTTTCTCAGTCTTGCAAATTCCAGTCAATCAAAAGCCTTATGGTCAGGGCCTTAAAAATTATTAAGAAGAATTACAAGTCATAAGCCTTTTCTTTTTTTAAAAAAATACATTATATGTTGTGTGTTAGTTTATGATTTTTTCCCCCCTATGGTTTATATTTACAAGATTTTTTGCAACCACAAGGGCTAGAAACTCATCTTTAACACACACAGAAACATACATACTGTCACGGGGGCACTAGGGTGCCCCATGCCTTGAAGGAAATAAAGAGAGCTGCCAATCACCAGGGCAGCTCAGGTGCCGGTTACTGGGGCAACTAGGCAGGTCATGTGACCTGAAGGGGGCAGGGCCAGGCCTTTATAAACAGCCCAGGCTGGAGCCTAGGGAATAGTTCCCTTCTGGAGCTCTGCGGGAGAGCTGAGCAGACTGAGTTGGTGGTTGCAGCCTGACCACTCTGACCGGCTGCAATGATGACATGGGGTAGGGAGAGAACCCTAGAAGGGGTATGATAAGGAGCCAAGTGAGTGCAGGCTTTGTGTTACAAGCCAGGAAGCTTCTTATGTTTGTGTTGCAGCTGTTTGGCTCATGGTTGAGTTATGGTTAAACCGGAGGACCGGGTGAGGCTGTAGGGGTGTGAGGAGGCCTCACAGGAGCTCCCCAATAATCTGGGGGTTCCTGGTGCCAGTAGGGCACAGCGAGCGGTGCCAGTGGGGCACAGCTGTTTGCGCCAGTGAGGCGCAGTGTATAGGGGCAGAGACCCCAACCCTGAGGGCTGTGTTGGCTCCCCTCAGGCAGATGAACCCGAAGAAGGGCAGGGGGCCAGGCACAGCTACACGCCACCGCCCCAAGGCCTGACATAGGGCCCAGAGGGGGCAAAGGGCGCGAGAGGCGTGGCATAGGGCCCCAGAGGGGGCAAAGGGCGCGAGAGGCGTGGCATAGGGCCCCAGAGGGGGCAAAGGGCGCGAGAGGCATGGCATAGGGCCCCAGAGGGGGCAAAGGGTGCGAGAGGCGCAGCATGGGCCCCAGAGGGGGCACTGGTGGTGAAACCAGCACAGGGGCACCAGGTAGGGCACTATAGAGTAAGAACTTGATAACATCCGGGAATAGCTGCAAGGCTTGGGGCGTGCTGAAGGGGAGGTAGGAGGCATGCATCGCCCATAAGGCAGGGGTGCACTGGAGCACCCCAATCTGAACGGGGCATAGAACGGAGTAGTGTCCAAGGCGAGACAAGGCAGCCTCCCTTACTGAACTTAGAACATCAAAGACGTGGCGGGCGAGTTGAGGGTGCAGGATCACTTTAATTGGACACGGCAGGGGGCGCTAGGGAGCTTCACGGCTGCTCCTAGGCCCCACTCCGTGACAATACACACAAAGCGATATCCTTAGAAAAATACCAGATATCTAAAATTTTGCAATGAAGTCATATAGGTAGGTAACACAGTTATCCTCTAACAGCAGGGTTGGATGGCCCTTATTATGCAGGAGATTAGACTATGGAGTATTAGAATAGATCTTGTTTGCTTTCAGATCTATAGAATTTCTGGCATGTTCTGCATGTGAGGTATGGTGGTATATACGGTAGCATTTTAAAATCCCATCAGGAGGGTAGAAATTTAAACATAGTGCACTCAGAAAGGTGACTTGCTAAAAATAGAAATAATAATGCAAATAATTACCACTTATAAATTTATGCTCTATTTAAAAAAAAACAAACTATATAGTAATTACCTCTAAAATGTATACGTTTATCAAACATTACTACTACATATGTTTTTCTGATGTATAACTTAATTATAATTTCATTTAAATGGAAATTCTACAGAATTTCTGAACTAGTACCACTATGCAGTTACAGTTGATACTGTAGTCTTTTTAATGGCATCTACCATTGCCAATATTCTTATTGTAGTATGAACAAAATACAGTCACATTAAAAAAGATACTTTTAAAGAACCAGGTTCTTTATCTACGTTAACACCCTAAATTATCAATGTAGGTCTAATTAATTTTTCACCATTTATCTAGTAATGTGTACTAACAGTCTAATTTACTTTAGTTTTTCACTGGCAATGTCTACATGAGATGCTGACTGCACAGTAGCCTCGACTAGTATTGCTTGGCAGGAAGCATGATGCAATGCTACTGCTCAGTAGTCACAAGCTACTGTGCAATCAGCATCATGAAAAAGCTGTTTCTCTATAGTTACTGCACCATCATTTAGCACTTGTTTATAGTAATTTGTTTATACAAATACTAAATGACTGTACAGTAACAACTCTGCAGTCAGCATCTCATGTAGATGTGGCCAATGAGGGCAGAATGAAATTCTTTAATATTTCAATTTTACAACACAACTTTTTATTCAACTTCTAAAATTAAAATAAAATGGTGGGGAATTACATGGTATTAACAATAAGCATTGAAAATCATGAGATTTACCTGAAAACTGATATTTTAAAAAGTAATAAACTTTTTTTTTTTAGCTTTTTGGTTTGAAAGTTTATATTTGCAAGCTATTCTCTGTTATAAAGACTACCATTTTTTGGATTCATAGTAAGAGTGAGTTGAATGTTTCACTTAAAACAAACTTGCAACTTCTTTGTAAAGTAAGAAAAATATAGGAATATCCTTGTCCTGGTGAAGTGAAAAGGCATTTTGAACAGTTACTTTAGTGGACCCTGGATTTAATCTAGACTATCATTGCAAAATTTACAAAATTTACTGTTTGAGTAATTTCAGAACATTTACAGGTACTTTAATTATCTTAAGATGGGTGCTTTTAGAAATAAAACACTTGTCAGACCTTTTTTATCTCCATGGGGTTTTTTAGGCAGTGAGGACACTCCCCAGTCCCTATTGGATTGTCAGTACACCTATGAGTGTACCTCCTCAGACCTTATCACCTGTGCCAAAAGCAACATACTTCTGCTGGTCTCCTGGGTTGATGTTGTGTGTTTTCCTAGTTCTTCTGGGGTATCTAACCCAGAGTTGGGAAGGCCTTCATAAGGAGGTTGAAGCACAGCTACAGCATAGATGACAGATCATGGCACCTCGTTAGTATGAGGCAGTATGCCTGTGTGAAGTGCCAGTGGGCTTTCTGTAACTGGCCTATGTTGGATTTAAATCACCATGGGTGACATGTAAGGGGTGCATGTGCATCTCCTGAGCGTGGCAGAGCACCCACTACAAAAAGGTACTGCCAACACTGTCAGTGATGCCTGCAGGTGCTTGTCACCCTGCCATCATTGGCGGTATCTGCAGGCAGTGAGTTGATTGCCGCTGGCCACCACCAATGCTTCCTGTGGGTGGTCACTGATCCCTGGTTGATGCTTGCCAGACCCTGCTCTCCGCCTCCCCCCACCTCCCCAGCATTGTCATCTGCAGGAGCTCTGTGCTTACACTGTGCTCCAACTGCCGCCATACCCCCCAGCCGCCAGGGGCATGCGCTGTTCGTGTACATCACCATACACCACCTGTCCTTGCCTCACTGCAGTATTGTTCCATTAAGACTCTCAGACTGGTGTAAACTGGGCTTTCCCAGCTTGATACACGTGAGCACACTACTGATGTTTAAACATCAGTCTCCTGAAGAACACACTGAGTTCCTATCTGCATGCAGCAAGGCATGTAATTAAATGAGCATGCCAGAGCATGGTAATTACCATACTCCAACAGACTCTAATGTCTCATGTATTAGCATTCTTGTGCTGAAAAATGGTGGCAGGGTGCTTTAAAGCTAATTTGTTGAACTTAAAGTGCCCCCATCTCCATTTTTCGGCATGGAGACACTGATGTATGATATGATTCAGGCACTTTAATTAGAGCATCTCTCAGAGTCGCTCTAATTAAAGCAACTCCCACCCCCCTCCTGGAGCACACATGTAAATGCCCCTACTTTCAGGAATGTTTCACCTACTTCTGGCAGACCTGGACTGTCTTGAGAAGCAGCTTCCCCTCCTGAAAGCAGTGGCAGAATATGAGAAAGGTGCAATTCAGAAGGATCTGCCAACGATACACACAGCAAGTGACACAAGATGTGTGCAGGAACTCAAGAGGAACATTGTAGAGCTCAAGGTAACTCTGAGGGATGCTGGTGGTAATCCAGAGGAAGTGCTTGAGATAGCTTGGTGAGGATGAGGTCCTTGGCACATATTTAAGCCCTACTTTCAGGAACTGTAAGAGGCTGATGTCCCAACCCAGGCCTTCTTCAGCTTGGAGAAAAGGTGTGTGGAACAGAAGGCTATTAGCCACCTCAAGCCCACTCTTTCTCGGTGCTCACAGACCCCGCTGAGTTCCAGGAGCAATAGCAATCTAATAGTGTTTGCTGCTTTGTGCCCTGACACCTTTAATCATCCATTTAGACCCAGTACCATTGGTGGCCTGCCCTTCTGCAAACAGGAAATGGAGTAGATTATTTTCTACACCTTGCTTGACTGCCCCCAGCTCTGGCCACTCTTTGACATCATGCTGCACTTAGACGTCTGTGAGACCACATGTATTTTTTCTGTCCCATACTGAGCAGACAAAGGAAGTGTGATCTACTGTCCAAGATGGTGAACCTGAAGAGCCAAAGTAACTGGCTTGCAGGGACCAGTTCTGAAACTGCCCTCTGCCTCTCTTGCTTCTTTGTCTAGGCATGTCTCTCCTTTGAATTTAGGCACTTCACCCTGCATGAGAAAATAAACCAATTTGTGTTACATGAGGCCATTGAGGAGCCACTCTATATAAATGAAAGGCTAGCTAGTACTAAAAATGTGCCTACATGAAGAGCTTGGGGGTGGAGTGGGGTGGGAGGTTCAGTCTCTAATCTCTAATTATGATGGCAGTTTGATTGATGAATGGTTTCCTTCCCACCCCTTAAGAAATTATGTACTTTTAATGCTTTTATAATTAAGGTCTAAAAAGTAAAAAAATATATATATATATTTCTTTTTTCTTCCTTTCTTTATTATAGTGAGCAAAATCCTGAAGAGCAGTACAGAGTTCTGAAATTAATTTCAGTAGCATTTACTGAAAGTCAACTGTGTTTATGGCTCCCTCCCTGCCTTTTAAAAGTAAAGCTTCCTGTTTCTTTTATTTTAAAACGTGTTATGTGAATGTCGTTATCTTGAATTTCATGGTATTTATTGTCACCGCTGCAGGTAGTGACTTCATATGTAGGAAAAATCAAAATTGAATAAATTAAATCCCCAAACCCACACCCTTTTTGGGTGAGTCTGTATTTCACAGGTCAATAACAACTAATTTATTGTGATAAAGAAAAACACTCATTTTGTTCCTGATTAATAGATCTCTGAGCTTAAAGCAAAACGTCGTATGCTTTTTTGAGTGTGTATTATCATAGAATATCAATACAATTCATATATATTTTTAATATCGAAGAATAATTGCAATAAATTAATGTTCTGTGATACTAGTTTAGTTCTGTTTATAGCACTTTGTGATTAAAGGAAGTACAATATGCCTGTTTGTTCCTCAATATGAAGAGGTATAAAATAAGTTTAAAAAATGGAAGTGATTATGCTTATTGGCACATATCCATAACCTGTTACAGCTGTCTTCACACATGCAGTAAAATTTGTCATCTTGTGAACTGATCTGATGACAAACAGGTTTATTATTATGTTTAGTAGATTCCCAGATGGACAAAATTAGACTGAAGCAGGAAACTGCTAACACTGAAACATCATAATCTGATTTGGAAAACAAAAGTAAAAGGGGAACAGAATTTTACAGGTACCCTGAGAACCCTATGATGCACATTTCACAAGCATAACAAAACTCCATATTGAAAACGTACAACATAGATGCTAGAATTCTGCTTACCATATTAAAAAAGGCAGGAAATGGGAATTATTGGACAAATATAATGTACAGAACTGTATTTACTTTCAGAGGGCATGTGAAGATGAAATGAGGGGCATGTGTGCACGACACTTTAAAGCGGGTTAAATGCTTTTGCACTACTTTAATGCTGTTGATGTTTGCATTTGTCGGCAGCATGTTGTGCAGTAATTCTAGCTGTTGTAGCAAATTCGGCGGCGTAATGCACCTTACATGACTTTGGGGTGCAGCAAACAAAAACACCTGTCAGGAGTTTTAGTTTCCTGCAGTACAGCCGCGAAGCAAAGCACTGGGCTCCATGCAGCTCAAAGGCTCTGCAAGCAGCCTGTGCAGGCAGGCTCTACTGAAGGGGGAAAAAAAAGTGGCAAGCCTGAATTTCTTTTTTTTTTCTTTTCTTTCCCCACCTTGAGCCTGCCTGCCTGTGCAGGGACCGGTCCTTCCCTCTGCGGGTGTGGTGTCCCCCAGGACCACCCAAGCTGGTTGCCTGTGGGCGGGTGTCGCTTGGGGAGGGCTGCTGCTGCCTCAGAGGGAAGCATCAGACCCCCCCTCCACACACACACCTCCACAGCCCAGGAACTGCTTTGCCAGCTGGCAGCTCGCCCTCTCCTCCCCACCACTGGCGAGGCAGGTAAGACATGGATATACATGACACAGGGCTTTACTTTACCTTAAACTGAAGCAGTGTTTTTAAAAACCCCTTGCTTTGATTTAGGGCCCCTGTTTCGTCTACACATGCCCACAGAAAACACTTATTGACCCATTGTTTAAGAGCAGCAAGTAAAAATGCATAACCCCAATCTGCCATCTTTGAATAAAAGGTACTATATTTTCCATATCTAAGCATCCTGTCTGCTTAACTGGCAAAGTTTCTTTTAAGAATCCTTTATATGTTGATTGAAGAATCAACTAAATATGCTTACTTGTCTGTTTGGCAAGTATTTTCAGTAATTTGAACAATAAATGGTCATATTATTTATTCTTTTACTATTTGTTAGATCACTAAACATACTTATACATGTACTATAGTGAAAAATCTTACCCACAACCACATAAAAGATGGACCTCAATAGATTCATAAAACTGATCTTATTTTGTAAATGTACATCTATAAAACTCACTTTATTGATCATTATAAAAGAGTAACTAAAAAAAACCCACTTGAATGACATAGAATGTTGATACAGGAATAGCTATGCAATCCCAAATTTTGTTATATAAGTCCGAGATTTAAAACTAGTTTTAAGTGTTTGCCTGCCTTTTTTGTGGCAGTCCTTGAACTCAATTTTTTTTAAATATTAATTCATTATTTAAATTCCCCCTGTTAATTGTATCCCATGATGTAGATGAAAGAGAACTTTTTATGTACAAAATCATGTCATGGATATAAATTAACTTATTCTTCAAAAAAAACAACCACCCCAAAACCCCATGAATACATAGTTCACAGATGTACTGGGACATGTGAATGGTAAAGGACCAGTATGTAGTCACAAGGTATGCAATAACTGACTGTTTATGGAGACAGATTTTCCTCATACCTCAGTAATTACAATGTAGACTGAAGCATTGGGGAAAATATACCCTCCCCTTCACATCTGCTCTTCTTCTTAATTTTATGCTATTGTGACAGTTCCCTATGGGAGAATTCCTAGTTCCCACTATTTTTTTTAATATTATAATTCACTGTTGGCCCTTGTCTTTTTTTTCTCCTTCAGTTTGAATAGGTTCCTCAACCAATTCACGTATCTTGAATGTCAGGGCTTTGCACCACTGCCAACTGAAGCTTAGTGGCATGGAAGAATGTAGCATGTCCCAATGCCAGTTTCTGACCTCAAATTATTTGGGGTTTGTTTGTTTTTATATTGTAGATCAGCCATGTCAAGTTCATCTGGTCCGGGGGGCCAGATGAATGGCATGGACCAGATCAAGCCCACAGATCCCGTGTCCATATGCCTGATCCAATGCATGCGGCACCCATCTGAACCGGTCAAGGACAGTGGCCTGAAGGGGTGCCGCATGTGGGACAGCCCAGGACCTGGCCGCAGTGGGATCTGGCCCAGCAAGTGCTGCATGAAATGCGTGTCCTGGGCAATGCACACACTAGTCTGGCACAGCATGTAGGTCAACAGAGCACCAGGGGCTAGATTTTGGGGCTCCATGGGCCACATAGGGCATATGTTTCATACCTGTGCTCTACATTAACAAATAGCCCATGCAATAGCTATGCTGCATGTTATTACATTTTGACAGAGAAGATAGTTTTCCACAAATGCTGCAGTGCAGTCCCTTTTATCAAAATCCCTTCATGGAAATTCCCATACCATAATTTTGCTGATTCTTCCTTTGTTGCCTTATTCTTTCAAGTTATGTTCCTCCTCCTTTTCCTGTCCTGCCTTTGGATTATAGCATCTGTTTCACAAATGTTGATGCTAATAGAGAAATAGAAGAACCACCAAGATTCACCAGCTCCCTCACATACTCCCCTTTTTTAGAGCCCTGGTCCAAATTTTTAGAGGGAGATTCTTGGCAAGACTTGGCCACACCTATGTGCATTATGTCTTGCTAATATAAGAAATCTAGATAATAGCTGCATGGGTTATATAAAGTAATGATTTGAGAGGCACATCATAAAATACAGTGTAGGGAGTGACACAAAGGCAGATGACAGTTAGATTCTGCATAGTGTGCCAATAAGGAAGATGCTGCAAAAAAGATGACTGCTTTGTGTTTTCCTCAAGCTTATAAGTATTGTACTACTTTTGCTTGGCTCAGGACAAACTCCACTCTTGCTTAGTCCTGCTAGTGACCATAATCACCACAAAAATGAGTGAGGAGGAGCCAGAACTGGTCATCTGGCTATCTGACATAGTTAAGCTATCATTTTGTCTAGGAATAATGCAGGAGTTATTAGGATCATAGGAATGCAGGGCTGGAAGGGACCTTACAACGTCATCTAGTCCAGCCCCCTGCTCAAGGGAACATCATCCCTGACTAAATCATCCCAGGTAAATGTTCATCTAACCAGCTCTTGAAAACTTCCAAAGGTGGAGGAGATTCCACAATTTCTCTAGGTAGCCTGTTCCAATACTTGACCACTCCAGTCTGTGGGCCTTGTTATACAGTTGTTTTGGGCAGCTTCTGGAGCTTTTAATACCTGGCTTGTCTGCACATTAACACCTTAAAGTGGTTTTAAGTACTTGTTATGAGTCTCTGATCCGTACTAACTCCTGTTTCATTAAGGTTTGGTCACTCCCTACAGATGTGCCACCCAAGTTGAAGTCTTCCAGTATCCCAGGATCTCTCACAGCCCCACTTGTATAAGAGGAATAGAAGCCTGTCATGGCTCACCAGCCCTCTAGTGGCAACTAACATCTACAGCTCCTGGTTATGCCCTTGCCCACCTGGCCTTTAGTAACAAGTTACAGCTGTGCAGGTGGGAGAAAGTCAGAGGAGGTTTCTAGACCAAGGATGTCACTGCTCTAGACTCTAAGCTAGCACTAACACTGATCAACATTTGTGTGGTTCACAGCAAAAGGTGTAACAAGGCCCTGTATTTCTGCATCCAATTATTCTAGTGTAGGGGCAGGCAATTATTTTGGGTGGAGGGCTGCTTACCAAGTTTTGGCAAGCTGTCGAGGGCTGTATAGGTAGCTCCACCCCTTGACAGGTGCCCTGCTCCCTGGTCACCATCTTGTGACCGGAAGTCCCTCCACCTACCCTGATCTTTGCCACCTGAAGACCTTCTCCCCTTGTCTCCAGAAGTACTCCTTTCAGCAAGGGGTTTTCCTCTTGGAACCAGAAAAATACCAAATTATATTCCAAAAAGCAAATAATTACAGCATTCATTAAGCTGATTTCAAAAAATATTTTTGTTGGAATTTACATGTGTTTGTGTAGTATACAGAGGAGATTGCACAATAACTTAAAATGAAGTCTTATTCTTGTATGTCATGGGGGGTACGTATAGGCTTGTGGGGGGGGCTGTGGGTGTCTGGGTATGTGGGCGGGTATGGGGCTTGTGGGGGGCCTGTGTGTGGGGGCAGGGTGGCTGGGGTGTGTGAAGCAGTGGGGGTCTGCATGTATAGTAGTGTGAGGGGGCTGTGGGTACATGTGTATGGTGGGGGGGGTGAGACTCACCGTATGAACACACTACCCCTGCCTGCACACACAGACATGCACACACGCACACACACACTTCCCTGACTACACACACATGCACTCAGTGCCCTTGCCTGCACACATGCGCACGCGTGCACACACACGCGTGCACACACACACACACACTGCCCCTGCCTGTGTGTGCATATGTGCACACACACAGGTACCAGCATGGCCCTGTTCTCCCCGATCCGGCGATGCAGGTGGGACCCATATATGCAGGAGCAGGACTGGGGCAGGAAGAGAGTGAAATGGCTGGGGCTGGGCTGCTCAGTCCTGCAGAGGGCTCTCCCTGGGTCCTACTGCCCCTGGTTCCCATCAGCTTTGATGGGCAGCCAGGAGCAAATAAATATTAAGTTACTAATTCTGTTAGGGGCCCCGTGGGTTGGATAGAATGGCCTGGCAGGCTGGATGTGGCCCACAGGCTGTATTTTGCCCACCCCTGTTCTGGCCCAAGTGAGGGGATTTGCAATGTTGTTGTTGAATCTCATTTGATTAATTGCAGACCATTCTGGATACTAGCTCTACCCTTTGGAGAACCTGCAACTCCACTCAAGTTGGTGTCATCCACAAAATTGCTAAGCACTTGGTTCCATTGTCCAAATCATTAATGAAGATATTAAACAATATTGGACCCTGGACAGACACCTGGGGAACCACACTCAATACTTCCTCCCAACTAGACACAGAGCCATTGATGATTAAGATCTTACCAGTTATATATCCAGCTCCCAGTACTTCTGTCTAGTTCTATTTCCTTAGTTGTTAATGAAAATGTCATGAGAGAATGTGTCAAAACCCTTGCTAAAATCAAGCTGTATCAAATCCACTTCTCTCGCCCCAATCCACAGAGCCTGTTGCCTTATCATAGAAGGAAATCCAATTGGTCAGACATGACTTGCTCTTGATGAATCCTTGATGACATTCCTGATCACCTTGTTCTTCTCTAGGTGCTTCACAATAGAGGAAGCTTCTCCCTGATTATTTCAGATATCAAACTCAGGATGACTGGCCTGCAGATCCCTGAATCATTTTTCTTCCCTTTTTTAAAGTTGTGTACTATGGTTGCTCTTTTCTAGTCATGTGAGACCTCATCTGAGCTCCTTGAATTCCCAAAAGTGATAGCCAGTGACTTTGGCCTGGTAACTCTGGGAGATGCACAGATTTTCATTCTCACTACCACAGTGTGCTTTTTCACAACTTTCAATGCATGGCAATAGCTTAATGCCACTATTCAGCTCCTAAGATATTTACATACTCTCTATGATTTTCTCAAAGGGACTTGCTGTGTTGATGTATTTGACTATATAGTCCTTTTAAATCCTACATTTTCCCCCTTAAACTTTAGTAATACTCTGTCCTTAGTTGTTTCTGTGGCCTTGCTTTACTCCCTTCACTTTTTACATGTGTGACTTTTTTAATTAACAAGAGCAAAGGAAGCAGATTGCAAGAAGTAATGTAATGTTCTCTTGAGAGGAGGCATTCAGAAAGGTATAAATAGAAAGTGAGGCATAACTGCTTAGTACCAAATATGACATAGTTTTGTAAATGGTCTTCAAGAAATATAACTCCAATTCTAACAAGGGGTCTTTAGATCCAAGTAACGGTAAGAGTGTATATATATCCTAATGTTCTAGCAATCTTTAACTGTTTTTCAGTGTGTGTGTGTGTGTGTGTGTTGTATGGTATATTTAGGAGTTTCATTCTGTTATGAGAGTACATTTCTATTTTTTCCACAGACTTATTTACTGAAGGACACTAACAGAATGGTAGACAGAAGAAATAGACCATGATAGAGCCACATCAATTCTCTTCTAAGCCAGTAGTGTAAAAGTGATGTTATAGCTGTGATGGTCCAGAAATTACAAGAGAGGGAAGGATTTCTTAGGATGATATATTTTATTGAACCAACTGTGTAGTTGGGATAAAGTTAGAAAAGCTTTTGAATGCAAGATATTCTTGGTCAGGTCTCTGATCACAGGGAGCCAGACACAACACAGTGAAAAACAGTAGAGGGAAGAGGCTGAGAGAAATTCTGAGGTGTAACAGACACACATTTAGCAGAAGGAAAGAAGCTGATTACTGGGAGGTCAAGGTCTATCAAGAGGGAGGAGGGTCAGTCTCACCTTTCTTGTGTTGGAAGAATTAATGAATTTGATAAAATATAACATTCTATAAATTCAGTATCAGTGTTTAGTCATTGTCCAGCCGGCTTAAATTTGCCTTTTAAAAGTGTTAGGTAGATTTGCCTTGAGCAGAAAGATAGTGAGGCCAGAAGAGGAGTCACTGTTCTGTGAGAAATATGCTTCTAATGGTGTGTATGTCTCTGTCCGTTATATTTTTTTCTGTGAGAGTTCATTCTGGTGCACAATTGCTGTTTAGTTTTACCCGTTCATTTGCCACGATTGCAATTGGTGCATTGGATTAGGTATATCACGGTTTGGGAAAGGCATGCAGAAACCATGGGTTCTGATGTTACCACCACGTGAATTCTGATACTAACACATCTGCTTGGAGGAGAACAGTCATGATGCACACCTGCCTGGCCTAAAATCTGCCTTTATACAAGAACGACACCCCAGTAGAGAATCAGACTACATATTTGAAAGACACATCCAATACCCTGCAGTAACCTGCTACAATACAAAAAGAAACCCCTCCATGACAGCACACATCTGGTGGTCACCTGCCACTCCACACCAGAACTGATCAGAAGAATCACCAAATGACTACAGTCTATACTTGACAAAAATCAGACTATGAGAAAAATATCTCCAGTCCCTCTGCTTCTGGCTTTCAAACAGCACCCTAACCTTGTAGCTCATTATCAGAAGCATCTCTCTACTGTTCAACAGACTGCAAATGGAACACATCTTTGTCTTCGCAAGAAATGCTTAGCCTGTCAGCTTATTTCTGCTGCTGCTCCCCTTAATGAATTCCTGTGATCAGAGACCTTATAAAGAATGTCCTGCATTCAAAACCTTGTTTAACTTTATCCCAAATACATAGTTGGTCCAATTAAAGGTAACACCCTAAGAAATCCCTGTCTTCTAATTCAGGACACAGAAGCCCAACAGTTTCCTGAGCTTGACAACTCCAGTAGTACAATGTGAGACATTGAAATACTGTATCAGCAGCCATACCAGCTGAACACCAGCTGTGGGGGTCATGTGTCTTCTCTCCCTGCTGTAGTTGTGAATAGTCTGTATTGCAGGGGTGCTGAACCTCTGGCCTACAGGCCAGATTTGGCCCACTTTGCACTTGTATCTGGCCTACAGGCCTCCTTAAAAGTTGGGAAATTTAGCAGTGGGGCAACAGTGGTAGTTAATACTGCCACCCCTCCCTGATGCCTCAATCCCAAGCCCACATGGTGGGTTGCAGGTGGGCCATGACTGGAGCTGGGCCATCCCCCCTTCCCTCTGCACAGCTGGATTGGGGACAAGCCACACCCCTCCCCTTGTTCAGCTAGTTCAGGGCCAACCCATTCCTTCTTCTCCCCATTCATGGGTCCAGGACATGCCCCTTTACCCCACAGGGCTGGGCCATGCCCCCTCGCTTCCCACCCAATGAGGTTGGGGCTAGGCCACATCCCCATCCTTCCATGGGGCAGGCCATGACCCCTTCACCTGCAGGGCTAGTTTGGGGCTGGACCACACTTCCTCTCCCCCACGCCCACCCCATTGGGTTGGTCCATGGCCCTTTTCCTCCTGCCCAGCCAGGGTAGGACCAAGCCAGGCCCCCTTCCCCCCCACTGCAGGTTTGGGTTGGAGCTAGGCTAAGACCCTTTTCCCCACATAGATGAGTTGGGGATGGGCTTCCTCCTCCCTTATCCTGGTGGCTGGATGGGACCCTGCTGTGCCTACCCTGGGCACCAGATTAGGTGTGTCTGCCAGAACTGGCCCATGAAGGAACTGGACACTGACCATCCAGACTGCTAGATGAAAAGGTGGAGTGTCACTGCTGCATTGCATCTTATTATGTTGGGGGTTTTTTTATTGTTTCCTCCTCCAGTTCATTTAGAGCAAAAGTTAAGCAGTATAATTGCATTGAAAGGTGCTTATTATAACTGAAAATTTTGCTGAGGAAAACAAGTTCTAAGAAAGGAACACAAAATAAGGCTTTCATCAATTTTGTGTCATATTTGAGTGTTTGCTTCAAATTGTAAGTACATGAGTACTGGCAGACAGCTAGGTGGTATTTGTCCCAATAATGCACTTCTGAAATCTCTAGCCTATTCATATACTAGGGCCTTGTTGCACATTAAACTGTGAGCCACACAAATGTTGATGGGTGCTAGTGCTAACTTGAGTTTGGAGCAGTCACACTTCAGGCTAGCATAGACCTGTAGGGATTGAAGGGTAAAAATACCCTTTCTCCCTGCCCCCAGGGCTCCCTTGGTTCCTGCCCCCCATCTGTCAAGGTTCCCTGCTGCCCCTGACTACTGTAACTGTCCACCTGTCTGTCCCAGGGGAGCAGACAGGGAGGGGTTAACCTTCCTGCCCAGTCACCACTTCTAGACTGCAGCTCTTCTCAGGGCTAAGCCCACCAGAGAGCAGTGGCACCCAGGCAGTCAGGTTAGCCCTTCTCTGCCTGCTCCCCCAGGACAAAGTGTGGGCATCCACAAGTAAGCAGAGTGGCAGTGATTGGGGATCTGGAGTGCTGGGGAGGGTGGGGGCAGTGGGCCTGATCCAGGCCAGTAGGGTAGATTGGTGGGTGTTTATGGTGTTCCTCAGAGCAGTCCTTTTTTGTACCAGGACCAATTTGTAAACATTGATGGCCATTTCTGACCCAGTGAGCCTCACTCCTGACCCTCTGCCTAGAACCCAGTCCCCCAGTGTGGAACTCTGAAAGCCTACAAGGGAAAAACTATGGTTTCCCACTTTTTTTTTCCTTTTAAAGGAGAATCTATTTTTCAAGTTTGATTCATTTTTAGTTTGATTAATTTTGATTTGTTTCATAAAATTGTGTAACCCACTTTTGGGGTGCATCCCACCAGTTGTGAAATACTGGCCTAGAGTGGCTATACCTTAATGTAACATGAGCTGGGTAATATGGATCAGACATAACCCTGCCCTGGAGTGCTGTCCTTCTGAGCTGCCTACTGAGCACTTAAAACCAGTTTCAGGTGTTAATGTGCAGACAGTCCAGGTGTTAAGAGCTCTGTGAACTGCCCAAAATTATGATGTAACAGAGCTCCTATTTTGGTCATTTAATTTTAAGGGCTAAGTCAGACAGTCAAAAAGCCCGAGGTTGAATTGATTCAGTGTTTGCAGGTTAGTTTAAGCTGCAAAGATTAAACTGAAAAACAACTAGACACACATTTACCTCTGATTCAAGAAATGCAGCCACATGCCTCCAGTGGCTCAGGCTAGAAGTTAGGGGGCGTGAACTGTGTGTTCACTTCTTCTTCTTGCTGTCCCCTAGATCTCTGGGATTTGCAGTCCAGCATCATAGCAGCAGGACTCTGCAAGTTTGCTCATTGCTGCTTCTTCCTGCTTCCAGGTGCCTCTGGAATTTGTAGTCCACCGTTGCAGTCAGCAGTAACTTTCAGTAAGTTTAGCAGCAGGGCAGCTTTGTATTCAGGGGAAGGAGTGTTTAACCCCCATCTGTGGCCCAATACCCCAGCCAGTTTGCCACGGAGGGGAGGGGCAGTCCCTGCCTCTCTCTCCCTCCCACCACCCCCAACCCAACCCTTCTCTGCTAGAGCAGGCAGCACAGCTCAGCCCAGGGCTGGAAGGCATGTTGGGGGACTGTCATTTTACTTGAACCAGTTTGACCCAAATCAGTTAAGTGTGATAGTATATTCAGCCACATTTAGCCATTCTAAAACTGGTTTATGTGCACAGAACTTTTGTTCTGTTACATGTTTAAAGCAGTTTGTGATTATTTAAATGGGTTTATGTGTAACTTCTGTCCCTAGCCAAGGAGTTTGGTGACATGTCCCTAAATTACAAAGCATTTTGCTTTTTAAAAAAGGCCTAGGCATGTTGGTGTTTAGGTACTGACAGGCATGTGTGGAGAAAATTTTGAAGTTCTTAGTGACTTAAACTTGTTTTCATGTGCATCAAATTGAATTACAGATGTTACTTTTGCACACATAATCTCACAAAAAGGATGGCCTCTCCATTTTAATGTCCATCTAACTAGTAACAGTTATCATTGCTACTTTTAATATTATGATGCACAAATATATGTGTGGAAGGATTGCTGTTTCTTTTATAAATATCTGCTATACTTCCTTTTTCCATTTTCAGTCAGATCAAGAACTACCCAATAATACTTTTTAATTGATATTTCTCTGTTGTTTTGTGTGAGTAGAACTATGAAATTTTATGGCCATCTACTCCTCCATAAGAGAAGTCTGACAGGAACTTCAATTAAAGGCTTAAAAGAATCAGATGCTAAGGGAATGGACTTGTATGGAGGGAACTATGCACAATTCTATATAATGTCTTTGGATGCATTAATTTGTTTGTACTGCAACTTAGAATATGTTATTAAAAATATCACACATGACAGAAGAGAATTGAGTTTCATTACCGAGATGTAATTATCTCACACTGTGTGAAACTGCCTTTTCTGGTCAGAAGCAAAGTAGAAGCGTTAAGCCTATTATAACATCTCTTTTGATGGTTTTATAGGATATAATGAAAGATGAATGCTCAGTGCTGAAGCTGCAGTTGAAGGAGAGGGATGAACTCATTTCCCAGCTACGCGAGGAGCTGGTAAGCAGGACATATACTTTTGTTTGGGAAGTCCTCTCTGTATGACAAGGTCACTCACTGAGTCCACAAAGCAAGTATATACAGTTTCACAGTTTCCTGCTGTAGGATGTATATCTTAAGGCGATAGCACTGAGTCTCATTAATGCAGATTTAATAACTCTACATTTCTGGGGACTTTTTAGCCACTGAAATGGCTTCTTTCCAGATACACACTGGTAGTGCTTGTTTATTTTGAAAGACAGTGTTGACGGTTGTCTTGCAGTATCAAAGAGGCATTAATCAGTTGTAAATGAACAACACAGCACTATGCTTGACATATGCCAAAAATCTTGAAGGGCAGTATACATGTTCTGGAGAGTTGTAAATGGCTCTTCCTTATGCTATTTTGCATAGCTACAAAGCCATCCAGCTTACTACTAAATATTCTTTCCTACTGTAATTGGTGTTTCCTTCATTTGAAAAATATCTTCCATATTTTCTTGATACAACTTTTCAATATCATATTGGGTTGCAAAGCTTTGTTATCATGCTTTTGGGATCACCAAATCTGTCACAAGGAGCAAAGCCATATAAAAACTTTTGGTTGAACACCGTTAAATAATGTCTTCAATTATTTTTTAGAATCCTTTAAAAATTGATGTTTCTCGGGGTGTTTTAGCAACAGAATAATTGACTAAGGAAATTGTTTAACTACATACTTAAGTCATCCTTAATTAGGAAAGTTTAAGTGTATGTTTAAATGTTTTTGACTTCATTGTGAGTTAAATGTATAGTTAAAGTTAAGCTGGCAATTTGTCACTGACAGAGAGACAGACAGATACTACAGTGTACAGTCTGTCCTTCCCACTCCCAGTATGGTAGTAATTGGCCTGTCTGGAAGTTAAAAAACTTGCAATCAAAGATTAGGTTTAGGTAAGGGGAAGTGTTTATATGCGTCTTCACTGTTTTAACCCATTTTTCTCTGTTCTGTGTGCTTTCGATTGAATTAATCATACTTTATCTGGAAGAAACTCACTTGAGTAACTTTAGTTAGCTCATATTCATGCATGTCTGGAGGAAAAGGCTGTATATGTTCCAAATACAGTTGGTCCTGTTATGTTAACACAGTTAGGAAACTGTGCCACCCTTTCTCCAGTCCTAGAGTGACTGAACCATGAGGGTTCACATTTCAGGGCGGTGCAGGAAGTGAAACTGATCACCTGACGAACGCACTCACCAGAGATTTACAAGAATGTGTCTAAAGTATAGTTGCCGTGTAACCAGAGCAAAGGTATTATAGGATCATAAGAAAGTAGGGAGGAGAGTAGGGTTGGAAGAGACCTCACAAGGACATCTAGTTCAGCCCCGTCTTCAAGATAAGATCACTCCTGGCTAAAACATCCCAGGCTACATGTTACATTTTATAATCCTATATTGCATTTTATATATATAGAGAGAGGTGTTCTCCCAAAATTAATAGAAGATAATCAATGAAAAATAAATAAAACCTAAATTGTGTGGAAAGTGAAGTGCTTTTCTAAAACAAAAGGCCTCTTTCCTATATCAGCATCTGCAAAATAAATACAGGGAATTAATATTCTTTCATTTTTTTCAGATTTGGATACATTATGAATGATGTATTATGTAATTATCATCTAAAATTAAATGACAAAATGGGATACAGAGAACATCAAACTGCTGTGCATTCCTGGAGCATTAATATAATATCAGTCTAATTCAGAAGATACATTATCAACTAGTTGACAACTTTGTCTTGGTAAAATTATACTTTATTGATACAGTGAGCTGTAGCTCATTTGAAGTTAACTGTTGGTAAAGTTAATCTAATATATGTCCATTTTAGGAAAATGCCAGCAGGGAATTTAGTGTTTGAGCTTTTTAATAGATAGAAAGGGATATGTGCATAGGGTCACGACAATAAGTATTTCCATAAGAGATAAAAGAAGATTCATGCACTAAGATTGACTTCGTTACAGTGAGTTGTACAATTTCAAAAACAGAGTAGAAATTAGTCTCAAAAGTCAGTATTTAGGTACTTCAGATAAATGACCTGAGTACCCACTAACTCTCATTGACTTTAGCTAGTACAAAACATAGTGACTTTGAGGAAATAAGCATTCGCATCAACTGAAAATCTCACCAAAAGCGATGGAAGTTACTGGTTGTTCAGAAATGTTTTAAAGTTGGCCATTTTTCTAAAATGCCTAAAATATAGTGTTAAGAACCTAATTTTCAGCCATTTGGATTTCAGAAACAAAATCTTGGCACAAATGTGGTTTTTCTGAGGCATGTAGCATAGCAAGATTTCAGACTAGAACTTATTGAAAGGATGAAATAAAATCCCATGAAAAATATATGCTAAAACACTTAACATTTCTTTTTAAAATGTAGCAAAGGTGTGAAAGGATGGGGACAAGGGTGTTGTGTTTGTGACTCCTGTTCCAAGGATTATTGTTGTTTTTCTCACACAACTGATTTATGCAAAAGAAAGAATCAGTCCTAGGAGTAAGGACTAGAACCCAAGATTCCTACCTCCTAAGTCAATACCCTCAGCCATTCCTTTCCTCAAACTTGTGCAACTTGAACATGGACGGTCAAGAGTGGCCCCACCAGTCCTGCTTACTAGCTGCTACTTAGGTCACTGTCATTGGAGGCACAGGTTTGAACCTTCTCAGGCTGAGATGGACATTGAACCGGTATGTTGTGCCCCCTAGTGGAGTAGACTTATAGAAAAGGTGGGCATCACCACCACCACCATTTTAATCATAATGCAGCTGCAACTGTTTGGTTTTTTTACTTCCCTATCTCCGTGTGTTAGGTCTTCACTGCTCTGGGGCCTTGCTAGCTGGTGCCACCCTTATCTCATGTTATGGAACAGTGTGGTACATGCCCTCTCTGTCTCAGGCTGTGTGTATATCAGTTGGCCTTGTTGTGTTACTCAGCCTGTCTGCTTCCAGGGATGTGTGAAACTGTGTGTGAAACCCAAGCTCTTTAGAAATCAGTTAACTCCTGCTGCCCACCCTGAACCATTCTAATACCTATAAGCCAATTCCCAAAAAGCAAACCTTTAAATAGCATTTCTAAGCCAACACTGGAGGGGTAGTCACAACTCCTCCTGGCTGTGCTGATATGGCCACTTCTTTCCATTGCCCAGCTGCAAAATGCTGATAAAGCCCCCTGGCTCCTTGAGCCAAATAAAATAGTTCCACAGTCCACAGACCCTGGGCTGTGGGTCATAGGTTGCTGACTTCTGCCTTAATCAGAAGACCTCCTTCCCACCTACAGTGAAAAGTCTAATTACCTGTTGAATTTCAAAGTTTCACAATCATTTCTTGCAGTTTTTTGCATGCTTAACTGGACCTTTTGTAATTCATCACTCATTAGTTGCTGTGTAGAATGACACTATTATAAGTTCTGCAATATAATGTAAAATTAG
The DNA here is from genome assembly GCF_052110815.1 of Crocodylus siamensis. NCBI lineage: Eukaryota > Metazoa > Chordata > Crocodylia > Crocodylidae > Crocodylus > Crocodylus siamensis. Next base: position 148,159,818 of record NC_143396.1, read on the forward strand.
AGTACCAAATTCAGTTTTTGTCTCCTTCTTAAAATTTTTTGAAAAGTTTAGCTAATATTATTCATCATTTATATAAATGTCAAGCAAATAATATGATGTAACTGTATATCCCTTGTCTTCCCAGAAGGCTCAAGTACAGTTGCCATTTTATGTGTTCAGAAATGGTCAATACCATTAAGAGAGCAATTCTTCACAATTAAATTAAATTACTATAGCTATTCAAAATCACTTCTGGCTAATAACAATGTGTGCCTTTTTAATTTAAAGAGGCAGCATGAAAGCCAAAACTTGAGGAAATATTTCTCATCATTTTTTATTTTTCAGAACAGTTCATGTTCAGAAAAAAGAATTATTGAATAGCTGTAAAAGGAAAACTTTGGAAAACTGGAAGTTGCATCTTGTAATAAAATTCAGATGTAGCATTTTAACATTTCCATAGCAAATTTCAGAAATGAGGATAGTCTTGTAATTTTGACAGCTATGCATATGAAAATTCTTACCTGCCTGCAGCCATTGGAACCAGCCATAAATTCCTGTTCTATGGAGTGAAAATAATAGCCTTCACAATTTTGAGTGCTTAGTTATTAGCCCAAAAGTTGGAAAATGTGAAAAGTAAAAGACTAACTTAGTGATATGTTATCTGTGTTTCTCATAAAAAAATATTGATTGACACCCTTGGATACCAGACTGCTTTCTCTTTTAAGAGAAATAAGACATAGGCAGATATAACATAGGGGAAGATTTTTTACATGCTGGCTCAGATGACATTTCCAGGAATGAGAACATAGTTCAACCTCCCTGCTGTTAACTCACTGACTTTTCCTGCTGAGAGTGTCCATAATGGTGCCAGTGGTATAGATATCTTTTTTAGAAACAGGCATCTCACTAGACATTCACAAACACCCTTTCTGTATAGAGGATATGAAATGGACATTAGCATGGTCTTCTTTTTAACACTGGCTGTTTTATAATAAATATCTTCCAAGTGAAAAGTATTAATTTGTAGGTTACAAAATTGCAGTTTATGAGACCTATTTAAAAGTATTTTAAATCTGAACAAACTAATCATTTATTTTTTCCCTTTTGGCTTTTATGGAACTATTTTATTCATCCCCCAGAGACAGGGGGCTCTGGCAGCTGGGGAGCTTTGTTGACAACACAGCAGCTGGGCAGCAGGAAGAAGTGGCCATATAAGCACAGCCACAGGATGTGGTGACTGCACTTCTAGTGCCCACCAGGTTTGAGGCAGCCCACACTAGGAGCTAAGCTCTGGTAAAGTGGCTACCTTTTGCAAAAGGCTCTAAGTTTAAACATTTTTTGTTTTCCTATTAGACAATGTGAGTACAATCTTCTTTTTTGTTACAATATACTGAAAAGTGAGGCCCTACATTCTAGCAGTTTAACCAATAAGCATCAAACTAACCTGACTGTCAAGTAACAGCACCAGTTTCACATTTCAGTTCCATATGTTTTTATAGTCAAAATTTGAATGACTGTAGTCTGACCTCCTATATAACCTAAACCAGGGACTGGAAACATTTTAGAACAATGGGAATGGTAGTGGTATGCAGATACCACTGTGGCCCACCCCTTGCTTCCTTCCAATAAGGGAGGAAAAGAGGGCAGGAGGGGAGAAGGAAGTGGCTGCCATTGTCAGGGTGAGGGAACAGGGGAGGGTGGAGGGATAGAGGAAGAGAGCTTACTTCTGGTAAGAAGTGCCTGTTGTAGGGGAGAGACTGTATGCAGTGCCTGATATGAGGGAGGTAGAGAAGAGAGCAGGGAAGTCTGCAAAAGGGATCAGAGACTGTGCAGGAGGGAGAAGGGAATGTCCCAGAGTGAGCTTCTTGCCTGATCCTGTGTATTGTGGGCTGGATCTAGCCTATGGGCTGTAGGTTTCTGACCCAACCTAAACCATAGAAACTTAGTCAGTAATGATCTGCATCAAGGAGATGACTTCTTTTTTCCCCATGACACAATCCTTGGAAAGCTTTGATTTGAAGCCTTCAAATTCTAGATGATCCAAAATATCTCTTGATAAGTTGTTCCATTGATTGATTAATCTCACTGTTAAAACATTTGCTCTTTATTTTTAGTCCATAACTGTATTCTGATGGCCTGGTTTGCAGTGTGGGGAGGTGTGTTTTGTACCATACAATGGTCAGGTGTGCACACTTTTTATACCTTTTACAGAAGATAGCACCACAGTTCTGGAGTATTGAACTAACATGGAATTATTCAGGCATTTTTTTCAAAAGGGGTCATCTCCATTCCATAGAGGTTCGTGGATATCTATGAGTTTAGAGTCTGGTTCATAGCCTGAGAACCTTCCTGGGAGATTCATTGACACAACATTGGAACTGGGCCTGCACATATGCAACCCTGGAACTTTGTGGCTCAGCCATGACCAGCAGGTACCCAGGCCATATGCACCTGAGGTGCTGTAAAGGTTTTTTGGCACACATCTACAGGGTCCTGGGGGCATGGGGGAGGAGACACTGGGCGTCCAAGGCAGGGCAAGCAGGTAGATGCCCCTGGAGCCTTCAGGAGCAGGTGTGGCATGGCCAGCTGCCTCCCTATTACAGGTAGAGGACACTGGAAATTTTTAGGCTGGGGCATAGGTTGTTGCCAGAATCATGGGAAGCCCTTCTGGAAGCCCTTGGAAAGATTGAAGTTGTGGGGTGGCCTGGCCAGTAGAGCCTGGGTCACTCTGGAGCAGGGGTTACATCCACCTGTAGTGAGTGGGAAAGCCACACTTTGAAACCTGCACCTATGCACATCCACCACCCCTTTCCATCCACCCTTCCAGCCTTCAGTCTATACCCCCAGAGCCAGACCATCACCAACCCACAGACACCCACCCACCCCATCAGCACCATTGCAGACCATGGATGAATCCATCTCATTCTCATTTCCTACCCAATGCTGGTTACACAACTGGGACTACAGGGAGATGAGGGATCTCGTCACCATGTGGGGCAAGGAGGAGACCAGCAATAGCTCCACTGGAGTAGGGATGTATTCAAGCACCTTGCTCAGTACATGTGGGGCACAACAGGGACTGAGTGCAGTGTCATGTGAAGACTAAATGTATGAAGATGCAGTATAAGCATGTACATGATGCCAAAAAAAAGGCAGGGCCAGGATGTAGACCATGCTCTTCTGTAAGGAGCTGTCCTACTTCCTTGCCATGGATAAGGGTATGGAGACCTCACATGCCTATGGGGTGCGGGAGGAGTCATTGGCAGAAACACTACTGGAGGAGGAGGCTCAGGGAGGCCATGGGACTACAGGAAAACTAGGTGCCCAGGAGATTGTCCCCAAGGGCCACAGGGCAAGAGGTTAACTGATAACCCCTGAGGTGTTTGCCCCATTGGTGCTGGTCCTCACATCATAACAGGATGTGGGAGCTAAGTTGCACCTATAGCTGGATCTGAGCTCACTTGACATCTTCTTTGGCATGGTCAAGAGCAGGGAGCATGGCATGCAGGAGTGGGAGGAAAGCTCCAACACCACGGCAATTGAGACTCAGGACCTGGAGTCTGAGCCTGCACCCTCCACCTCATAGGAGAACCTCTGAACCTGGTTCATGGCAGGACACAGAGGCAATTGCAAGTCACGATAGAAGGTGCTTGTTCTGAGGCTTTTCTGGAACTCGAGGGCTGGGGATAGGGGAGGGTCCATGGTAACACAGCAGGAGGTAAGGGGCATGCTTGCCCATGGCAGTAGCCAACTAGGGGTGGCCTGGGCACTCAGCTGTGCATGGCAATCTCCAGCAGCCTGCAGGACATGCTGGGAGGCATCTAGGAATGCCCCCAACGTACACGGTGAACATGTAAACTATCCACTACTGATATAAATTGGGATGCTTTTAGAAAACCGCTTAACTTAGACCAATTCTTCCTTGGGCTTTTTGAGCATCCGTACGTAGCCCGAATGTTATATTTGTCCATTTTATTTGCAAACTGGGGACATTAATCCTTTCATTCAAGCTGTAGAAATTCATGCTTCAGAACTGGAGGTTCTGAGATTGACACTCATGATAAGGAAGATAGTTGTTATTATACAGATTTTGTCTTTACAAATCACTCCTTGCAAATATCTTCCCTCTCCATGTCCAAGAACTATGTATGGTGGACTCGATGATCTCCTGAGGTCCCTTCCAGCCCTAATGTCTATGAAATCTGTGATCCACTGGCTGAGGAATTGACTCCGTGGTCAGATCCAGAGTGTGGTGGTTGATGGAAGTCAATAGTTGTGGTACCCTGTGACCAGTGGGGTTCCTCAAGGCTCTGTCCTTGGACCTATTTTTTTCAACATCTTCATAAACAATGTAGACATTGGTATCAGAAGTGGGCTTGCCAATTTCGCCAATGATACCAAACTTTGGGGCAAAGCATCCATACCTGAGGACAGGAGGGTGATCCAGGCAGACCTTGACAGGCTTAGGAAATGGGCAGATGAAAACCTGATGGTGTTTAACACTGAAAAATGCAAGGTTCTCCATCTTGGGAGGAAAAACCTGCAGCATGCTTATAGACTTGGCAGTGCTACGCTGGCTAGCACTATGGGTGAAAGGGACTTGGGGGTCATCATTGACCACAAAATGAACATGAGCCTTAAATGTGATGCTGTGGCTAGTAAAGCAAGCAAAATGCTGGCTTGCATCCATAGATGCTTTTCAACCAAATCCCAGGATGTCATTCTCCTGTTGTACTTGGCCTTGGTGAGGACGCAGCTGGAGTACTGCATCCAGTTTTGGGCTCCACAATTAAAAAAGGATGTGGAGAAGCTTGAGAGATTCCAGAGGAGAGCCATGCACATGATCAGAGGTCAGGAAAACAGACCTTTTGATGAGAGGCCGTGAGGTATGGGACTCTTCAGCCTGGAAAAGCGCAGGCTCTGCGGTGATCTGGTGGCCATTTATAAGTTTATAAGGGGTGTTCACCAGGATCCGGGGGAACATTTGTTCACTAGAGCGCCCCAAGCGATGACAATGTCAAACAGTTATAAACTCCTCCAAAACCATTCCAGGCTGGACATGAGGAAGAACTACTTTACTGTCTGAGCCCCCAAGGTGTGGAATAGCCTGACATTGGAGGTGTTTCAAGCACCTACTTTGTATGCCTTCAAGATAAAAGTGGATGTTTATCTTGCTGGGATCCTGTGACCCCAGCTGACTTCCTCCCCTGGGGCAGGGGGCTGGACTCGATGATCTTCCAAGCCCTAATGCCTATGAAATCTATGAATATTTATTATTTACAATATATGTAGATACGTATGAATTTATGTTCAGATATTTACATACATACATATATTTATATTTGTAGTCTACACCACTATTTATTCTAAGGTTTAATTCATAACTCAGTTAACTTGTGCAATAGTACTAATGAACTCAACACATAAATATTAAGACTGTGTGAAATTTCGCTGGCTGTTTCGTTTCAACGCTATTTTGACTTGTTTTGAGCTCGAAACAGTGAAATCAAAACAAAACAAATGGCTTCAAAACAGCCTTTGAACAAAATGAGGGCAGTCAACACATTTCAAAAGTTTTGAGGCTGAAGCTAGGCTTGTCTGCAGGGAAACAGAAAGTAAGGAGAGGGAGGGAGAAGGGGGGAAAGCACTGCTCTGATATTGACTATGTAGCTGGCTAGTGACTGTGATCCTTCCCTGATGTCCCTTCCAATCTCAGTGCTCTGGGGGGGATGGAAAAACAGCATAAAAAGCAGCATTGTTTGAACTGGGCTGCTTTCTGCCTTGGGGGTCAGTTACTGAGCTGTCTTCCAGAAGCTCAGCAGCAGTAGACAACAAAGGCTACCATTCATTTCCTACTTGCTAGCCTAGGAAGTGGGATTCATCAACACCTTTTGCTTTCTTTCTCTACCCTTTTATTTTATTATTATATTCATTGATTGATTCCTTTCAATTTATTCCTCCCCCCAAATCCTCTTTTTGTTTAGTCTATTTTGATTCTTTTCAAAGGTGTGCTTTCTCTCTCAGTGTGCATTCCATTCACTGCAGGGAAGTACAGCATAATTATATTGCATATTATAATATGGAATTTATATAGAAAAATACATACATACATACATACATTACATGAATACACATATGTACAAATATCTTAATATTTACATATATTGCATAAATAAGATAGATAACATTACAGAAAAAGAAGAGACAGATTTTCCAGCACACCAAGGCAAAGACAAGACACTATGAAACACACCATGAAGCATGCTGGAAAGGCAGCTGGCAAGCCTTCAGGGAGGGGCAGAAGATGGGGTAGAGGGAAAGCTGTTCCACCTCCCAACTGAGATGCAGCCTCTTGGCTACAACTAGCAGGCATGAGGCTTCCACTAGTACAGGCAGCAAGGAGAGGGGAGCAGTGTCACTGCCTGTGCCTGAGTCTGCATCCCCTCCAAGAGCACCAGCCATAACCCCCACCATCACCAGCACTCTGACAACAAGCAGCAGTCTCTCCCACCCCCCCATTTCATGTCCCATGCTGAGCTTTCCAGTGCCAGAGGAAGAGCTGGAGCTGGAGCTGGATCTGAATGCCCTATCAAGGGAAATTCTGGGGAAGGAGGGGGAATCGGCTGAGTTTGTGCTCCACACTCCTCAAGTTTCCCCTAGAGCTGGGTCTCCTTCCCCAGAAGGCACTTCAGAAGAGGCTGAGGTAGAGACTGCAGAGACAAGCACCTCAGCTGAGTCTGCTCCTCCTGTTGCTGTGCCTCTGCCAGCTGAGGAGGGGGAAATTGCAACATCCATATATGCACCCACACCCCAGAAGTGAGTGGGTAGTGAGGTCTGGGATCATTTTGAGCTGGCAGATGATCCCGCATATGCTATCTGCCTGCACTGCTGAGCCAAAACCAGATGGGGCAAGGGAACAAAGACATAAGCTCCACGGGGATGCTAATGCATATCTGCAGGCACCACCCCCTTACCTTGCTCCTCCTCAGCCTGGCACCAGTGGGAGTGTGCCCAAAGGGAAGTCCCCCTCTTGCTCCAAAGTCCCTGTCCCCCTGAAGTAGAGGCAGGCCACCCTAGAACAGTGGGGAAAAGGCAGACAGAAAGGGGGGTGCATTTCAAGGGCGAGCGAGATCACCCATCCCTGCTGCTTTCATCAAAATCTGCCAAAAAATGATGAAGTTATAGGCAGTTTCGGGCTTCCCCATTATAACCTATGGGCAAAATGTCGAAACAGTTTCAACAAAACACAATGGAACGGTGCTTTGAAACGAAACAAAACTCAAAACAAAACACTGTCCTGTTGAAACGGCTAAATAGAAGTCAAAACAAAATGGTGCTGTTTCACACAGCCCTTATAAATACACAGTAAAGTCCCTGTTATCCAGGATTTTACTAACTGGAATACTCTGGTGACGAGAATTTCAGTGGCAGGATGCAATGGTGCCCTGCTGCTTCCCTGCCTGCAGTGCTGCATTCTCCCCTGGCTGCGTGTGTGCCTCTCCCCCCTGTTGCAGCATCCTGTGGCTGGGCTGCCCAGCATTTTTGGGGAGGAGGAGAATGGTGTGTGGCTAGATGTGGAGGGGATGGGCAACCCAGCTCTGGCACCAGCACCTCTCACTGTGCCTGGTGTCAGTGCCAGGATCCTTGCACCCCTAGGCAGCAGCTCCAGCTCTTTGGGCCCGTGCAGAGTGTCTGGGTGCACTACCTGTCACAGGGAGCAGGGCTGGGATCTTCCCCACCTGCCCCTGCCAGTGGAGCTCATGGCTCCCAGCACCTGGGGGCAGGGCTGCTACCAGAGACAATGGAGTATAGCTAGGACCTGTCTGCCCTGGGAGTGATTCCTATAGCCCCTCCCACCCTGCCTGGGGTCAGATCCAGGAGCCTATGCCCCTGGGCAGTGTCTCCACGCCCCAGCCTCCTGTTGCATGGCCGCTGCCACCCTCCGCCCTCCTTCACATCTGGCCAGAAACCTGTGCCTCAGGTAACTGGGACTTTATAGCTTACCGGCACCCCACATTCCCCACTCATGCCAGTTACCAGGGATTTTACTGTATGTTACTTTGTAGCAACATATATAGACATATAGGTAGGTGATCACAACCTCAGTAGAGTGACAGTAGGTCTGTTCCCCGTACAGTAAGGAAAACTTTTGTTTGTCCAAAATCCAAAAGAAACAAAACAGGGACATCCCATCCCCTCTTTTGTAAAAAAATGATATAGTCCCAGTAGGTCTGTTATAGACACCCAGAATAACAGGCTTTCAGCTGACTACTGCTGTCTTGAAGTCACCTTAGTTCAGGCAAGTGGAATCAGTCAGGTATGGGAGCTCCCTCAATGGCCCTGGGGCTCTACTTCTGGTGACAGTTGGTGCCCTTGCTCAGCCTCCTATAGCACATAAACAACCTCCTCCCCATGACACCCCTTTCTGCCCCTCAGACAGGGTTGGTGGATCTACTTTCCTGGTCGCTCATTCCCATCACCCTCTTTGACACTCAGGGCTTCTCTAGCACCCTCTCCCCTTTTGCCCTCAGCTGCACTCTTGGTAGTTGAGGCCAGTCTCCCCTCAGGGCCCCCCATGTGAAAGTCAAACAAAATGAAAAGCTGCCAGTAAGATAAAATCTTTAATATTCTCCAACACTTGTGGAGGTGATTCTGCATATTAGTTTAAGTCCTTATCACAAAGTAAAAGTAAAAGGGAGCTATGCCCACTGACCAACTCCCAGCCCTGGGTGCTTACCTTTTAATCAGACCCCAGGGCTTGCCTCTGGGCTCTGCTCACTTCCCTCACTCACATGACAGGTGGCTCAGCTCCTGCAGCCTCCCACACTTGGGAGCCCTCCAGTGAGATCCCTGCAGTATCCCTGCAGCAGTTTGTTCCTCCCTCAGCTCCCCAACTGTCCCCAATGGCCAATCTCCTGCACCATGTCTTGGTGGCCTGCCAGTCCTGGCTGCAGAATTCTGGGGCTCTCGGGGACCCTATTTCCAGGCCTGAAGATAGAGTTGCTCCAGTCCTTTTGTTCTGGTGTCCCCAGGGGGACAAAAATATCCCAGGCTCAGCTTGGTTTTGGATCACCATGGGACACCCCCTATGGCTGAGTATCCCTTCTGTTACAGTGTGTTACATTGAACATTACAAACCAAATATCCATGAAGAACAAAATGAATGATCAGAAACTTTGGAGGGGGGGGTTCTTTCTTTCTTTCCATTATAATTTTCAGTAAATCAATCTCAGCTATGGGCAATTAGCCAATTTGTGCTGTTTCAATGCATGCTTGATATGAGTGTCTTTTTCAATGGCCTCTATTACATTTCAAAGCTGCATAATAAGAATGAAAATCACTTGAATCTTTTAGGAGAGTTGAGCCCTGTTTATGAACAGCCTTTTGGCCAAATTCTCAGCCGTATAAGATGACTTGAATGAAGCAATATCAAATTAAACTAATTAAAAGCAATCAGTTGAAACTAATTTACCCCCCATCCCACTTTTACTTTCCAGGAGTGAGATTTTTTTAAATGTTTCAGGTATATCTAAGAAAAGGGAAGAAGGATTCTTGATTTAGTTTAAAATGCATATTGAAAATTGAATAAAATTCCATGTCCTTGAAACTTTAATAACATAGTAATTCCTATTTGATAAGAGTAGCATTCTTTATACAAAAAAAATCATATTCTGAATTGATCTTGATACTAATTCCCTATTTGCTGTACATTCTATTATAATTTATGATATTATTTTATGGTGGCCATTCTGTGATAGACTATTACAGGCCCATGGATGATTTACATAAGAACCGACAGCTGTAAGTACTTTGAAATCCTCTTTCTTCTTCATATTTAGGAAACATTAGTAGCAGAAAAGAAATAGATTAGGTGTACTTAAACATTATTAAAGTGTCATGCTTCTTTCCCCCTTTTTACACGGAGAATTAATTACATGTATTCTAGAAAAGGCTTATCTCAGCAGTAATTACTCCCCAAGTCAGTTCTGCAAGACAGATGTAGAGTGTGAAAATGACAATATCCTATGATACACAATGGGGATTAGCCTTGCATTCCTAGTGCACTCCAGCCCCTTGATGAAAAGCTGCCAGTAAGATAAAATCTTTAATATTCTCCAACACTTGTGGAGGTGATTCTGCATATTAGTTTAAGTCCTTATCACAAAACATTGTCATCTTGTGGTGTTTGGCATGGATACAGATAAATGATTGTTGTGTCACTGATGTAGAAAGTATTTCTTCTCTGATTCAGATGCTGTCTGACATATTTACATAGAAATAAGATTGCAGAAATGAGCAAATCTGGAATATAAACTTTGTCCTTAAGTGTCCCGAGAGACGTTACAATGTGACTCACACTCTTTTAATAATAATGCATCACATATGCTTGTCTTCTGTTAAGGTGTCACTGGTAGACTGCTGGCTTCATGAGACATGCAACATTTTAGTGACATGTCTCTAAAGTCATGTAGATGTAGACAAATACATTCTGCTCTTACTTTGAAAACTACTTCAGCTTTTCACTTCCCATATGTAAATCCAGAAACTAGTTCTATCTGAAGAGCTACACAGAGGATCTGGCTGTCACATTCTTTTTTTGGCTCCAATTTTAGTCTATTTAGTTAGGATTTTGAATTAGGCCATTTTTAATGCTAATAAAACATATGAAAAAGATTGAATTGAAGATTAATTTTAGGACTACTGGGAATGAAAACTTTCAGGAGGCAGTGTAGGGGGGTGGTTAGAGAATGTTTATACCCTACAATTTGGGTGTCATCCTTGAAGATTGTTTAGCTGATGCAGGAGACAGAGAAACATTATACAGTTTTGACTGAAGTCTGTTATTTTTAGACACTGAAATTCATTTTAAGTGAGCTACGGAAAATAGATTATGTTGCTTACTTTCACTGAAACTGAACAGGGTGTGACAATGCCATGCGCTATATACATACAGAGGGAGATTGTTAGCTTTGTTAGTTTGAAGTCAGGCAGAAGACAGGGTAGATTTGCAGTTAATGGACTAACTAAATCAGAACTGTATAACACAAAAACTTTCATGATCCTAAGCTCACTTCATCAAGTGTTGTAGAAGTGTGTATATGTGTGTGTGTGTATCCATCTTCCATCACTCAAGATGAAATTTAAATCTTTAAAAATGAGACAACAGTCAAAATTGTAGTTATTCTGTCTCTTGCATAAGCTAAACAATCTTCAAGTATGGGACCCAAATGGTAGGGTACAAAAATTCTCTAAACCCCACTCTCAATGCCTTCCAAAAGGTGTCATTCCCAGTGTTCCTAAAATTAACCTGCATTAATTACATCATTAACTTCATTTAGTTAGTCTGTGATGGTGATTCTCAACCAGGGTGTCAGGGCTAGGTTTTGAGGAGTGCCACAGGAAGTGTGAGGAGAAAAGCAGATATGGGCAGGCTGAGTGCTTCCCCAGCCTGGCCACTTCTGTGCCCTTCTCCCTCCCCACATCAGCTATCTGCAAGGAGCTAAGTACCATAATAAATTAATTGTTTTTTGAAAAGTGGTGTGGCTTAGATTACAAAAGTTATGGAGGGGTGTCTTGAGTTTTATGTGGTGTGCTTTGAGTGTTACAAGGGGTGCAGACAGAAGATACATTTATCATGTGATCAGCCCCCTAAATGCGCTCTACAGTAGAGATGTGGTATGTGTATGGCTGCAGAGTGCTATAAAAGTGGCTGATCACATAACAAATTAACCACTTTGCAGTGCCTTAGGGAACTTCTATTCCCTAGAGTTAATGTTCATTTTTATATGTGGTGTGGGATGTGGTGCTGAGCACTGTAATTAGAAGCTGGTTAATTAAAAGAGCCCAAGTGTCATGTGTATCAGCATCCCCATGTTAAAAAAATGGCAGTGGCACTTTGAATTAATGCTCATTGAACATATTATATTTCAAAGCATACTGATACCATTTTTTCAGATGCTCAGTGACACAGGCACATGTGATGCAGAAAGCTGCCAGAATACATGAATTTGTGTGCTCCAGCAGACTCTACTAATGAAGTCTAGGACATCCCCAAGGGAGAAGCAGGTCGGAGCAGGCCCTGCACACGTGTATAGGAGAAAAATGTGTTGCGCAATCAGGGTTGGGCTGATACAGCCCCGCTTCTCCCTTGGGGCTGTCTGCAGGAAGGAAGGGGGCAGAGGGAAGGGGCAGTGAGCGGTGGGCAGGCGTTTACCTGGCCTGAGCTGGGGGGGGGGGGGGGGCAGATGGATTGGAATCCCCCCAGTTCATGCACCCCCCCCCCCCGAAACTCCCCTCCGGTGCAGGCTGAGCAAAGTCCAGCCTGCAGCTTGCTCCTCCTGTCCTCTCCCCACTCCCTTTGTGCAGACAGCACCAGAATTGGGTGTGGCAGGGAGCTCCTCTGCTGCAGGCAGGCTCCTGCAGGCAGGCTTGATTTCTACCCCCCACCCCACCTCCCCTCCGACCCAATAGGCAAGCGTCTGTTGGGGGAGAGTGGGGGGTGTGCTCTAACTCATGGCACTATGTAAAGGGATGTGAGCTAGGGTGGGGGGTCTACACATATGTCAACACCCAAGGGCTACCTTGAGTCTAAAAAAGTTGAGAACCACTGGTCTATAAGGTGCAAATCTACCCTTCTTTCTATGTATGTATATCCATCAGCCTTTAAGGCTTTCAGTGTTGTTATGACAGTGTACATCAGCATAGAATCTGGCCTGCATACTGTTGTCAGCTAAGACTCAGATATAGCATTGATGATGCTATACTGGCTTTACTATTCAAAAAGCTCTGTTATATCAGCTACCTAAATTCAAAGAGAATTTCTGTTGGTTATGATTAATAGAAAGAGCAGAAGATGAGGAGGTAACAAACACATAATAAAGTTTGGTCCAATTTGTACTAGTATGAGACTGGTCTGTTTGTGCCCTAAGCAGTAAGCTGTGATGGCAAAGAATTTTAGTTTTCCCCTTCTTCCCTGCCTCCTTTGTCTGTCAAGGGTCTTTATGGGAAAACATGTTACTGTGAGACAAATGGATATTAATGATGGTCTGATATTTTTTTTCATAGGAATAAGTTTCCTGTGCTGTATTAATTCAGATTTTTACTTTCTTTCTTGGTCATATAGTGAATTGCTTTGTTGTTTTTATTCTCAAGCCAAGATGTAGCTACACTAAGAATCCTCATGGGGGAAATCCTATAAAACAATGCAAATGGAACTTTATTATTCAACACGATCCTGTATTCCTAACACAGGCCAGGTTCTTACAGGAGTCAATGGGAGTTTGCCCCGAATGAGGGGGGACTGTCAGATCTGTTCCTCAATTAGTAACATCATCTAGCTATATCCCATTGTATAAAGACTGTGTGTTAAACACATTTATGAGAGCACAAAAGGAAATCAAGCTGCTAAAAACCCACACCTGTTGCACTTCTGAAGATTAGCAGTTTAATTTGTTTGACTTATCAGCTTCAGTATGTTGCTAAAGGCATCCACATGACATATTTTAACTGCTGCCATCTGCTGTAGATGAATTTAAGGTTAAATTAATAACACTGCTCCATCCTCTTTGTTCAATGTGTACAACAACAGTTAATAAATCAACTGTTACTGTTATTTTCTCTAGGAATTAATATTCTGTTTGTTTTGCTTTGAGGGCATTTTCCATTGCGAAGGTAGGTAATACATTTATGCATATTCAGTAGAAATCTATTAAGATAATTATTCTGTTCCCTCTCAACTTTTTACCTGCGGTTTTATAGACTCTCCTGTATTTTATACAATGGTTTCAGTTCAGGCGAGAATCAGAACACGCCCCACTACATTAAGTAGTAATAAAAGTGAATAGCAATAGTAATCAGTGTTACATGTTTTAGATTCCACTGCATCTTGATTCAGATACAATACTATTTACTGAATTGTTACATAATTTAATTGGAAGTTTTCTTACAATTACAGTATGTTTCCATACAGTTGCAAATGTCTTTAATATTGCTACATTATAAGATCTAGAATATTGATAAAGGAGGATCTAGAGATGCGAAATTTAGAAAATATACCAGACATGCTACCTTACAATTGATTGCAGGTGGGGGAGAAACTGTTATAAATTACAGAGAAAATTAGAAAGGAATTAATTTAATTAAATAGCAACTATAACACGATTTAGTTTTGTTGAAATATTAATCAGACTAGTATAATGTCTTTTCAGAGAGAGAGGTCTTTCACCTTGCGGGGTCTTTCCAAGCTTCATACATATTATCATATCATTCTGTTGCTATTTCTTTGCAGTTTATGTACAGTCCGGGGAAATACTTTTCTTATTTGGTACGTGAGAAAACCAGTGGAGGAGGATAGGGTGGTTTCAGTTGTCCTGCCATTTTATCCAAGTATTTTTCACATTGGAGAAGCTTCACACTGAATAGACCCATGAATGTGCACACTTTAGGCAGTTCTTTTGTATGGCCTCAAGCATTCTACATTCTAAGACAGAGACAACATGTCCAAACAGTGACTTGTATATAGGTTTTACTGTTACTTCTCTGCTCTCTTTGGTGATGTGCTGCATCTGTGAAAGCCATCACATAGCCACATCAAACCTAATTCCCCTGCATAAAATATATGGTCACAACTTTTGAGTAGACCTCCATTATTTCCCATACTCAGTTTCTAAAATAGCAAGGTGATAAAGTTAATATACCAAATGACTATTTGGTATTTCTCCTGGATGGAGGTGGGGTGCAGGGAGGGGGAAAAGAAGGGTCAGAGACAAAAAGGAGGAGAGGATGACAGGATTGTAGCAGTGATGGTTAAGGGTAAAACATTTCACAGAAAAAACTGTTGTCCTCTTTCATGAGTACAGTAGGGAGGAAAGAAAGGAAACTTTATTTGTTCATGGTTTCAGATCTCTTTCTAATGAGCTTTTTACCCAAAAGCTCTCTCAGGTTTGTGTCTCAGCTTTTACAGTAACATAGTAAAAATTGTGCTCTGGCTGTCTTTGGCTTTCTGCTGCTTCCTCTGTTCCTTTCTCTGGGGTTTCTGCCTCTCCTTTCCCCCAAGACAGAGACAAAGCTGCAGCTCAGTTGGTTTCCTAATCACTGTGCTTTTAATTGGATCCCAGAGTAACTTGTTTGTCTCAACTCCAACCTCAGCCATATTGCTAACGGTTTTCTTAAAATATGAACAAATATGTTTCAGTTATGCATTCTATATTAGATATATTCCTGAAACAGGGCACTGGGTTGGCTCCCCAGTCCCCATTGCGCACTCTACCCAGACCTTCACACTGACCTGGAATCCTCAGGGCTTACTTTCCAGAGAATCTCTGACCAGAAGCCAGGCTCAGTCAGCACTGAGTGTCTTACCCCCTGTAAGCCTGACTTCCCCCTTTTATACTAGTTCTGGAGGCTTGGCATTGGCTGCAGCCCTCCCCCCCCCACCAGCCCTCACTCCTGACATGCAGCTCCTTGCTCCCACCAACCCTGCAGCATCTCTTGGCCACACCACCCCGTGACACAGGCATTGGCCCTGGTGCTGTCAATCCAGCCACACAGTTCCATGCTGCCCACAAAGGACCCTTCATGACTTTTCTTTTTTCTCCTCGTACATATGTTGATGAAGCCCCTTTACAAATAATTCTCCTTTCATGCTACATTGTTGATACTTAGTTCAAATTTGGAGTAATGAGTAAACCATTGATCAAAGTCCAGGTTTCACTATAGTAGGCCCTCCATCCCTTCCCCCTCTAGAGGGACAGGTGCCTCCCCCCTGTCTTGCTGCAGCACCAACACCTGGATAGCTCCTCCCAGTGTTGGCTGGCACCCACCCCCCACTCACATACCCATCCCCTCCACACACTTCTGCTCCCCCACACATACACAGACTCACATGCCTCTTCCATACCTCTCTCCCCACCCTTCCCCCTGACAGTCCCCAGGCCCTCCAAGCCCCATTTCCCATAGACTTGCCTGCATCCAGCTGCCAAGGCTGCTCCTACCACCCTGCTTGGCTGTATGCCAACCATATGCATGTGTAGAAGCATGTGGTGCCCCCTGCCGCCAATAGCTCTCCCCTGTTTCCCCAGCCCCAAGCAGCTCTTTGCTAGTGCAAGCCAGGAAGTGCCAAGAAAAACTGCAGTGCTGAGCAGAGCAAAATCCTGGATATTTGTTCATGTTTTAAAAAAAACGTCCAGATGGAGATTGGGGGACCCTAAAGAGGACATGTCTAAGATATCTTGGACATGGGGTAAGCCTACTATAGTGAAACCTGGTCTTTACTCCAAATTTGAACTAAGTATCAACAATGTAGCATGAAAGGAGAATTATCTGTAAAGGGTCTTCATCAACATATGTAGGAGGTGAAAAAAGAAAAGGTAACCAGCAGAAAAATGGACACAAAAGTAGTGAGGAAAGCAACAGTTACATATTCTTTTTTACAAGAAAGGCCCATAATACTGCCTTAGCAAGGCAAACATGTGTCACTGTAATAAGGTCTCACTTTATAAGTCTGCACTGTCAATGGTGTAAAATGACCATATTTTAAATATGAATTTGTCCCTAAACTTTATCCCTCATTTTGCAGAAAGTGTTTCCTTGTGATGCATGTCCAAAGACTTCTTTTTGATGCACTATGATTTTTTTTTTCATTTCTTTAAAATCACCCGTATATTTCAGTTGTACTTACCCACTTTCAGGTGTTTTCAGTCTTCATAGTTCCCCATAACACTTCGATGAAGAGGAAGAGTTTTTCCCTGATATCATAAATCTAGCCTTGAGTTCTGATCATCAGTGGCAATGGTGTGCCGTTGCTATCAAGCAGTGTTATTGGAAGACAGACTTTTTCCGCTAAAATTTTGGCATGGGTTGTACAACAGAACAGAAAAAAATTCATTGTGCTCATTTAAAAGCTTATGGTTTGCCTTAAAGAAATAATCTCAGTAAGTTTTTGCCATAATTATTTCTGTAGAAAATATAGATGAGTGTAATAAAATGTAAGGTATATTTAAAATATTTCATATATTGAGGAAAGGTAACCTTATGATATCTTAAGAAAAATTTGCCAAGATTTTTTGGGGGGTGAGAATCACTGTGCTTTTTTTAGAACACAGACTTTAATAAATTGTGGGTCTACTACCATATGTTTAAACTGGAGATGCAGTAAAAACTGTGAAACAATGATCTATAAAGAGGTTTCATAAACAGCTGTAAGAGAAGTCATGCTCTAAGAAGGGAGCAGATGATTAAGGAGCTGATATGAACTGATGTTGGGTGA
Source organism: Crocodylus siamensis (assembly GCF_052110815.1). Lineage (NCBI taxonomy): Eukaryota > Metazoa > Chordata > Crocodylia > Crocodylidae > Crocodylus > Crocodylus siamensis. Next base: position 148,177,063 of record NC_143396.1, read on the forward strand.
AAGTAAATGCACAATTTGGGCCATTGGAGTATCTGATAATAAAGTATAGGGATGTGTGCTTAAGACTAGTTTATGAAAAGAAAATTATGATGCAGCCTTTTGTTTTGCTCTGTATATAGTTTCTAAAAAATATTATTGGATGTGCTGGGTTTTTTTTCTCCTTTTCTGTTTCTTTGTAATTGAACTAGATTTTTTTTTCATTCCAGTGTGTCTAGATTTATAGTAAGCTAAGTATAAACCAAGCTAATTCTAAGGAAATCTGATTAAACAATAGCCAATTTCACTTACTAATTTTTAATCATATATTACATTTTCATTATAAAATGAAAAAAAGAAAAGCTGTGTGGTTATATAAAATTAGGTAATAATGTTACCAGTATACCATTGTACATTTGGTTTGGCTTATCAGGGGTATTAAGTGCTTAATATTTTTCAGTGTGCTGTTCTGCATGGCTAGAAAAATAAATAAATAAAAAAAAATCAGTTGAAACGTTGCTTAGTTGTCTTTGTTCAGCTGAGAACATGGAGTAAAAAATCATCTTTCTGATTCTACAGTGCTTTTGTTTATGAATTATTCAATGTGTTCCATATATATTTATCATATTTAGAAGTTTTATACTAATAATGCAAGACATTTACTTTAGATTTTGGAGTACAACTTACAGATAAAATTGTTTATCTCTGAATGAGCTCTCATAATTTACTGAGGAAATGATGCATTCTGCAAACTATTTCAATGAATCAGAATTAAACTATTTTCAACATTTTTTTTAGGGTAGCTTTCTCATGATATGGTGTTTTGCAGTCCATCTCCCAAATAAGTATTGGACCAATCAGTGTGGGTTTCTGTCATTTGGACAGTTTTGGTATGTTGTCAGAAGGAAAATCATAAGTTCTTCACTAGTGATATTTTGGTGAAAAGAAGGAAAATAGCTCAGCTTTAGGGACCTTTTGTTTTTTGGTCTGGGCAGTTAGCAGATTTTCTGCAGTTGGGAAAGTGAAACAACAGTGCAGTTCCAGGCAAACCAGAAGCAGAACAGATCCTTTTTTGCTTCTTAAGGATCATTGTAAGGCAGGAGTGAGGATTTATTATATTACTGTCAATAGAATAACTCAGAATGTGATGAGAGGACTGAGTATTTTAGGTTGCTGACTCCTTCACCACCACTCCTTTACTACCTCTCCTTCACCAAAACCTGATTTCTTCACCACCACTTCTCCATGCTGTTGCAAACATTAACAACACTCTTGACAGAGTGATCTGCTTCCTAGAACCTCTGTCAAATTTATTCATATGTGACTTGAAGTTAGGGGTATCAAACTCAACTATACAGGTGGACCAGATGAGTGGAGTGGGACTGGTCCACAGGCTGGATGAGTGGCGCAGTGCTGGCCTCAAGGTCTGGATAGGGCCCATGAACACCCACATTGTGGATGCCACACAGGTAGTACCCACTCTGGGACAGTACTACATGTGGTTCTGTGCAGAGCCAGTCTAGAATGGGAGTGTGCCAGGCCTAGGTGATCTGCCCAGTGTCTGCCTCTTAGTGGTCAGACCTGCCTGCCCACAATCTCCAGTCTCCCTTACTGTCCTGCCATGATATATCTTAAGGTTTTTAAATGGAGAGGATGCCTCCAGAGGTTGGGGTAGCCTCTTCTTGGGTGCCTGTTCTCTATGTACAGTCCTCTATGGGGCTCCTCTATCTCCAGATGCTACAGGGTGGGTTTTCCCTTTAAGAGAGACCCAGTTGTGCTTCAGGGGCAATAATCATGGCCTCTGTCATCCTCTGTAGCTATGGCCATGCTTCATGGATGTCAGTCAGTATTTGGAGGGGGGCCCTTTGCCCTGACTGCACTTGGCCCCTCAAACCTCATGCATTTGTTGGGGCTTCTGCCTTCTTGGCTTTGGCCCCTTTCCTCTAGCTGTGCCTCCCAGTCCAGGTCTACTGTCCTGGATTTTGGGTTCCAGGCCCCTTGTCCTGGTCTCACCATCTTGGGCTCTGGGCCCCCAGCCTTGGTGTCATGTGGGAGCCCCTAGAGCCCCTGACACTGGCAAGGCTGCTTGCATACTACTCCACGCCTGGGTTCCCTAACCTTGTCAAGGAAGCTCTACAATGGGTGCCTCAGGCACCCTGTGGTCTCCATACACCCCCATAGCTAAAATCCAGTCCTCTAGCCTTAAACTTAAGCATAACAGAAATATAAGCAAACTGCTTCACACTGAAGTTCTCCCCCACTCTGGGTCTATATTCTACTGCAAGCTATACTTGCCCCTTGGCTGTCTAAGTCTCTCTCTTATGAGTGTCTTGGGTGTGCATGGGCTTTTTTCCTGCAGCCAGCTTCACCAGGAGCTCCTTCTGCTGCAACATGCAATGGCCAAACTACCCCTTAAGCTGGGGTTTATATCCCTCAAAGCCCTGCTCCTTTCTATTATGTGTCTCCCTAGTCACACACAGGAGTTTCCCGTTTATATAAGGGGCAGCGTGTGCTCCTCTGCTGCAGCCCCACACAACCAGCTTAGCCTGCTGCACTAAAAGTAAGAGGAGGCCCTGTGACAGGGAGCCACATGTGATATCAATTCCAGTTGGTCAGGATCTGGCAGGAAGAAGCCAGCATACAGGGTAGTTGGCTACTGCCACAGAAACAAACCATGGTACTGGGCTTCTTCCCATGGTGCTGCTGGCGCTCCAGCACTTCTGCTTTCACTCAGGTGCTTGGTAGCTAAGCAGGTGAGAGCCACGGCAGTGGAGTCCCAGCAGCACTGCAGCTTTTTCCTGCAGTTGGAAGCAAGTGCCCATGTGAGAGCAGCTGCACTGGTGACCTAATAACACCATGGGAAGAAGCTTGGTATTGTGGGAGCTTTGCTGCCAGCTTGGGAATGAGCCACAGTGAAGGACTTGTTCCTGCAGTGCTGCTCAGGCTCCAGCTATTGCTCAAGTGCTTGCTGCAGCCTTGGGAAGATCTGCCATCGCAACCAAGGTTAGGGCAAAGTCTGTGGGTCAGATCCGAACCACAAGCCATATCTTTGACACCTCTGCATTAACTCAATGAGACTGAGTTTGTTTCGTGTTCCTTAATTTATATAAATGACATGAAACCTTCAAGGAACAAAACGGTTTGTCCCCCCTGCACCTTATCATCATTCATCAATCTTTCTGTCAGATTCTTAATAAACGAAGCTTCCTAGTAGTATTTAATCATTTGTTGATGGGGAAAAAAGAGTTAATAGTATACATACGTCTACCTTTACCTCCCTGTATCCACATGGAGACTGCAGAAGCAGAGTTCTCTGTTAGTGAGTGCCCTACTGTAGTCTCTGTGGGCACATCTACAAATGAACTTAATGTGCAGCAATAAATTCTGGCACATATCACCCTGGAGTTTATCGCCTTTGGGCACCATGTTTACGTCTGTGCCTGGGACTGCAATACATTGAGCCAGGTTGGAGCAATCCTGGCTGGCAATGGGTACGGCAGTTAGCCTGCAAGCCCAAGGCTGCTCCAACCTGGCTCGATGTAATGCAGAAGGGCTGGCTGGGGTATGAGGATGCTTCAGTGTGAAGCTAGCCACCATGCAGCCCAGACACTGAAGCACCCTTCTGTCCCAACCAGCCCCACCAACATCTACACATGTTGCTGAGCAGTATAGAACTCTGCCACAATAATAGTACTTGTATTTACAAGTACTAACCTATGGCAGAGTTAGTTTACTGTTGCCTAATAGGGCTGCATGTGTAGCCGTACAGAATGTGGTATTAATTAGGCAGCCCCACAGTAAATGTCTCGTCTAGACGCATCCTAGTTCTGGTCTCCTAAAGTGCCCTGCAGCTAGAACAGGGAGACTGGAGGCCCTATGCCTGTACCAGTTCTAGTGTAAGTGGTGGTGGTTGTAGGGGTACTCTGAGAAGGTGGAGGCAGAGTGCACAGAAGAGTCAGTGTCAGGGAGTGCTCTGCACCCTCTGGTCTCCTTTATGCTGCTATGCTCTGTGTCTCCACTACCCCCTGACTGCAAGGTGATGGTGGGGAGTGGATTAGACTGTCACTGAGCACTCTCCTGTGCGCTGCACCTCCATTCTCCTAAAGTCCCCTCCACTCCTTGCCCACCCATGGGAGGGATATAGGGCCTCCGGTCTCCTGTTTCAGTGGAGGGACCCTTTCAGGAGCACAGAAGCAGAGTGTGCAGGAGAGCACTCACTAACAGTCAGCCCTGTTCCCCCAGCTTTCCCTTCTTCAGTCTCCATGGAAGAAGGATGCTGAAGACCAAGCCCTTTCCTACCACACACCATGGAGCATGGACTCATAACAGGAAATGTTTCATTTTGAAGTACTTCTAAATGGTAGTGGTTTATTTTTTTGAGCACCTTAAAGGTTGTTAATGTCTCTCCACTCACGTTTTGAAGCTTTTGAAGGGCGTTTGAAATACTTCAAATGTTATGTCTGGCTAGGACCTTACTAGAACAAAACATGTTCCAGTTTCTTCCTGGGGAGAGGATCAGAAAAAAAAGTGACAGATGTTAATCACATTGCCTGCTGCAATACTGGAAGGTGCTCAAATTCTTGTAAGTGTGATATAAGAACCTTTAGAAATTATAATAGGTTTGTTTAGAGGCTAAATATAAGAATACAAATAAGCCCTAGAAGCACAGCACTTATTCCTTCAGGCAGACAAGTTCAATATTAATATCTGCTTAAAAAAAGCTTATGGAATGATCGATGGAACATCAAAGTAAATTACAGTAAAGAGAGATTAAAAAATGAGAAAGAAATCTTGCTTCCAGCAAATATATTTTAGTTTTATTGATTTAGTATTTTTACAAACTATATTTGTTTGTTTTTTAATTAAAATTGTGTTTTAGATCTGTCTTTTATTTTTACCCAGCCATAGGCCTTTAAGAAGGGTGCTTGTAAATTAAATAATCAATCTGTGTCACATGTGCAGAGACTTGGTTAGACGGCGTATGTAGACAAAATGGGGGCCCTAAATTGAAGCAGTGGGTTTTTAAAAACTTTGCTTCAATTTAGGGCCCTTTAAATCCCTGTGTTGTGTACACACTGACTTACCTGCCTCTCCGGCAATGAGGAGGGGAGGGTGAGTTCTGGCAGATGGAGCAGTCCCTAGGCTTTAGGGGAGGGGGTGGGGCAGGGCTGATGCTTCCCTCCATGGCAGCGGTGGCCCCCCCCAGGTGACACCCACCCACAGGCACCTGGCTCACAGGCAGTCCTGGGGGGCACTGCAGCTCTGGAGGGAAACACTGAGCCCCCATGCAGCTCAGGTACATGTGGGCTCATGTGGGGCAGGGGCGAGATCAGGGTTGCCACTTTTCTTGGATGGAGCCTGCCATTCCGGGCTGCTGCAGGGATTTCTGCATGAAGCCCAATGCTTCACTCCATGGCTGTAGGGGCAGCAAACTAAAACTCCTTGGAGGAGTTCATTTATGGTGCATTATGCTGCCAAATTTCCTACAGCAGCTGGAATAATGTGCAATACACCACCGAGGCGTGCCAACACCAGCACCATTAAAGCAGTGCAGAAGCATTTAGCCCATTTTAAAGTGTCATCCACACATGCCCGTCATTTTATGTACTCACAGCCTAAGACCTAATCTCTTGTTCAGAGTTTTGTCAGCCTTCCTCTGTATATGGATACATGTCAAGTTTTTTACCAAGTAAATTAACTTAACTCCATAGTAAATGTGGGATGGACATGTTGCACATCTTTACTTTGGTGTAAGTTTCTCCATTGTAGTGTAAAGTACCCTCATATGTCATCCTGAACTGTCCATAGGTATGAAAAATAGAGAGATAAACTGTCATACCATTTAACTCTTCCTAGAAGGCTGTATATTTGCAAGAGAATGGTGTTCTGCTGCTTGCCATGTGGCAGTTTGGCAGTTACCATTAATAAGGACATGTAGAGCTCCTGAAATTTAGGATTCTACAGTCATGCATTAATTAGTAGGTGCATCACAAACAAGTCTAGGGAGATGATGCTCTCCGTCTATGCAGCACTGGTCAGACCACAGCTAGAGTACTGCATTCAATTCTGCATGCCACAGTTCAAGAAGGATGTGAACAACCTTGAGAGGGTCCAGAGGAGTGGCATTCATATGGTTAGAGGCCTGCAGGGAAAGCCTTATGAAGAAAGGCTGAGGGACCTGGACCTTTTCAGCCTCCGTAAGAGAAGGCTGAAAGGGGATCTTGTGGCAGTGTACAAATTCACTGGAGGGGGCAGCAGGGAATCGGAGATGCTCTGTTTACCAGAGCATGCCTTGGAATAACCAGAAACAATAGCCACAAGCTGATAGAGAGTAGATTTAGGTTGGACATCACAAAGAACTTCTTCATGGTTAGGCTCACCAGAATCTGGAATGAGTTTCCAAGGGAGGTGGTTCTGTCTTCTACCTTGGGGGTCTTCAAGAAGAGACTGGAAAAGCACCTGGCTGGGGTCACATGACCCCAGCACTTTTTCCTGCCACTGGCAGGGGGTTGGACTCGATGAGCCATTGAGGTCCCTTCCAACCCTAGCATCTATTAATTTATGGACACAATATTTTAACAAAATCTGTCACTGAATTAGCCCATGCTAAAACCCATGTAGGAAAACAGGTGAAACAGTAACCATGGGTGTGTCTAAATGAGACACTTTACTGTACATTACAGCAGTTGACTGTGCAGTAAACATGCGTGTCTACATGTGCACACACTTACTGTGCAGTGAAGCACTCTAATCATGAGTAAATTGGCTACCTGTAAATGCAAGTAGCAAATTTACTGTTGACTAGTTACTGCGCAGTAGCACTCATGTAGATGCCTGACCAGGAGCAATTGTGCTCCTGGTCATCTGGGCAGCAGGAGACAGGAGATTGCTCCCTGCTACTGGGGCAGGCTCCACTACTGAAGCAAAGGCGGGGACTACATTCCCCTGCCCCAGCAGCAGGGAGCTCCCAGCCCCACCCGCTCCCTCCTGCTCCGAGATCATTATCTCCCAGTGCCAGATTGATGGTCATGGGGCCGGTGCTGAAAGATCCTCATCTGTTCTGCAGTTGCATGGCTCAGGCTGGGAGATACTTCTTGAAATCCCAGAGCTGGGCAGGAAACAGGTTCTCCTGCCTGCACCGTACAATTGTGGAGCATGGCTGGGCCCTGCCCCTAATCTGAAAGCTGGGACCAGGACCTCTCTTCTGTTGGAGCAGGGGTACATTGTCCCCACCTGGGCTCCAGTGGTGGAGCCCGCCCTGGCAACAGGCAGCCCCCCAGGGGCAGGAGCGATGTCTCAGACTCTGCCAGGAGATATGTCTCCTGGCCCTATGCTCCCTGCCAGCCCCTGGGCTAGCACCCAGAGGGACCCTAGAGCTCCCCTTGGCTGCTGCAGGGGGCCAATACAGGGCTGGCAAGGGCAGGAGCATATTTCTGCCATGAGCAGTAAACCTGTTCCCAGGTCCCTCATATGAAGACGTTTGCCTGGAAGCGTTTACTCGCTAGTAGTTTACTCACAAGTAAACTGCTCCCAAATCAAACACAAGTAGACACACCCAGTGTTTACATAACTTTACATATCTATATACATTCTTCCGTAGACCATAACCAAGAAAAAGGACGTAACTAGTGGCAAAAATACGTATTTGGTAGCCTTGGTGAACCTATTTATACTTTCTTCATATAAGTTATGTAGAAGATAAAGATAACATAGCACAATATTAATCATTCTTAAATTGGTGCAGTTGGGTGGAATGGATGGGAGAGTAAGAAGGCAATGGGAGAATTGCTTATACAAAGTATTGGTTTAATTTGGTAGACTACAGACTAATATATATATACTTTATAAGTTCTCTGTATATTCTGTGGAAACATTTTGACCCATCTCTATCATCTGTCAGTGTAAAAATATAGGCATGAGGTTCAGCAACAGAAGAAAAATGGTTCCTTAATCCTAAATACTCTTCCTTAATTTTTGGTGATGGAACTTAACAGTATTCCTCAGGAAGCCACTTCAGCATGCCACAAAAATGGATTCTTGTATATAGAGATTCATAGATTCATAGATTGTAAGGGGCTGGAAAGGACCTTGCAAGATCATCAGGTCCAGCCCCCCTGCACTAGGCAGGAATGTGACCATCCAGTCTCCTCTTGAGATTAGATCATGAAAACTATTGCTGCTTTGAAAATTCCCTCTGGATCTCTGTTTGCGTTCTCTCCTTTGTTCATCTGCCCTACCTTCTGCCTGTGAACACCACAGATTGTGTTATTTGGAGTTGGAAGGAGTTTAAGCTGAAATTATCATTGGGTGTGTCTACATGTGACACTACATGTGTGTAGCAATACTCTGTGGTGATGTAGCATCTGTGGGGGTCCACATGTGGCCAGCAGCTACTTTGCCATAGTGACATGCTGCCCCAGTATAGTGCAGCGCTATGGCAAAGTAGCTTCTAAAAACCACTGCGCACTGTGTGCACAGTGCAGTACAGGCTGTTACTGTGACATGATTTAGTACTTCCAAAAGGAAGTACTAAATCACAGTGCAGTAACAATGTCACCATAGTGACATGTGTAGCTGCGCCTACTGAGTACTATTTGGGAATGTTGGGTGTCTACACACAAGCAGGGAGGCTGCTCTGACATGCTGGAATTCCAGCACATTGGTGCATACTCGATTAATTGAGTCTGTTACAGCATGGCAATTACTGTGCTCCAGTAGCTTCTTTCATCTTATGCATCACCAACCCCATGCTTCAAAATGTTGGTGGGGGTGCTTTATCTAAAGCTTGTTCAATGAGTTTTAGATAAGGTGCCCCTGCTGCCATTTTGAAGCATGGGAATACTGATGCATGAGACTTTCTGGGAGGTTTAGAGTGGCTCTCAGAGCTGCTGTAATGAAAGTATCCCCCACCCCACCCGCCCCCTGGAGCATGTGTATAAAAGTACAAATGCCCCTGAGGACTAAGCTCTTTCTGTTAGCCACAGAACATGGCAGTTTACATAGTTTCAACGGAAGTTTCCTTTATGCTGTTTTCTAATATTGCTAAGCCCTGGCCTGAAAGTAATTCTTTAAGTGGGAGGGGTGAAATTCAGCCTCTGTGTTCATTGAATCCTGTATCTCTCTGCTGTTACTGTTAAGTATGTATACTAATACCAAGTGGTGTTTTTGTGGTGTAGACACCTGCCAGTAGAAGCTGAACTCTGCTCATTTTACATAGGTCACTGAACATCGATTATATAGTAATCACTTTGTAACTCACATTGGACTGGTGCAGTATGTGATTTGGCAACCAAGAGGTGAAGTTCTCTGGTATGTTTCTGCTTTCTCATAGTCTTTCATCTCCCTTCCTTTTACAGATAAGAGCCTATATAAAAAATGTTGGAAATATAACCTTAGAGTAGCATTTCTTTGGAAGTGACATAAAACAGTCCATTGAACATCAATTAGATTTTCTTAAATGAGCACTCTAACATGTGAATGAGGTAATATAGTGGATTAATGCCAGCCTTAGGACAAAAACAGTATATGGATAAAATGGATATCTGGGCAAGAATTCATTCTGTTTTACTTTATTGAAAAACTGGATATAGCTATGAGAAAACCATGGTTACCCTTTTTTTGTGAAATTTCCTTCCAGAGTTGAAAATATTTAATTTCATCTCAAAGATTGCCTGTACAATTACTACAGCATTTCATGGGGAAACACTTATGAAAGGCAATTTTTCAAAAAAAAGTCATGAGATAGTATATAATCATTAAAAAAAAAGGAAATATCTGAGACTAGTTACTGATTTGTGTTGTGCATATGCACAACCTGCTCCAATTCAGTGTCAGGATGTGTACCAGGTATCTGTGTGTAGAAATGGAATTTTCTCATGAAAAAATTGGCTAACTGTGGCCTCGACTACAAGCACAGTTCGATGGCTGGCTCTGAGATCGGACCCAGAGAGTGGTAATAGATGGAAGTAAATCATCATGGTGCGCCATAACCAGTGGGGTCCCCCAGGCTCCGTCCTTGGGCCTGTGCTCTTTAACATCTCTATTAATGATGTAGACATTGGTATCAGAAGCAGACTGGCCAAGTTTGCCAATGACACCAAACTTTGGAGTAAAACGTCCACACCTGAGGATAGGCTGGTGATCCAGGCCAACCTAGACAGGCTCAGAAATTGGGCAGATGAAAACCTGATGGTGTTCAACACTGAAAAATGCAAGGTGCTCTACCTTGGAAAAAAACCCTGCAGCACGCCTATAGGCTCGGCAGTGCTATGCTTGCTAGCACCATGGTCAAAAGAGACTTTTGGGGGTCATGATTGACCACAAAATGAATATGAGCAACCAGTGATGTCACAGCTTGTAAAGTGAGCAAAACTCTGGCTTGCATCCATAGATGCTACTCAGGCAAATTCCAGGAAGTCATTCTCCTGTTGTACTTGGTCTTGGTGAGGCCTCAGCTGGAGTACTGCATCTGATTCTGGCTTCTACAATTGAAAAAGGATGTGGAAAACTTGAGAGAGTCCAGAGAAGAGCCACACATATGATCAGAGGGCAGGAGAACAGGCCCTATGATGAGAGGATGAGAGCCATGGGACCCTTCAGCCTGGAAAAGCACAGGCCCAGGGGGACCTAGTAGCTGCCTATAAGTATATAAGGGATGTACATCAGGATCTGGGAGAATGCGCGTTCACCAGAGCACCCCAATGGGACGACAAGGTCAAACAGTCACAAACTCCTCCAAGACCATTTCAGGCTGGACATCAGGAAAAACTTCTTTACTGTCCGAGCCCCCAAGGCCTGGAATAGACTGCCTCCAGAGGTGGTGCAGGAACCTACTCAGGAGTCTGCCAAGAAACATTTGGACTTCTGTCTTGCTGGGATCCTTTGACCCCAGCTGACTTCCTGCCCTTGGGGCACGGGGCTGGTCTTGATGATTTTCTGAGGTCCCTTCTAGCCCTAATGTCTATGAAATCTATGAAATGGGTATTTGCGGAGATGCTTGTCTGCATACTGAATTCTGCATGCGTATTTAAGAAATTGCCCATTATGATGAAATTTAGAAATAACACATTGATGGGGATTTACTTAGCCCACCTTCCTGAACAGGACTTTTCTCACTAATATGCTTTCTAGAGCTCTGACCAACAAAGTTGTTTGTTTTGTTTGGGTTTTTTTTTCAAATCTCAAGTAACACTCTTTCCATCACTTCCTTTTAAAGAATGATTATGATGGCCTTTTATAACAAATGACGGCCATCTCAAGCTAACATTGGGGGATAGCTCTGGCCTACAGGCAATCCCTGAACTTTAAACAACATCTCCTCAAAAACAGACTAGCCAACTCCAATTCTTACCAAGCAATCAGGCCGTCCTCCAGGTGCCTGCCAACTGTGGCCCCTTATCAACACACATTTCATAGATTTCATAGACATTAGGGCTATAAGGGACCTTGTAAAATCATTGGGTCTAGCCCCCTGCCCAAGGGGCAGGAAGTCAGCTAGGATCAAAGGATCCCAGCAAGATAAGCATCCAAATGTTTCATAAGAGTCCAGAGTAGGTGCTTGCACCACCTCTGGGGGGAGTCTATTCCAGGCCTTGGGGGCTTGGACAGTAAAGTATTTTTTCCTTATGTCCAGCCAAAAACGGTTTTGGACAAGTTTGTGACCATTGGACCTTGTCATCCCTTGGGGTGCTCTGAGGGACAGGTGTTTCCCCAAGTCCTGATGCACACTCCTTAAGTACTTATAGGCTGCCACCAACATATCATCACTTGACCAAACAACATGCATTGTAGCAGCTGGCATTCATTCACTTGATCTTCCACCAGTGTCATTTATACCATCACTTGCTTGCAGTACCCCGCTGCTATTTACATTGGCCAAACTGTGCAGTCCCTAAGAACAAATGAATGCTAATTCAACACCAATACAGAAATGCACAAAACCTGTGGCAGAACATTTTAATTTCCCTAGACATTCTACCCATGATTTCAGAGTAGCTGTCCTTAAACAAAAGAACGTTAAAGATAACCTGAGTGTGAAATTGCATAAAAAGAAATCATTCCCAGACATGCTTGTATTAAACATAGTTTCAACAGGGACCATTGTTTCCTATTCCATCACCTGGATTAGCCGTTAACTTCTGTGTCCCTCCAGGTATTAACTGTCAGTTCATTTCAACTGATAAAATCAACCTTATTATTTCTCTTAGCATTACCCCTTCCCCATGTTATTTTCTCTTCTGGATAAAAGGTTTTCTTTCTGAGGCCCTTCCATAGCATCTAATGAAGAACATTGTTGCAGATGCCTCTCTGAACCAATTAGTTTCTAAGGGCAATTTTACATGTGCTCCATGGGTGGGGAGGTGCTTTAATTAGAGCAGCTCTGAGAGCCATGCTCATTAAAGCACCCACAGCATCCCTGTGTTTTGAAATGGTGATGGAGACAAATTAACTAAAGCTTGTTTGACAAACTTTAGTTAACCTGTCTCCACCACCATTTTGAAGATACTTGAGACGGAGAAGCTGCTGGAGGTGCACTAATTATCATGCTTCAGCAGACTCAATCAAGTCTGCTCCAATGTGCTGTAATTACAGCGCATCAGAGCAGCCTTCCCTCATGTTTACAGGCACCTTAAGGTCCCATCTGCCCTACCTTCTGCCTGATTTGAGACTAACATAGCTTAACACCTCTTAGCATGCAGTGAAAGTTTCCATCCAAGAAGTTAATGTGAAGTAAATAATGTGCTGTTACCTTCCCTCCCCTTGCCCCCACAGTGCTTCCAATGCAGTAACTTCCTAATGTAGATAAGGACTTAGTTGCCTGCTTCTTCATTGCTTTGCCTAATTGTATAGGATCATACACATAGCTTGTTATCATGCATCATTTTAGAGAGGTCTTAAGGATTTCACAACTTGTGAACTCCATGGTTCAACTTTAAAATAGTTTATCATGTATTGCCTAGCTTTCCTATTAACAGCTTTGTGCTATAGACAACAAATCTTATTTGGTTAAGAAAGTTAAACATATGCATAATATCTCACAAAATAGCATTCTTCTCTTAGCAATTAGCTTCATGAATACAAATGGCTGGGCTGATATTCAGTTTTATTTGGGAACAATGAAATTTACTTGAAAATAATGGAATATATAACTCAGGATTTGTGTGTGTTATGTATATATGCTTTCACACAGTGGTCTTTGTCATTCAGGAAAGTATCATATTTACTTCTTCATAATAATTGATATCAGCTACAGTTCACACTGGGTTTTATTGTCCACTCTATTCCAGATATATGCAAATGGAGTAGATAGAACAGATTTTATATGCCAGTTGAGGCTGCATATGCAAATTGCAGATTGTGGGTTCAAAGCAACCCAGCACCTTAATCCAATGGACTACTCAAAGGGCACCTCTGCAAGTGCAGTTAGTCACAATTAAAGTTACTGCACATTAGCTATGTGGCCAGAGGCTGGAACTCTGCCCAGTGGCCACAGGGGCGCATGGCAGGGTTGGAGGGACTTCACAGTAACTTTAGTGCCAAGTCCCTGCACATGCAGATTGAACAGGCTACACATGCAATTGTTAATGCCAAGTTCCTCCAACCCTGCCATGTGCCCCTGTGGCTACCAGGGGGAGTTCCAGCCTCTGACTACATCACTGCCAGCACCTGGCAGCCATGTTGAAGCCAGAGCTAGCTGCCAACACTTGTCAGCCATCTTGGAAACATTCATCTCTGGCCGTCCCCTTTCCTGCCCAGGAGCTGTGTGTCCAGTGCAAGGGCAGCAAGCAGCAGCTCCCTCCTTGCCCTCCATGCCTCCCCATGCCAGGGTTGCTCCAGCCCCTCCCCCTTCCCCTGCCAGTGATACCTAGAGCCCTGCACTCCTGTTGAGCATGGTGCTGGCCTTGCTGACCCCAGTAGCCTTCCCCACCCACGCCAGCCAGGCCCCAGGACACCTGTGCACCTGCCAGTGCGGGCCAGGGCACAGCGTGCTGGAGGCCCTGTGGCTGACCCCCTCCTCCTGCACTCCCTGCTCCAGGCCACCTGCCTCACCACCCACCCACCCCCTATCGCCTGCCCACCACTCTCAGGACATGCACATGGGTGAAAGAAAAAGCTTCATTACTCTCACAGCCCCCATCCCTATCTTCTCCCTCTCTAACACACAGTGCCACTCCACCACCCTCCCCACCCACCACCAGTAAAAAATCTTGTTCCCAAAGTGACAGTTATTTACAAAAGTCTCACTCTTTTGGTCCCAGAGTGGGGGGCTGTGGGAGGAAGCCTAAGGGGGGAGAGCCCAGAGGCAGGTGCCCATCACCGCAGCTTTGACCTGGTCTCCTGTGGGTCCTGGGGCCACAAAGACTGTGGTGGCAGGTGGCTCCCCCTGTGTCTGCCCAAGTACAGGACTAGTGTCCCCCTGTGGTCCCACACCTGGCACCTTGCATCTTCAGCTGCATGGCCTTGGGGTGAGTGTGGGGGCTGGTCCCAGGCAGGTGGTGGGGTGAGGGTTGGGCCAGAGGCTAAAGCAGCCAGGATCTCCTCCCAGGGCCAGATAGGAGCCTGCTGCAGGACAGTGAGTGGGGTCCAGGTACCCTGTGGAACCCTGGACAGGGGCCGGGCAGTGGGAAGGCAGGGATATAGTCACCAGGCCCAGGTGCGTGTCTGGGGCCAGGTGGCTAGTGTCTGTGGCCTCTACTGCCCAGGCCTGGAGGCCCACCTGCTGTCAGAGCAGCTCTGTGTGCTCTCTCTCAAGGGCCTCCAGCCATGCCTAGTGCTGCCGCTGGGCCCTTCACCTCCTCCCAGGCAGTCTCCTGAGTGATATCCTGCTACTACCAGGCCTCTTGCTGAGCCTACTCCCATGCCTCCTACTCCTCAGCCAGTGGCCACTGGAGCAGCCACTGGAGCAGGAGTGTCTGATCCTGTGTGTGCCGCTGACACAGGATATGCATGCAGAGGGCTCCAGCACTAGGTGGTGGTGATCCAAAGCATGTATCCCCACTGGGGGTGGTGGGCTCTCCCCTGCATCCAGGTGTTGGCCCTCCAGGAGCAAGAGACAGAGGTCTTTTGTGAGAGTTTGCAACATTTCACAGATTTCATACACATTAGGCGGGAAGTCAGCTTGGATCAAGTGACCCAGGAAGAAATACATCCACCTGTTTTTTGAACGAGTCCAGAGGAGGTGCTTCCACCACTTCTGGGGGGGAGTTTGTTCCAGACCCTGGAAACATGCACTGTAAAGAAGTTTTTTCTTATGTCTAGTCTGAATTGGCCTTCCTGGAGTTTATGGCTGTTACACCTTGTTGTCCCTTGGGGAGCTCTGGTGAACAGGTATTCTCCCAGGTCCTGAAATACCCTTCATATGTAATTGTAGGCTGCCACCAAGTGCCCCCTGTGCCTTTTCTTCTCCAGACTGAAGAGTCCCAAGTCCCTCAGCCTCTCCTCATACAACCTTCCCTCCAGGACTTGGATCATACAAGTGGCTCTCCTCTGGACTCTCTTATATAGACCCACCCATTATGGAGGAATTCCTCTTTGCCATGCCCTCCTGCTGTACCCTTGTCTCAAGCTATGGAACACTTCTAACGTGCCTTCTCCTTCCCATATGCTGGGGTTCAAGGAAACTGAGAAACTTGCACAAAATTTCTACCAGGGACAGACAGGAAGCATTCTCCACTGCTTCTTCAGGCTGCATTAAGCCTCACTCCTGATTCTATGCATACAGACCTATACCGTCTTCCTAGATAAGTTCCTTATGTCCTTGTTTACCAAGACCACAGTTAACTTTAATTTTAGACCCCAGAAACTATAAACATTTGATTGCAGTGTAAGGACTAGCCACTTTGCATGTACATGTACTAGCACAGGATGGCCCCTTCTACACATTACATCTATTGCACAATTACCTGGTTAATTGTGCAATTAATTTAGACTGGCTACATGTGTAAATTAACCATGGTAGCTTAAAAAGGACCAACTAGCTACAATGTTATTTCAGGAAAATACGTAATACCGTTATAGCTGTTTTCTATCCATCTTTAATTTGCATATGTAGCCTATGCCCCATGGTTTGGAGACTGCAGCTGCTGTAATCTCCCAGCCACAGAGGTGCCCCATATGCAGCCAGGGCTGAGGGTTCCCCAGCTGACCAGACTCTCAGCCCCAGCTGTACTCCACACAAAACTGCAGCTGGGAGTCCCATTAGTTGCAGGGCTCACTAGCACAGGAGCTTGGTATTTGCCAGGGAGAGCTTGCTATTTGCCTCTGGTGCAGGGGGAGTCTTGGATGGTGATCCCACACTCTCCCTGTACTGGCAATAAGGTATGATAAGATCTTATGCTACATCAGCAGGAGGCATGATTCTGTGGCTCACATGATAGTTCCTACTGTACCTTTACCTGCATATGTAGAGGGTGGCCCCCTAGTGGCTCCTGGACTTAATTAGTGCCTAATTGGTACCACCCAATTAACAGCTGATCCAATAGTCCGGTTCCAAGTGGGGTGATTTTTGGTCCCACACTAACAAATTGACTAGGCATATCTGTCATCACCCTCTCAATCTGGCAATGGTTTATACTATAACTAAATAAGGAAACTCGCACACTGATGTGTAACTGAAATGAATTAATTGGTTTGTTACTAATGGGTGAATATAAATGACATACACAACAGGTACAGCAAGTCACAAAACTAGCTAGGAGCAAAATACACACCAATAAAATTATTCTTATAACTTCTAAAAGCTATACCTACCCACGCTAATATATATCTTACAATACAATCCCTATAAAGATCAATAAAACACTACAACCTCAGAAAAACTATTGACTCAGGATTGGGTATGAACTTTATTACAGGACAGGAAAACCTTATTAAACACTGGATCTCCACCTTCCTCATCACAGTGAGCGGAGATCACACCAAAGATGATTATCTGCTGGTGGCTTACCTTTCACTTTAGGGGAAGGGAGAAGAAAGGAACAAGAGAGAGTGGATGATACTTACACCGAAGGGTGGAGGGCTGCTATTTAAGTACTATGCACACTCAGGGAAACAATCTGGGGAGCCAACCCTGGCCACTGTCACTGGGAGATAACCAGGAGACCAGCAGAGATGAGCACAGGTGGAGTCTCAGGAGTAGAGGTCACTGAGCATGATGGCAACCTCTATTGTGGCCTCACAGTTAAAGGATTGTTCAGCTTGTTGGACCTCCATGGTTGCGGCATAGCCCAAGGCACAACACCATAATGATTGCCCACACCAACACACCAGTACACCACAAAGCCACTTCCACCTCGTTCATTCACCATGCTTCTATTACTTTCTCTCACACACACACCAATTCACAGACTCAGACAGTGACAGGACCCTCCTAGTATCTGCACTGATGCATACTGACAGACAGCCAATCAGCCAGTCACCTTCCACCAGTTGCTCCCACACACTCACCCCCACACTAGGCGGTAAACATATTAGAAGTACACACAGCCCCACTAGGTTCTGCACACGGCACACTTCTGTGCACAAGATACTCTCTTTCAGCATCTTTTGAGCTTAGCTGAGCATGCTCCGGAGTAGGAGGTCATGCAAAGTTCAGTAGACAACCTACTTAGGCTATGCATCTGCGCATACCAACTACTCCCAAAAACAGCCAAACAGGGGAAACTAAGTGACAGTGCCATGGTCTCAGACCCAACTTTGTCTCTAACATGGCTGTAGTTGTATATATATTTTAAAAAGAGGCTAGTTATAGTTTCAACATCTTCAAATATTTATTTTTGTGCATTTTTTACTTTACTTGCCTTACAGTTTCCTTTTACACAGCATACAAAGAAAGAAAATAGATTCTCCACATTGTCACAGAGTGTATATAATTGCTTTAATACTTTTGGAATATGATAAGAGTCTGAAATTGCTTAAACACTTTAATTAGAGTTAACTTTGTTTCCCTATATAGAATCTTAGCTTGACAGATTGAAAAGAGAAGTTTTTGCTACCATTCATCTTAGTATGCCTAAAAATAGGGGACAGGTCTTCAGCTGATGGAAATTAGCATAGCTCCTTGAAGCGGAGCAATGTAGATTCTCATAATATGAAGCTCTGCCTCCCATGTATTTAATCAGAAAATAAAGATCCCTATTTACATTTGGAGATAATTGACATACTTTATTTACTAGTAACTACTAAAAGAGAAGTCCCTGGAAAAATCATGGAGCAGATCCTCAAGGAATCCATTTCTAAGCACTTAAAGGTGAAGTAGGTGATCTGGAACAGTTAGCATGAATTCACCCATGTCAGGTGATGCCTGACCAACCTGATTGCCTTCTGTGATGAGATGACTGGCTCTGTGGATGCAGGGAGATGAGCGGATATAGTGTACCTTGATTTTAGCAAGGCTTTTTGGTATGGTCTCCCACAAGATTTTCACAGGCAAGCTAAGGAATTATGGGCTGGATGAATGGACTGACTATAAGATAGATAGAAAACTGGCTGGAGCATCATGCACAGCAGGTAGCAACCAATGGCTCAATGTCTAGCTGGCAGCCAGTATCAAATGGAGTGCCATAGGGTTTGGTCCTGGGGCTGGTTTTATACAATATGTTCACCAATGACCTGGAAGATAGCATAGAGTGCACCTTCAGCAAGTTTGCAAATGACACCAAGCTGGGGCGGGGAGTAGTAGATATGCTGGAGAGTAGGGCTAGGATTCAGAGTGACATAGATAAATTGGAGGTTTGGGCTAAAAGGAATCTCATGAGGTTCAACAAGGACAAGTGCAAAGTCCTGCACTTAGGATGGAAGAATCCCATGCACCAGTATAGGCTGGAGGCTGACTGGCTGGGCAGCAGGTCTCCAGAAAAGAACCTGGGGATTATAGTGGATAATAAGCTGAATATGAGCCAACAGAGTGCCCTTTTTTGCCTAGAAGTCCAATGACATACTAGGCTGCATTGGTAAGAGAGTTTCTAGCAAGGCAAGGCAAGTTATTGTTTCCCTCTATTCAGCACTGGTAAAGCCACATCTGGAGTATTGTGTTCAGTTTTGGGGCTCCCAGTACAGAAAGGATGTGGACAAATTGGAGAGGATCCAGTGGAGGGGAAGAAAAATGGTGAGGGGGTGCAAGGGAAGTTTATGCTAGAGATTAGGAAAAACCTTCTCACTAGTAAGGTGGTAAAACACTGGAACAGATTACCCAGAGAGGTTGTGGAATCTCTATTCTTGGAGGTTTTAAGACTCAGCTAGGCAAAGCCTTGTCTGGGGTGATCTAGTTGAGGGTGGTCCTACTTTGAGCAGGGGGTGGACTAGATGACCTCCTGAGGTCCTATGATTTTCTCTAATTCTAAGTAGTTTGCTTTCAGCAGAATTTACTCTTACTCACATGTAAATATTGTTGGCAGGCCATTTTGTTACTTACCTGATTAAAGTATCACTGTTGACTATAAAGGAAATGTGTGTACCACTTAGGAACTTGAATGCAGCAGAATGTTTCTTCATTTATGGTTGTGCGCATTTCTTCATGATTACAGAAATAACCTTATTAACAGGGATCTGGGTTCTCCATTTGCTGTGGAAAAATGAAGATTTTCTCCTTTAAGCAACATGTTTCCCCTTGCAGGCTGGTAGAGTTCCTGCCTGCAAGGGGTTGCATGGGGCTGGTGGAAGTGGGATTCAGGGGACACCATATGCATGTGTGCACATGCACACATACAGATGGCCAGGAATACAACCAGGCAGCAGTGGAGTGCAGCTCCCCCAGCTGCCTGGAGGTAAGTCTGTGGGGAGAAGGAGGGAGGGCATAGGCAACATGTGGGGACTCAGAGGGGCAGATTGAGGTGGCCACAGTGAGGGCAGGAATGGGACAGGGCTGGCAGTTGGGGCTGGGGGTGCTGTCTAACTGAGGTGGTGCCTGTGGTTGGGGTGGGAATGCACAATTGTGCACCTGGCTGGGGACCAAGATGGAGCCCCAGGTGGCTTGTCTGGAGGGCTTGCCACTGCTGCATGCACTCCCAGGGTGGGATTGGGTGGGAGAGGCAATGCATCAAGAAGGCATTTATGTGCAGGGTGGGTGAGGATTCAGACTACCAACTGTGAGGCTTGGAGTTCCCCTCCCTGCTGCCATCCCCCCAGGGGCCTCCACAGCCCAGTGGGTGGGACCTGGCATGGGAGGACAGAGTAGAGCAGGGAGACTCAGTACCTCCACATTTGAGACCTCTGTGCCAGCCATGCTGCCAAGGTGAGGCATCCCCTGCCTGCCCAGCAGTGGTAGGATGGCACAACTCCATGCCATCACCACCCCTGCAGAGGCCCCCACAGGGAAGGCAGCAGGGTGAGGATCCCACATCCTCATCCTATGTCCACTCCTCATGGGCTACACTCAGCTCCTCTCTGGCCATGGGGGAAGAATTGGAGTGGGAACCAGGCTCCACACTCCACTTCAGCTGCAGCTACCACTGCCTCCAGCATGTGGCAGCTGAGGTTCAGGTGCTGCTGGCTGGCTGTGGCTGCTTGTGGAGCAGGGAGCAGGTAGGAGGCAGTTACCAAGTCCCATAGCCCTAGCAGCTGGGAGCCTACTCTGGAAGGGCTGGGTGGACACAGGGGTTGCGGGTCAGGAGCGAGGGGCCCTGATGGGGACAGCTGGGGGGCTGCAGATTGGAAGTGAGGGGCACCAGCAGGGCTGGTTGATGGGAGGCTGTGGATTGGGAGTGAAGGGCACTGGCAGGGCTGGGGGCTGCAGGTCATGAGTGAGGGGCACTGGCAGGGCTAGGGTACCCCAGGAAAACCAGGAACAAGAGTCATAAACTCTGAAAAGAAGGTTTCAGACTGGATATAAGGAAAAACTTCTTCATAGTTTCTGTGACCAGACTCTGAAATAGACTCCCAGCAGGGGTGGTGCAGGCACCTACCTTGGAGATCTTCAAAAGGAGACTGGATGCACACCTTGCTGGGGTTATTTGACACAAGTAATCTTTCCTGCCCATAGCGGCGGGGGCGGGGGGGCGCTGGACCCAATGATTTCACAAGGTCCCTCCCCGCCCTAAACTTCTGTGAATGGAGGACCCAATAGAATCATATGATCAGTCCCAAAAGGCTGCATCACTTCAAAAGGCAGTTTCTAGAGATAAAAGTAAAATGAGTTGGACTACAATCCCCTATTAGTGGAAAAGCTTTGAAATCTCTGGGGTTAAGGAAAACTGATTCAGCAGACTCAATGATTTTTTTATTCTTTTAGATTATCCAGTGTTATAGATACAGTCTTTATGGTGGATGGGTTTCTAATTCATCAGTTGCTGCCATAGGTTGTTTTGTTTTATTTTGTTTTTTAATTTGCAGAAATTTAGTAGAACTTTGTGATTCAGAAATGATCAGAAATAGGTCAATGTGCCCTGGTCCCCAGCCAGGTGTATTTCTGTTAGAGCAGGAGTATTTGGGTTATGAGAATTTACTAGAGTTGAATCTTGAACTTTGACACCCAATGGCAAAAGCATACCTCTAGGGATACTCAGCAAGATAACTTTTGCATTAATCAC
Organism: Crocodylus siamensis; assembly: GCF_052110815.1. Classification (NCBI taxonomy): domain Eukaryota; kingdom Metazoa; phylum Chordata; order Crocodylia; family Crocodylidae; genus Crocodylus; species Crocodylus siamensis. Next base: position 148,198,563 of record NC_143396.1, read on the forward strand.
CTTGGCCAGGGACAGAAATTACACATAAACTGGTATAAGCAATTGGAAACTGGTTCATATTTGTAACAAAACAGAAGTTCAGTGCACATAAACTGCTTTCAAAATTGCTGCAAATGGTGTAAGATAAACTTGGATGGATGTAGTATCAGACTTAACTGATTTAGGTTAAATCAGTGTATTCAACTTCTGCCCCAGATCCCTTCCAGATTCAAGGTAAGTCACAGTCCTGCAGCATCCCAGGATGCTTCTCACCTCCCCCACAAGCCTCCGCTTCACAGGGTCAGCAGGCTAGCCTCAGCCAAAGCTGTCTGCTCCAGCCAAGCAGGGAGGCATGCTGTAGCTCCCCACCCCCGCAGCTTCTTGCCCAGGCCACTGCAGGCATGTGGCAGCATTTCTGGAATCGAAAGTGAAGGTTCGTTCACTTGCTTATCAGTTCAATAAATGCAGCTTAGACTAACCTGTGAAGATTGAATTGATTCAGCCTTGGACTCTTTGACTAACTGTACTTAACCCTTTAGTTTTACTCCTTTACATGTGTTTAATCATTCCAATAATCACAGAGAAATAGCTAGAAGATTTAAATTATCTTGGTTTCAAGCCAGAAATAATTTCTGTAGGCCAAGTGTTAGACTTAAACAAAATAGTGGAATCAAGAAAATACTCTGGTAATTTTAGGTTCATTATGAAAATTCAACATAGCTTTAGCTTCAATATTATTGGAGTATTTTTTTTCTCATTTATGTAGCTAAAACAACTTGACAAATTAGCATGAATGGGAAAAAGGCATAATACAACTAGTTAGTAAAAGTAAAAGTTTGAATAAAAATATTTATGTATTGTGATCAGCAGATGTATTAATCTCAGTAAATTCCTTTACTTTCCATATGTTGATGCTTAATACATATACTTCATGCAATATGTATCTTCTTATAATATCATTTTAAATTATCACTGGCTTGTATTAAGGAATTACTACACCAGGCTGTAACATTTGGAGGCAGGAAGTAACATTCTTTCTGAAGGTCATAAGTAAAAATTTGCTTTAATTGAACCTAGTCCCAGTGATTTATAACGTACAGTTATGGTTCCTACTGAGAACTTTCAGATAGCTCAGTAAAGGACTTTTGCCCTCATCACAGAACCATGCCATTATTTGGATGTACTAGGATGCTAATTAAAGGAGGGCCAGCTTTGTAATTTCAGGTGTGACTGCAGATCCCGAATGCAGTGAACTCAAAGGTCTTAGGATGTCATATAGTATACTGTATCTTGTTTAAACTATTGTTCTTTGTTCCTAGCTTTGATGAGTAGAGGAATCAGTTTAAACCATACTGCAAAAAAAATCTATGAATGCCCTAAATATAGGTTTGGGGTTTTTTTAATGATTGAAAAACAATGTTCAGGTGTGTTCCATGTTAAAGTGACTTTCAGTGACTCCAGGTCAAATCGTTCAGTGTTTGCAAGGGTAAAGATTCTTCCTTTTATGTAAGTACTAACCACTTAATACACATTTTACAAGCCATATTGTTCCATCCTTTCCACTGAGATAACCTATTTGTCCAGAGTTGGATGTCACAGGCATAAATAAGGACAAGACTAGAACCTGTGCTTGGAACCTGATTTAAAATTTGTTCTTCTGTGAGCTAAAATATACTTCATCTCATTCTCTTTCTATTTGCTCTGAAGGTCCTTACTAAATCCAGGAATATTATATTCACCATATCCTCAAACCAGTTACTTTAAAGGTAATTTTGCTTTGGCATGATTTCTTCTTAACAAATCTAAGTTGGCTGCCAATGATTGCTATTTTATCCTTCAGTTTTTTGAGTCTCTGTGTGTTTTAATTTACTCTACTTACTTCTCACCTTTTGAAGTCAAGCTGACCAATGTATAATTTCCCAGGTGCTCCTTGTTCTCTCCCCCTCAACATACACCTCCCTTTGAAGATAGATATTATAGGGGTGCAGATGCATACTCAAGTGCACTTTGCAGCACCTAAAAGGCTTTTGAGGTTCTACAGAATTCATTTGACACATAAAAATGTGCTCTGCACTGCATATTTGCATCAGGGAGCCAAAATTAGATACCGGGAAATTGTGGTATCTCAAAAAAAAAGGCTCCCAAAAAAGTGGGCTGCCTTACATGGGTGCAGTGTTCATGCCCAAAACTGGAGCCTGGCAAGCCAGAGCCACATTCCACACACCCAGATTGCCTCTGCTGCAGCCTCAGGAGGCCCCCAGGATCCCAGGTGCAGCTGCTGGGTCCAGCCCAGGTGCTAGCCCCAGCCTCCCCTACCCCGCCCGGGGCAATTTGCTGTGTGCCAGCATGTGCATGCAGGGGTGTTCCCTGGGGACAAGTAGCAGTGGCATAACTATGTGCCACTGCTATTTATCCCCAGGGAAACACGTGCATGCTCATCTGGATGTGCCCTATCTTGGTGTTTCTTCAGTTCTTTGCAAATAGTATTGCCAGAGGCTCAGGGATTTCTGCAGCTTGTTCCTTTAACAGTCTGGGGTGAATTCTGTCAGGCCCCACTGCCTTAAATTTATTCTCAGAAGTCCAAGATATTTTACTTGTCATGATCTGGTTCCATTCACATTTTTTGTTTATCTTAATTTTGCTAGTCATCTCCTCACAGCTCGTTTTATTTTGTTATCTTTTGTGGATATATTTCCAAATTCCCTGCTACTTCTTCATCCTTATAGACTTTAATAAATACTGAATAATAAAGAATTATTGTTAGAACCCGAGTTAACATGAATCAGAACAAAAGGGGCAGGTTATGCTGCAAAGCTGTGGAAGGGCTAATGCTGGGCTCCATCCTTGCTTTACTGCTGTCCCAGAGAGAAGCAGTACCCATTTTGCAGCATAGCCTCTAGATGCTTCTAATGCTCCATTCTTGTATTCCAGCAGAGAAAATCAACCATCTCGCTTAAGACACCCACCACAATTTTCAAGACTGATTTTTTGGGGGAAAAGTGCATTTGGTATACAGATAAATGTGTTGATTTCTTCTGCTTCCTAGTATACATCTCAATTGGCCATTTTTATAGCAGGGCACAAGGTGTGGGGCCGGCCTCCTAATAAAGAAAGGGAGGTGAAATCTGAGAGAACTAGAGATCTTGTCCAAAGAAACGTGAGATAGACGAGGACCTGTGGACCTGAGAATGAGCTTTGGTTCCATTATAGAATAAGACAAATAAGAATAGTCAAACCTATTTGAGGGCAAACTGAGTTCACTGCAAGGTTGCTTTTTGACACTGAACATGATGTTTGATACTATTCAGCATTTTCTAATAAGCCCAGCTCACCTCTCTCAAGCTATAAATGTCACTAACAGTTCTGTGCTTTGTGTTCTGAGACCCTAATTATCAAGTATTTTCCCTATCTTGTCCTCTTCTTTTTCATGTATTTGTTCATGCAAGCCAAGCAGTTGCACTGAAATCATAAATTGACACAGTGTAGTTAATTGAAAGGTTGAAAAACCATTGGTGTCATATGTAGTAACTGACGTTAAGTGCTATTTGGAGCAAGAAATCAGTGATTTTTCAATTGACATTAAACAGGAAATCATTTAATGGCAATTGATATTAAATGTGTACAGTGGGACTATATTACTGATAAAATGAGTTAGCAGCATAGAAAATTGTTTTTCATTAGGCAAGATTATCTATTAAGCCTCGTGATATTAAGCAGAGTTGACTGCATAGCCATCCTTGGTATTCTAGTGCTTAAATTGAAGTACCGTATAACACATTAGGGTTTTTTAAAATTTATTTCTGGAGTCATTTTTTTAATTACTTGTTTGCTTTTATATTGCTAAATATATATTTTTCTTTGTGGAAGCAAAAAAGGGGTTGAAATCTGATACAAGAAGCGCCAAGGTATTATTACAGGTATTATTATTAAACTTTTTTCTCCAGAGAAGTGGCTGATTGGAAGTGCTAACTTTTTTCTGACAGAGAGCTTTTTTTCTTCCATGAGAACTCCTCTTAACACCCCTATGTTAGCTTTTGTGCTGGGGAAAAGTGGGTTTTTTTCAGATATAATACGTGTCCATAGACATAGAAACATACTATCCAACTCTCTGAGATCTGCTCATGGAATCATAAGCAACATATAGAAACATGCAGGCTTTTTAGCTCAAGACAAGAGCAGTTGGGTGAAAATCTTTGACCTGTGAGAATAAAGGATTTCACACTAGATGATTTATTGGTCCCTTCTAAGCTTATAGCCTTGTTTGATAAATAAAACAATTACATTATACAAGTAAAATTGCAAATCTTCAAGCTACTCAGAAACTGGATTAGTGGATTCAAGAGAGAAATGAGTTATTAAAATTTGTTGAAATCATTGAATAGCTTTTTTTTGTTTTGGTTTAAATGATATTTGTCTGAATTCAGGTTTCCAAACAAAGAACTCCCCCTCACACATTCCCCCCTACCATTTGCCTTCAATACTGTTTTCAGTAGAGTTTTTCGCACACAATTTTTTTCTTCCATTATTTGGTATATTTCATAACTAAAAAAGCTATTTTTGATATATGACCGCACACCCAGGTGTGTGTGTGTGTGTGTGTGCGCGCGCGCGCACAGGTGTGCACTTGGGTTTCACAAGAGGAAGGAAGAGGTAACTAAACAAGGTTTACAAAGTGCTGCAGGCATAACAAACACTGTTAACGCTTGTGAGTGACAGGCTTGAGAACAGAAATAAAAAATAGAGTCCCAAGCTCACAGCCTTACACACACAAATATCCAGCAACAACCACTTGCCCAACTCTTCTGAGGGTGACTCCAGTTCAGTGTGTGATTCTATTTCACAATGAGTCTTCTCCTGAAATTTTGAGGGAATTAAATCATACGGAATTAAATGATACCATGTTTTGCATGAATTTTTATGGGAAAAAATGTCATCAGCTTTTCTCATTTCTACAGTCTAAGGAAGAAAAATCCTTTCAGTTTGGTACAGGGACCAGAAGACAATGATGCAGCTTGGAACAGTGAAATGCAACAAGCTCCTCCAAAACATGTGTTGAGCTTTATACTTGTAGCAATACCGTCTGCACTTTCTGACTGCTATGGACAAATGGCCCATCCAGAGTCACCATCAGATACTAGTTGCCTTCCAGGGTTCCAGTGTTGTGACAGCCACCACCTGTACTGGCTTCCCCAGTTATGGTAATGGAGCTTCCAATCCACAATGAAGCAGAAAGATGATTTGTGTAGCAAAACACCTTTGCCCAGCAGAAAGGCAGGCTCAAACAAACATACCAAAACAGCTAATCCATAAAGACAGTACAATATGTATGACACTTCATTTTGGAAAGAAGGCCGAGGGAGAATATGACAGAGGTCTATAAAGTCATGAAGGGTGTGGACAAAGTGAATACAGCATGGTTATTTACCACTTCCTGGAATACTAAACTAGGGGACACCCACTGAAATTAGCAGTAGACAGGTTTAAAGCTAACAGGAGGAAGTACTTTTTCTCTCAAGCACAATTAACTCAGGGCCTCATTACCACAGGATGTTGTAGAGGCAGATAGTATACCCAAGTTCAAAAGGGGACTAGCTGTGTTCAGGGATGTGGCTAAAAAGCCATTAATAGCTTTTTAAATAGTTTCGTAGTTTTGTAGTTAGTAGGGTCGGAAGGGACCTGAGCAGATCATCAAGTCTGATCCCCTGCCATGGCAGGAAAGAGTACTGGGGTCAAATGACCCCAGCAAGTTGATTGTCTAACCTTGTCTTAAAGACCCCCAGGGTAGGAGCCAGCACCACTTCTCTTGGAAGTTGGTTCCAGATCCTAGCTGCCCTGACAGTGAAGTAGCACCTTCTGATATCTAGCCTAAATCTACCCTCTGCCAGCTTGTGACCGTTATTTCTAGTCACTCCTGGTAGTGCTCGGGGGAACAGGAACTCACCCAATGCCTGCTTGTCCCCTCTGACTAGTTTGTAACAGGCCACTAGATCCCCGCTCAGTCTTCCCTTGTGGAGGCTGAACAGGTTCAGGTCCCATAGCCTCTCCTTGTAGGGCCTGCCCTGCTGCCCCCTGAGTGGCCCTCCCCTGGACCCTCTCCATGTTGTCCTCTTGAAGTGCAGTGCCCACAACTGGATGCAGTACTCTAGCTGCGGCCTGACCAGTGCCGCATAGAGAGGAAGTATTACCTCCTTGGACCTGCTTGAGATGCATCTGTGGACGCATGACAAGATGCGGTTAGCCTTCCTGACTGCATCCCCACACTGCTGGCCCATGTTCATCTTGGCATCAATGATGACTCCAAGATCCTTTTCTGCCTCTGCACTGATGAGAAGGGAGTTCCCCAGCCTGTAGGTATGCTGATGATTCTTCCTCCCCAGGTGCAGCACCTTGCACTTGTCAGTGTTGAATCCCATCCTATTCTTATCCACCCACCTCTGTAACCTGTCTAGGTCCAATTGCAGCTTTTTCCTCCATTCTAGTGTGCCCACATCCCCCCACATTTTAGAGTCATCAGCAAATTTGAACAGGGTGCTTTTAACCCCCTCATCCAAGTCAGTGATGAAGATGTTGAACAGTGTGGGTCTGAGGGCCAAGCCCTGCAGAACCCCACTTCCCACATCCCTCCAGGTCGAAAATGACCCATCCACCACCACTGTCTGGGTGCAGCCCTCTAGCCAGGTGGCGACCCATTTGACTGTGTAGGTGTCGACACCACAGTCCCCCAGTTTTTTATATAACGAAACAATCAGGGATGTGTCCTCTGGCACATCTAAATTAATGGTAGTGAATGCCAAAGACTGTACCACAAGGAATAGATCACTCTAGATATGCCTGTTCATACGTCACTCTCTAAAGCAGAGGTGACCAACTTGTGGCACCTATGGCACAAGTAGCATGGACAGCCTCTGTATGTGGCATACAGTAGATCAGGGAAGGGATAAGTAGCATGATGGCAGGTAGGGCAGGAAGCAGAAAACAGAGGGGCAGATAGGGCAGGAAGCAGAAGATTTGGTAGGGGAAACAAATTAGAGTGGCACTTGAGAAGGGTTCAGGGCTAATTTGTGGCACACGAACCAAAAAGGTTGGCTCCCATTGCAGTAAAGCATCCACTCCTACCCTGTACTAAATGGGAATGTGTCATTTTTTAGGCTGGAGTAAATAGAGTTTCATTAGTCTAACTGACAAATAGGTGTTGGGATGGGTGCCAAGGGACAGGAAGAGGGAAGAGATAACAGTTCATAAATAGACTTTCAATTAAGGTACAGATAACTATCCAAGGCCAGATTCATTATCCTACTAAGATAATCCTTAACTGGTATCAAGGGATTTCTTAGCAGTGGAGGGTCAGTAGAAGAATTCCATCACTATTGTCCTATGTAAACCTGGTTTATGAAAAGCAGGTATGGCTAGGAATCTTTGAGACCCTTTTTGGTACCAGATCCTAGAGTTTACTGGCCTGAAAGTCAGGGCCTAACAAAGGCATTATAATGTCACCTTTACCCTTGCCTGCAGCTTTGTGCAGAGCTTTCTGAAGCCCATCCAGCAAATCAGAGTTTGACTTAAGCTCACCCCCAAACCATGTGACATCTGTATATGGTATTAGTATATTAATCTGTATATATTATTCTTAAAATGCATTGCCCTCTTATGTCATGACTATGCTAAAAAGTGATTATGTTTTAATATAGTTAAAGCAGTTCAAAATAAAGCAAATTCTTACACCAATATATAAGGGCAGAGATAGGCAGCCTTTCCCTGCTGTGGGTCAGAATGACCCACCTCAGGTCAGCAGCAGGCAGGTGCTAGAACCTACCTGCCACCCTGGCTTGTCTCTGTGGCAGCACAGGGAGAGCAGAGTGCCCACAGCCAAAGCCTGCCCTGGTGCTGAATGATGCTAAGAATTCTTCCAGATGATTTGAATATGTATATGCAGCTGCTGATAAAGTTGTGTATACTTTAAATGGAGAGACGTAGATGCATGATCCTAAGAACACTAAGCAAGTGGGACACCTATGCCAGTTATTAAAAGAGTGTAAAAGAGGGGTATACATGAAATCCAACTTGTCTCCTGGTCTGAAATGACAGTTAGGGACCAACTTGAAATCTCAAGATACGTGTCTTAGCAAAACTGAAATTCAAAGCCTAAATTACCTGTATAAACTTGGGCGTCTATATATGCATGGGACCTTCCTAACCACCAGACATATAGAAATAGGCTGGATAGGGGCCCTGTCCATCATTGGAACTGGGTCAGAGGGCAACTAAGTGTACAAGTTATAGGGCCAGGAGGAGATGAAGAAAATAACCCAAGAATGAGGCCGCTCCCTAGGAGAACAGAGACCAGGTTTACTTATGATCCTTTCTTCTCAGCTTTTATTTTTAACCAATCACTTTTTGATACAGTCATTTTCAACCAGTATGGCATGGCATGGCATCCAAGGTTGCTGTGAGATCCATTTAAATGAGGGACATAATATGTATTAGCACTGTTAGGATGCACATGATCCACAAGATAAATCCATAGTGTCAAAAACCTTCTGACCTGTCATGGTCTTTCTGAGTTCTTTGCAACAAAAGAATTGCTCTAGTATTTTTCCATAGTCAAGAAACAAATGAAAGATAAGATGTGGCATTTTTTGAGTGATACCTCCAATCTAACAAGGGATAGATTGTCTTGGATATAAAATTGTTGGCTACAAAGGACCAATTCATGGGATCATCATAAATTTTAGTTTATTAGATGGGATGTGAAGTTGCCAATAAAATCATAAATACAGACTTTGAGTTATGGGTGATACTGTTCACCTTAGCACATACACACACATGTACTCACTCATTCAAACCCATGTACCATAGTATGTAGCAGCTGCTGTAGTGATTATGAGAGCACTGGTGTCAGTATATCTACCTATCCAAGGCCCTGGAGTCAGCTGTTGATGGTCAGCTTCCTTCAAGGTGATGTCTCCTCCAGAAGGGGGTCACCTGCTTGTCCGTCTGTCTCAGTAGGTCAGGTGCTGAATGAGAGGATGCCACTGAGGGTCATGCTTCACTGTCTTTTATCCCTTTCTGGCAGACTTGTGTGATCACCCAGCATCATCTTGGCTACCCAGGCTGGAGGTCCCTGTCCCATGTGGTCTTAAGTAGTACATGATAGCTGTTAGTCACAGGGGTCTCTGCCTGCTGGTACCTAAAGTTTCGGGAGTCCACCCTTGACTTATTGACTTAATGGCTTTATTGTCATGGGTTACAGGAATAGTCCATAGGGTGAGTGCTCAGTTCCCGAAATCAGTTCTTTAGCTTGATTAGCTTAAAATGGAGTTCCTTTGGCTAGGCTATTGTCTACTGATGATCATCATTCACTCACATTCACTCAACAGATTTTATCACTTTAAAATTGCATTGAAGTTGTAATTGTAACAATGGTCCAGTGTGTAACTTTATTCTACAGGGAGTACGTTCCTTAAGAATTTAGAAGTATAAAATATAAAATACAAAATGCCATGGTAAAGGTGCAATAGATTAAATATGAAAATGCACTATGAGAAATATATAAAAATACAATGTGAGGTTGTGAAATCAAAGGCTACTGGGGACAGTAAGTAAGTTAAGTTAGCACAGGATATATTTACAGCCTTTGCAGTGGATATTTTAGTTTTGTTTTGTTTAGTGACACTGATATGTCTACAATTGATATGTAGATGTAGTTTCTAGGTGTCTTCTACACAAAATCACTTGAGCTTTCTGGATTGCTCTGAGCCTTGCCACACCCATGCAGTGAGTGTGCTATGTCTCTGCCAGTACTTGGAAAAGAAATGCACAAAGGGGGCTTTCTGTTACAAAATGTAAATGCTCACCAGTCTAGTGTAAAATGAATAAACAGGCCTGAGAGCTTGGGGCAGCATGTAGATCTCCAGCTACCATGTATACGCATGTGCCTGTATAATAAAGAGAAAAAAAAAAACCCAAACTCCTAAATTGACATAGTCATAGCTGATAAAATTTTTATGTAAAGGCCATCTCTTAGTTTTGACAAAGCTTTGTTGTTTTTAACCTTGCAGTTCTTTACATCTCCTTCAGAGCTCACACTTAATGAAACAGTAAATGTAGGAGAGCACATAGGAGGAAGATACAAACATGACAAGGAAAGACAGATTAGAAAGATTTCATATTACTCCTCTTTTTCTAGCAGTGTGATTAGTGTCTGTATGTCATAATGAGGTTATCAAATTTTCAGTGGCTGGCAACTTTTTTCAGCAATGAGCCAAAAAGACCCAGCTCGGTTCCCAGTGGGCTGGCACTGACACTTCTCCCTATTGCTGTGTGCAGCAAAAGGCAGAATCTGCCAACTGGTTGGCTCTGCAGTTTGTACCCAATAGCTCTGCAGGCTAAAGGCAACCTGCTGTCAATAGCTTATCAAATTCTTGGTTATATTTTGTGTTAAAGAGGGAATGAACATTATGGGCGCATCCACATGAGCATGCACCTGTGTCTTACAGCATCTCAACACTGTTTGAGATGCTTCAAGAGGCACGTGCAGAAACAAAAAAAATGTTCCCTGCACTGCGAATTTGATCTCTGCCCCATCTAACCCCAGCATCCTGGCAATTAAAAAAAAAAAAAAAGCCCACACTCACTGGTAGTAGCAGCTACTGTCGGGGTCACTGGGCCATGTGGCAAAGACCCCCCCCCTCCCTCCCCATGCAGCATGGGGCCAGATGACAGCTGCAGTTGCCCCAGCTGCCCAACACTGAGCAGAGCCACGTGGCAATCTGCCAAGCCCAGCTGCTCCTGTGCAATGGGGTAGTGGCAGTGCAGGTGCCAGGGCTGGGCCCCGCTGCCCTGGGCTATGCAGGGGGCCTCTGCCATGAGGCTCCAGTGACCCCCACAGCAGCTGCTACTGTTGGTGAGTGTGGAGCTTTTTTTTTTTGTCCCAGAGTGCAGGGCCGGCTGCGGGGGGGGAATCAGAGGTGGGGCTAGGTGGCAGGACAATTGGAGAGCCCCACTGCCTCCCCACTCTGCCCCGTGCTGTGGGGGGGCTCTACCATGAGGCCCCAGAACCTCCACAGCCCCTGGTACTGCAAAGTAAGTGAGGGGCCTTTTTTTTAAAGTCCTGGTAGGCTGGGGCTAGGGGTGCAAGCAGGGGATGGGGCTAGGTGGGGCAGCCATTGGGGGCTGTGGGAGTGGTCAGGGGATGGGGCCAGGTGGGGCAGCCATCAAGGAGCTGGGGGTGCAAGCAGGGAGTGGGGCTGGGTGGGGCAGCCATCGGGGGGGCTGCAGGACCTGACGGGGGATGGGGCCAGGTAGGGCTGCAATCCAGAGGGGGCTGGGGGAGCAAGTGGGTGTGGGGCATGTGGGCCCTGCAACGGCAGGTAGCCCTTGTGGGGGGCCATATGGACCCTGCGGGGGGGCTGTAACTCCTGTTGGGGGGTACTGTAGCCCCTTGCAGGGACTGTGGCCTCTTTGGGGAGGCTGTAGCCCTGTGGGGGGCAGAAAAGCATATATGTATTTAGAATTCATTTTATTATGATAATAGAGACACTGGTAGGCTTCCAGATTGCTTTAACACTGTAGATATATCAATAAAACATTGTCCAACTTATCGCTGTCTGTCTCTCCCACTCTTTCTCTCTATATATAGTGGTCTTTTGTTTTAATTATGGAGGAATGTGGATTTCCAGATAGTTTACAGAGTGACTTTGGGATTTTTTTATCAGGGATTTTTCAGTTTTCAAAAGGGATCACTAGAATTCCTGCTAGGGAGGCAAGTGGCAGGACCCAGGCAGAGGAGCCTGTTCAGACCTGGTACCTTGGACCCAGGTGGAGGTGGCTGACCTTCTGACCAGTTGGGGCCAGGAGGACATGTTTTGAAAGTTCAAAGCAGGCCACCACACTTTGGAACATGTTCCAGGTGATAGAAGCCCAATGTCTGGGCAGGGGGCACACGTGGCAGTAGTGGTGCACAAAGTCCAACTCTGTGGCTACAGCCCACTGGCAGATGCCTCTACTAGCAGTGCAGTCCCCATCTGGGTCTGGCAGGTGCCCAGCAGGTCACCGCCAGGCAGCAGCCCCCACTGCCAGACTGCTGCAGTGGGTAAAGGGTGCAAGGAACTCTCAGGGCTGCTTCAGCAGTCGAGGTGGCACAAGGAGTAGTGTCCCCAGGTACCAATTGGCTGGGCACCAGAAGCTCCTGAGAGCAAGTAGCTCTGAGCTACTTGACAGGGAAGCTTTTTATACTGCTGGGGACAGCACAGGTGCTGGCCCTGGGCTCTAGCTCCCCCTGACTGCAGATCTGGGAGGAGCTAGGCAGGGTTATTTTGCCCCAAGTGGCACAATTTGCTGCACACCAAAGTCCATGTCCAGGCATGTGCACTGAGGCAAAAAGCCCCAGCTCAAATTTTCACCAGTTCTATTTGAGCTGCTGCAAGTGCACATGCTTGCATGTGTGGATGCACCCTATGTGTTGTGTATATCAAAGATACCAAAATGACTTGCCACTGATCTGTATTTTGTTTTGAAATTAAAACCACCATTTTACTGGTCAGTAATTAGCTAAGAGGAAATAAAATATTTTATCTCAGAAATAAAACCCATAAATGTCTCAATAGAAGACATTTTGGTGTATTCTGCCTTACTATGTAAAAAAGAAATTGCATGTGAATGGCAATTGATTCGTCTTCGAGTATAACCTTGTAATGAAGAAGGAAAATTCTATATGAAGTAGAGGTGCAATGAATACATTGTTGAACAGTTAATATATTTCTACATATCAATTATGCAGTTGATTTAATTGTTTCAATGAGGGCAAGTAGTTCATAAATGTGCCTTTTGATTAAGCATACTTTCTTTTCTTCTACAGGGTGCAATAGTCTTGTTTTGTAGAGATGAAAACATTATGTTGGCAGTTTCAGTTTTGAAAAGGATGACTTCATAAATGTTTATATATGGTAACTTTGAAAAATCTGCCACAAGATGTTTATTCTGAAGAACTGTAGTATTTATTGAATAATGCAGCCTATACTATTTAAGATAAATTCAACCTTGTATGAATGCAGTGCAGTTACTAACCAGCAGTGATTTGTTCATGTTTCACCATTTTCTATGTTTTAAATTCCAATGGACATATTTTTGCTTTCTGAAAATGTGCAAACTTCATTAATGTGTATTTGAATTCTAATAGTACTACATGAGAATCCATAGATTGGCCCCATTTGTGCACGGTTCTGAACCAATAAATAGTAATGGACAATCTCTGCCTTAAGTTGCTTACAGTCTAAGTATATAAGATAGACCAAAGGCAGCGGAAACAAGTATAAATGTATAACACAGTGAAGAGGCCAATAGTTTACAAATGTTATGATTCCACATGAGGAGGGGTCTAGTTAGAAGAGAATTAGCTGATACAGGGGTGCTCAACCTCTGGATCACAAGGTAAATGCAGCCCACGGGTCAGGAAATTTGATGGCAGGGAACAGTGGCTAGTAATACTGCCCTTCCAGCTGACTAATTCCCAAACCCCAAACTCACACAGTGGGTTAGGGCTGGGACATGGCCACTCCCCCCCAGGGGGCTGGATCAGAATCAGGCTATGCCCCCTTCCTCCTCCATTGCTGGATTAGGGCTGGGTTATTCTGTGCCCCCCCACCAACCTCCCAGCAGAGTTGGGCATAAGTCAAGCCCCCTTCCCCTGCGTGGGGCTAGGCTGTCCCACTCTACCCCCCCATACAGCTAGATGGTGTCTTACCACAACTGTCCTGACACCAGATAAGGACCACCAGCTGGATCTGGCCCATCTGGCATTGCCCATCCAGCCCACCAGTCAAGAATGTTGACCACCACTGAGCTAACAGGAAGACAAGGAAAGAAGTGATCTGAAAGAGGATAATGCACAAAGTCTGAGGTAAAATGACAGTGAGGGAGGGAGCAAGGAGGAGTTGATGCAAATACATAGAAATGTTATCTTAAGTTACTGACAGCCCTTTCTGGGACTGCTCCTTATATTTAGGGGGTCTGTGCAACTTGAGAAGGCAGCTGGGCAATTTCATGGGTGGATCATGGGGCTAGCTGCCATTTTTCAGGGTCTATCATGGCCTGGGCTCCCACGTGCCTCTGATTAGCCAAGGAGCCCTGGTTTTCCAGCCCTTTGCTGCTGATTGACCTGCCCCTCCCCACTGATAAGTGAAGAGGTGTGGGGGTCACATGACAGACAGCCCTCAGTTAATTAGCAGCAATGGGCAGGGGAAGTAGCCATTTTGTCTGTGGCAGGCTCTCTCCGCCCTTCCCCCAGGTGGGCTGCACACACAGGAGGACTAGTGGGTCCCACTGAGAGCCAGCATTTTATTTTTAGTAAGTATTTTTCTGTAGATTTCATGGAGATCACACAGTTTTGCAATTTCCATGAAATGTGTGCAATTGTGGTTTGGGTAGGTCCCTACTTATATTTGTTCTTGTTGCTGTTACCTTCAGTTTCTCAGGTTTGGGCCCTGATGCCAACCTTAAACTTTCTTCTTCCATACAACTTGATGGCACTGGGAAAAGAGGTGAAAAGAACTGTGATGGTGGGAAGGAGGAATGCATGCATCATAGGCTACCAGATAACAGGTGTTGTCCCTGCATGCATAGCTCTGAGCCTGGGGAGGGCTGGGGGGTGATGAATAAAATGGCCAAACTTAGTTTATCTTCTTTTCCTGTAAATGGTACCATACTTGAATTTGCTTCTTGTACTTGCTCCTGGATATCTGAACTTTCATAGCTTGCTGTTCATGGTACATTTAGAGCTTGTGCCCATTTTGTTTAACAAAGACTATGTGAGGCAAGTCGTACAAAATTCTTGGTTGATAGGTAAACAGATATCACTTGTAGTTAGCAGAGGTAAATATTTATAATGTGCCAGCGGTTGATAAGCATTGCTAATGTTTACTCTTTTGCACAGGATTGAGAGCAACATTTTCTTTCAGTATTATTTACATCATACTGCAGTTAGCTCACAAAGTTTTTCTACTTCATATCTTACTGGGAGAGAGATAAGTTCTTTTGGAAGTGTCAATTGAAACTTGAAAGTTGGTCATAGATGTTGTAAACAGGTGTCACATTCCTCCCAGGATAAACCATTTCATCTCAGGCAAAGTGCAGTAATACAGATGCCCAGGTCCATTGTCCTGGGAAAAGTCCTAAAAATGTTTATTGGATAAAAAATATTAACAGTTTATCCTGAGATACTGTAAAATATTTCTGAATAGTTAGCCCTGGATTGGATCTTTGAATCAGTGGCGGAAAAGTAGCACTGTATGCAGCTGCTCACTAACTAGAAGGGTGATGTGTGTACATGCCAATCCTGGGATTTTTTTTTTGTTCTGGGACAAACACAGACACAATTTGTCCAGGGATAAACACAACATCTGTTCCTAGTCAGAGACTGGTCTAATGTCCTCTATCTTTTCTTGGGATTGAAATTCCCTATGTCCAGTAATTTGTTAAACATATTACAAAAACCCTGCTGTGAGCTGTAAGTGCCAGATTGGAAATTCCTTTGCGACCAAAGCTGTGTTTTCTGTGTGGCTGCATATTTTTGTGATAAAGTCTGTGAATATAATGGAAAAAACCAGTGGTGCTGCCAGCGGTTAGGACAGGAGATGGATAGAAAGAACTGTACTAGCTCTACACCCTTGCTTTGTAGAATGGCTTATTTAGTTGTCACATTATGATTTATGGAAGGGGTCATTTAAATATTACTTCTCATGTTCATCTCTTCCTCTTTTGCACTAGTGCTAGCTTCTGGACATGAAACTGTAGGCAACCATGTTAATGTAATAAATACATAAATGGAACACCTATTCTAAATTTTGTCAGATGTCCCTCAGATAGCAGTATCCCATATTTTTTACCTTGAATATTTCCATTAAAATATAATATTGAAAATGTTTCAAGTACTTCTACTTTGTCTTTAGTTCTGGTATTTGGAGATTACATAGCTGATGTGCCTTCTAACTAGCATTCTCATCCCTGAGAATTCATAGATTTCATAGACATTAGGACTGGAAGTGACCTCGAAGAACATCGAGTCCAGACCCCTGACCTAGGGGCAGGAAGTCAGCTGGGGTCATAGGATCCCAGCAAGATGAACATCCAAATTTCTCTTGAAGGCATTCAAAGTAGGTGCTTGAACCACCTCCAGCAGCAGGCAGACAGTAAAGAAGTCCTTCCTTATGTCCAGCCTGAAATGGTCTTGCAGGAGTTTATAACCAGTCGACCTTGTCATCCCTTGGGGTGCTCTGGTGCACAAATGTTCCCCAGGTCCTGGTGAACACCCCTGGTAAATGTATAAGTGGCCATCAGATCACCCCGAGCCTGCGTTTTTCCAGTCTGAAAAGTCCCATAACTCTCAGCCTCTCATCAAAAGTTCCATTTTCCTGACCTCTGATCATGCGTGTGGCTCTTTTCTGGACTCTCTCAAGCTTCTTCACATCCTTTTTGAATTGTGGAGCCCAAAACTGGTCACAATACTCCAGCTGCGGCCTCACCAAAGCCGAGTACAACGGGAGAACGGTGTCCCAGGATTTGCTTGAGAAGCATATCTGGATGCAAGCTAGCGTTTTGATCACTTTACTGGCTGCAGCATCACATTGCAGGCTCATGTTCATCTTCTGGTCAATCCTGACCCCCAAGTCACTCTCATCCATAGTGCTAGTCAGCGTAGCACTGGCGAGCCTATAGATTTGCTGCAGGTTTTTCCTCACAAGGTGGAGAACCTTGTATTTTTTGCTGTTAAACAACATCAGGTTCTTGTCTGCCCATTTACTGAGCCTGTCCAGGTCATCCTGGATTATCGCCCTGTCCTCAGGTGTGGATGCTTTACCCCAAAGTTTGGTATCATTGGTGAACTTAGCCAGTCCACTTTTGGCTCTAATGTCCACATCATTAATGAAGGAGTTGAACAAAATAGGTGAAAGGTCAGAGCCTTGAAGGGACCCCACTGGTCACAGGGCACCATGATGATTGACTTCCATCAACCACCACTGTCTGGGTCCAGCCCCGGAGCCAATTCCCCAACCAGCAGATCGTTGTGGACCTGAGGCCTCAGTTGACCAGTTTTGCCAAAAGGTGATCATGGGATACCAGATTAAAGGCTTTTTTAAAGTTGAGGTATATGACATCAATCTCTTCTCCCTTGTCCAGGTGATAGGTCACCTGGTTGTAAAAGGAAATGAGATTGGTCAAGCATGACCTACCTGCAACAAACCCGTGCTGGTTGTCCCTCAGGGTGTTGCCATTGGCCAGTCCATTAAGGATGGCCTCCTTGATGATTTTTTCTAAGACCTTCCCCAAGATAGAGGTCAGGCTGATGGACCTATAGTTTGCCAGATCCACTTTCCTCCCTTTCTTGAAGATAGGCACCACGTTGGCCGCCTTCCAGTCATCGGGAACTTCACCAGATTGCCAGGAGCTCTTGAAGAACCGTGCCAGGGGCTGAGCTATGATGCTAGCCAGCTCCTTGAGTACTCTGGGGTGTAAATTGTCAGGGCCAGCTGACTTGAAGGTGTCCAATATTCCTACATTTCAATATGAAGTGCAACCTAGGAAACAAGTTAAAGTTTTTATTTGTACATTAGTAAGTTTTGACCTTTTATGTCATGTCATTAACACAAGGTACTGAGTCCTCAGCTGCTGTTAATCAGTGTATCTTCACTAATTTAATCAGAATTACACTGTTTTACATTGATAGAGGATCCAGATTTTTTTAGTATCCCATCCGCCACCACCACATCCGATATCAAATGCAGCTTATTGACCAATCATTTAGATGCTTGTATTTTTAAAATGCTGCACGTGCACATGTATTGGAAATATCTGTTTAAACTATCAAATAGAGATGTTAGAAGTGGTCTAGTAAAAATGTTACAAAAGCAGTTATCGTGCGTGGTATAGATTTGTATTCTGTAAAGAATGTAATGAAAAAATGTAATGAAATAATGAATATCTTTGTATTGTACAGTAGGGTTTCAAGGATAGGTTATAGAGTTTTCAAAAAAAGGTTTTAGAATGAGAACATTGCTAAAGAGTTGGTTACGGAAACCACAAAATGTTAAAATGTAAATTGCTTTTGCTTAGATGCACCATATCACCATCAATCACCATTTTAAAGTCTAATCTGATATTGCAGAATGCTATGGGAATGCTATTACCCCTGAGTCTAAATGGTGGATGGTTCAATCTAGTCCCCAATATTCTTCCCATTGAAGTGTATTTTATAATCAAAATGGTTTTGTTAAGGAATGATTTGTTCTTCTGCATTTGCTTATTGCTTTTAAAAGAAAAAGAAGAAACAAATCGGAAATGTAATATAGGAAAGGATTGTTTATGAGATTACAAATAAAAGAATGAACCAGTTTTACTACTAAGAAATGAATATAGGAGCACAAAAGAAATTATATAACCCGTGTGTTTTCCTAGGGTACTTACATCCCCAAGACATTTATATCTTCTTGTATCCTAAAGGGAAATAAACACATTTCAAAGCCTCATTAGCCACATACAGCAAGCCAAAAGAACAGTTCTGTAGTGTACTGTAATGTTAAAGCAACATTTTGCTGTGCTAGCCTGTTTGTTTTTTTTAAGTGGCAGTACTCCCTTGCAGCCAGATGTTAATTATATCATAAAATATAGGGCCTGATTTTTGTATTATATGAGTAATGCACTTTGAATGGGCCACATAAGAAAGATATTATCAAGATGAATAGCCTAACTCTATCCCCTTTAAATACAGACATCTGTGAAATGACTATTTTAACCATATTAAGCCCAAACACTGTGTTTCATCTTCTAATTTAGTAGTATGAGTGACACTCCCATACATCTTTATTTAAAAAATGGCAGAAATTATTGGGCTTAGCTCTTAAAAAGCATTAATGACATTGTTGATATGTAAAGTTTACAAGAAACCCTCTAGACAATGACAAGGGTAGATGGATGCTCAAGTCTTAGAATAGCCCATAGATCGGGGGTGGGCAAAATACAGCCCACAGGCTAGATGTGGCTCTCCAAGCCATTCTATCCAGCCTGCGGAGCCCCTAAAAAAATTTAGTAAATTAATATTTATTTGGCCCTGAGTGCATGTCAAAGATGATAGGAGGCAGGGGAAGTAGGACCCAGGGGGAGCCGGCAGGATCATACAGCCCAGCCCCGCTCCACCCCCAGCCACACCCCACCATACACATTTAACCACATCCCCCTCGCAGTGCCATACACACAGACCCCCCCAAACCCTCACACACCCCAGCCACCCCCCACATACATCCCCCACAAACCTCATACCTACCCACAGCCCCCATATCCACACATGCACATGCTCCCTCACCCCACCCCCACACCTATCCATCCCCACAGATACACCCATGCCCTCCCCCACAAACACACACCCACAGCCCCCCACAAACCTATACCCACCCCCACAATATACAAGAGTAAGACTTTATTTTCATAGATTTCATAGATTTCATAGACATTAGGGCTGGAAGGGACCTCGGGAGATCATCAAGTCCAGCCCCCTGCCCAAAGGGCAGGAAGTCAGCTGGGGTCATAGGATCCCAGCAAGATAAGCATCCAATTTACTCTTGAAGCATCCGATTTACTCTTGTAAACTATTGTGCAATCACCTCTACACACACTAGACAAACGATGTAAATCAGGATAAAATTATTTTTTGAAATCAAATTAATGAATGTTGTAGATGTTTTCCTTTATTATATATCTGGTATTTTTCTGGTTCTGAGATGGCAAAACCCCTTACTGAAAGGAGTACTTCCAGGAGCAAGGAGAGGGACTTCTGATGGCAAAGGGCAGGGGTTAGGGGACGGGACTTCCGGTCACAAGACGGTAACCGGGGGCAGGGCACCTATCAAGGAGTGGAGTTACACATGTGGCCCTCAACAGCTTGACTGAACTCGGTAAGTGGTCCTCCATCTGAAATAATTGCCCGCCCCTGCCACAGGTTAACCAAAACGGGTAAGAGACGCTGTGAGCTGCATAGATGGAGAGGCTGACTTTGTACATGGAGATACTCCTATTGCAGCAAAGCTTATAAGCATATGTATGATTTAAATTCACAGTTTAATCAGACTCAGTCATCTTGTTTGTGTGCTTCAAATTAGGCTTGTGTTTCAAAAGCTTTGCCTTAACTTCCATTATATTTTGCTGTAAGATCAGAGGGACATTAAGTAGACACTGGCCTGGAAAAAAATTGCATTGCTGCATCCATGATACAGACAAAATAAATAGATTGTTTCTGTATACAGGGGACTTAAGTCTGAGTAATAGAAGTGCAAGAACTTTCAGGAGCAGTTAATTCTCTTTCACACGCACATACACACCATGCACACACCATACACGGGTTGTATTTTTATTATTGTGGTGGTTGTTACTAATTCATATAACAATTTCATGGACTAATGTCACTGTCTATAAGCATGCAACCCTTCACCTTGAGATCAAGTTAACAACTTTGGGGCAGTTCTGAGCTTGAATTTCAACAGTTGGCAGTCTTTGTTCATTTCAGTGCACTTTTCTTTTTAGTGGCAATGTTGCTGATGGAGCTATATTCTAAAATGCCATGTTATTTGTAGCTTTTCTGAGGGGGTGAAGGGAGGTTAAGAGATCATGGGTCAGCAACTTCCTTTGGTGTTAAACTCTTACAGCATGGCCCTTGCCAGCGTGGCACTTTTGGACAGTTCAAACTGCATAGTTATGTCATTTGAAGAAGTCTTAATGATAATCAACAGAGCTAGGATATATTTAACAGGATTTGCTTGCAGCTTAAATTAGTCTTCATTGAGAAGATGGTGAGTAGGAATATTTTTCATGGTGAATCCCAGTTGACTTTTCCTCAGAAGCATAACTAATAGCTAGAAGCAAATGCTAAAATGCTGGAGCAGTGGAAGAGTCCCCCTTGGAATATCCCCAGACAGGTATTAACAGCGGGGTTGCACCCTTGGATGATGAGATGCCTCTTTCACACAGTTATTACTAACTTGATGGTCACTTATTGTCTTGGGAACTATAGGTCTGAGGGGATAATTGTAGATTATATGCCTGTTTTAAGATTAATATGATTATAGAGGAATAAAATACAATTGGCAAAACATTATAAAGATATTGGTATTTAGTTAGCATTTTGTTTAATCCTTAGTTAGTTTTATTTCAAATAAAACCACCTAACTTGCTATTAATTTAGATATGGGTATTATTTTCTTACAAGTTGTCACGGAGTCACGTAAGTGCCCCGTGACTGTGAGGGTGATTGGCAGAGCTGCCAATCACCCGGGCAGCTCAGGTGCCGGTTACCAGGGTGACCAAGTGGGTCACGTGGCCAGAAGGGGGCAGGGCCAGGCCTTTATAAACAGCTTAGGCCAGAGCCTGCCTCACAGTTCCCTTCTGGCTGCCGCGGGAGCAGGAGCTCCACGGCTGAGCTGAGTGGCCTGAGTTAATGGTCGCAGCCTTACCACACTAACCGGCTGCGATGATGCGGGGAACAAGATCGCCCTGAAGGGAGGTAGGACTGAGAGCCCTGGCGGGGCTTGGAGTTAGGGTTAGGCGTACGGAGCCTTTGTGTTTATGTTGCAGCTAGATGGCTTAAGCTTATGTTACAGTTTGCACCGGAGGACCGGGTGAGGCTGTAGGGGAGCGAGGAGGCCTCACGGGGGCTCCCCAGCAGCTTGGGGGTTCCCGGTGCCCAGTAGGGGCACAGTGCCAGCGGGGCACTATTGTCGGTGCCGGAGAGGCACCGTATTGCGCCAGGGAGGCGCGGTGTGCAGGGTTGCAGACCCCAGCCCACAAGGGCGGTGTTTTGCCCAGGGGGGCAACCTGACCCAGAGAAGGGTCAAGGGGACAGGCACGGCAGCGATCGTCTGTACCCCCAGCGTGCGGAGCGCGGTAGCAGCCCCTGAGAGGGCAAGGCCCCAGAGCGGGGCAGAGACAGAGCGCGAGGCGCGCGGTGTCGGCCCCTGAGAGGGCAAGGCCCCAGAGCGGGGCAGAGACAGAGCGCGAGGCGCGCGGTGTCGGCCCCTGAGAGGGCAAGGCCCCAGAGCGGGGCAGAACAAGCGCAGTAACGAGCCAGACCCAGGGTGCGCCCACAATTAGCCAGACGCGGGCGAGAACCCGGCCCAAGGGCGCCGGGATTAGGGCGGCAGTAGCGAGCCGGCCCAAGGGCGCCGGGATTAGGGAGGCGGTGACGCGCCAGACCCAGGGGGAGCCAGTGATTAGCTGGACGCTGGTGAGAACCTGGCCCAAGGGCACCGGCATTAGGCGGCGCTAGCAAGCCGGACCCAGGGGGCACCGGCATTAGGCGGCGCTAGCAAGCCGGACCCAGGGGGCACCGGCATTAGGCGGCGCTAGCAAGCCGGACCCAGGGGGCACCGGCATTAGGCGGCGCTAGCGAGCCGGACCCAGGGGGCACCGGCATTAGGCGGCGCTAGCGAGCCGGACCCAGGGGGCACCGGCATTAGGCGGCGCTAGCGAGCCGGACCCAGGGGGCACCGGCATTAGGCGGCGCTAGCGAGCCGGACCCAGGGGGCACCGGCATTAGGCGGCGCTAGCGAGCCGGACCCAGGGGGCACCGGCATTAGGCGGCGCTAGCGAGCCGGACCCAGGGGGCACCGGCATTAGGCGGCGCTAGCGAGCCGGACCCAGGGGGCACCGGCATTAGGCGGCGCTAGCGAGCCGGACCCAGGGGGCACCGGCATTAGGCGGCGCTAGCGAGCCGGACCCAGGGGGCACCGGCATTAGGCGGCGCTAGCGAGCCGGACCCAGGGGGCACCGGCATTAGGCGGCGCTAGCGAGCCGGACCCAGGGGGTGCCAGCGATTAGCTGGATGCCAGCGAGACAGGCCCAGGGTGCAGGGAGCGGGCTGAAGACAGGAGCCCGGCCCAAGGGGGCGCCAGGTGGGCGAGGAGCCCAGGGTGCCGGAGAGAGAGAACGAGGGCACCCGAGGGGCGAGGGGCCATACAAACGTCCCCCAGAACAGCTGCGAGGCTTGGGGCGTGCTGAAGGGGAAGTTTGGAGGCACGCATAGCCCTTAAGGCGGGGCTCATATAGATACCCCATTTAGGAGTAGGGGCAGGAACATCAGTACCGTCGACTGGGGAACAGAGGCAGCCTCCCATACAACTTATTGGTCATCAGAGTCATGGCGGGCGAGATTCTGAGGGTGCTAAGTTCACCCTAACGTGACTGTAGGGGGCTCTAGGGAGTTCATGGCCGCCCCTAGGCCCCACTCCCTCACGCATGTGTATGTAATCTATATACCTAACCAACAGGTCATCAATATTCTGTGTGACTAACTTGTGTTATTTCTCTTTTTTTTCTTTCCATTAATGTGATATTAAAGATATTAACAGCAGTTCAAGAATAATAATATGCACTCACATGTCTCAAAGGTCTCCATTCATATGTTCACCCAGTAAATATGTAATCTTCCTTCAGATCTGTAGATGAGGATAAAATGTGCATATTAGTATTTGGGTTGTACAGTGTTGTTCTATTGTCAGGTTAATTAGACCATTCATTTAAGATAATTATCAAACATGTTTATGATACTTTAGCATGATACTTTACTGTCATGTATGTAAACTAGCATCATCCAGACAGCCCTTAGGTTCTGATATTGTTCTTGTTACTGAAGTATTTGAGCATTTCAATAATTTTCTATTCTGCTAACACCCCAGTGATATGACAAAGGAATGTTAGGTTTTGTTTTTACAGTCATTTAGATTGCTGTAGTGCTTTACATTTGCACCTTTCATTAATTAAATTAATTTGAATAAGCTGAAGTTAATTTCTTACTAGGCTTTCTGCCTCCTTTCCTATCTGGCAGTTGAGGATTGATTTAAAAAATATTAATATTTTTAAGATATTAGGGACTTAAATGAGTGCCTAAATCCTGGGGGGGAGGGGAGGGTTAAATCTGGTTTTGAATGACATGCCCAAGGTCACTTAAGACAAGAAGACTCCAGCAGAACCAAGGTATTAAATCCAGTTTTCCGATATCAGGCTAGTACCCAATCACCAAAATGGTTCTTTCATGGGACTAACAACAAGTGGAAGAGTAGTGTATTTTGAGTGGGTTGTACAGTCCTCCAGCCTTCAAACCCCATTTGGCCTGAAGATTTGGTACATCAAAGTCTGAACATTTTCTTGCCAATTCTTCAAAAGCCTCCTCTTTTTTTTTTTTTAAAGAATCAGCTGCATTGATGAGGGGTTAAACAAGAAACTAAGGAATTCTTCAACTTAAAACCTACTCCCAGCAGGGTTATTACCATGAAAAGGGGAAAGGGAGCCTACTACAGGCTTCATCATTTGTATTTTTTTTAACATGGAAAGTACTCAGGTTCTATAATAATGAGCAGCAGTTATTTTCCTAAGATTCTCCTGAGGAGAGGGAAAACATACCTGAAAGCCATGTGATATATAATTAATCTACTGCAAGTCTTTTCTTCAGTGCAGTAATTTTATAGAGTATAAGAAAGAAATATTATTAAATACAAACTCTTTTATATCTTGAATATACTCCATTATAAGAGACTATCAAGATATTATTCATGGGTACTTTATCCTAAATATCATTAATATTATTGATATACCCCTTACTACATTTCCAGTGGTTTGTATTTTCCTGAAGCATACTTGTCTTTTCATGCAACGGTGGATACATTTTGCTTGCAGGGAAAAAAATAAATAAAGACTGTGCTCTTAGCTGGAGACATTTAATAACTACTCTAACAAGGTGAGATAAGAAAATAGATATTTTTTTCTAAATGATCTTCCCACACAGAAAACTCAGCAATAAGTTATTTTAAAAATGAATTTAATTTCCACTTACTAAAAGCACACTCTAAAAGGAGATTTTACTAAGAGCCATCCCCCTTTTGGAATGTACAAGAAAAATAAAAAATGGGGGGGGGGAAAAGAAATTGTATTGCTTTATTACATGCTGTGTGAGGAAAAAATGTTAGTCAGCAAAGGTTCCATAGACCTCAGTGCAGAGTATAATGTTTCCCTGATAGAAGCTAGACAGGCAATATTTTAATAAAGGTATTGCAATAAAACACAGAAAAGGAAGATTAACTTCTTCCTGGAAAATTCAAAGATACACACATAATAAGCACTTTTCGTCAAGTGAGTTGCTAAGGTAACATTTGTATTTTTCACTATGGACTGAGTTTTACAACTCAGAAGTATCAAGGACACTAATCCTTATATCTACCTTCCTTCAGACAAACACATGAAGGGGGCAGATTTTATTGGAAGGGCCCTGTGTAACTTCTTCCATTTTTTATCTCCTAGTCTAAGTTTTATCTGACTTTATCATATGGACTAGAAGAGAGGTTTGATTCCCTAAATATGCAGCTGTGCCAAGTTCCATGAATGTGTATTATCTCTACACGACATTAGAGCCCTGCCTTGTACTGTATAGTGAAGTGGTCCCCAACCTTTGTGGGCTCTAAGCAGCAATACTGATCAAGTAACATACTTTGGAAACATCATACTCTATTCCACCTCACAGTCTGAAAAAAAACATTTATCTATGGAAAGTAGAATTCCATGCGGCTCTGAGCAATTTTTGATAGTATTGGAGGCAATGTTGCTTGCAAATGCCTGCTTGGGGACCACTGGTATGGAACATTATATGTACATCTCTCTCCAAAACCAACCTCAAAGACAACAGTTTTCATTTCATGGAGGTCAAAGCTATAGGTGATAGGGGCAGTTTCATTATACCTTATGCACCACATTCTCCATTGAGAATGCTGTCACTTTGAATTGTCAGCTACACTCCCCATCCCTTCATTATTTATACAAATGAAATCTAAGATCTATGCATGACTTCTTAGGGTCCTTTAGAGATGGCTTTCTATTTCTATTCTCATCTACACCAAAGGTTTCACCAAGTCTGCTGCTTCTCTGTTTATGTTAGCAGAGATGGCCCTCAGCAAAGCACATAACCATATGCTTAATTATAGTAGGTGCTTAAGTTCTATTGGTTCCCATAAGATACTGAACACCCCATTGCCATCAGCTGAGAACAAACTCCTATGAATGCCATCAGTACACCAAGTGCGCTTGGTGAAAATATGTGGGAGGTTTTTTCTCCACAGTTGTTCCTCAGCTCTGAAACTCTCTCACTTGAGACTTGTTAGAATCTGAGCCTAGACATCTTTAAGAAGCTCTTTTAGACCTTCTGTGTGGGCAGACATCTACCAAACAAAGCTAAGATGAGATATTTTAGGGATCTTTGTTTATCTTGACATTCTAGTACCTTTTTAAATTGTTTTCTTCTCCTGTCACTCTCTTGTTTTTTAGTTACTCTGTTTTCTTATGTTTTCTTATATGCCACCTTTCTAAATAAATCAAAGAAATAAATAGTTAATGCCTAGCACATTCTTGAATGTTTTGGTGCGTTGTGGCCTTAACAAAGAAAACACCACAGTAAGATATATGTAGTCAAGTGTATTGTCCAAAAATAAGAGAGGTGAATATTTAAGAAGATAAAATAATGAAAGAAGAGTCAATATTAAAATAACTGCCTTTGTCTATCAGCCACAAAAAAAAAAGTGCCTTATGTACAACAGTATTTTGCCCATGTAAGTTCCCAGCATGGAATAAAATAACTTCTTTTCTCAGTAGGGAAGAAATTATATTTATGTCCATTTTGTCTTTTCAGATCCATTCATAAAATGCCTTAGGATTTTTTGAGGGAAATAATGCAAAATAAACTGTGGAATCCACATGGGTCTAGAGGAAATAATTGCTAACTTTTACAGCCATTTGACATCTTCTGTTTGCCTGAAGTTTAGACTGGTTATTAAGGAAAAAATAGTTAAAACAAAAAGTACCATAATGGACCGTATGAAGACCACATACAGACATTCAGTTTCTTCTGGGAGAGGTGCTGCATTCCCAGGAAAAAAACCATGAGCGTACAAATGTTCAGGATTTTTCTCCCAGAGCAAAAACAGCTGGTCTAGGAATAAAATAATCTTGGAACAGTCAGGGTTAATTCATTCTGGGCAGAGTTTCTCCTGTGAGAGTGAACATCTGTATAACTTACCCTTCTGAGGTAAGCCATAGCACAGTCTTCCAGGATCCCAGGCTGTTTTGCTCTATTTCACCTCTCTACCTGGAGACAATAAGTTGCTTGGGCTGAGCTCTGCTACTCTGGCCAATCAGGAAGCTGAACATACCCCCTTCACAATCCCACATTGTGCTACAGAGAGAAAGAGGCTAACTCTGAGCAGTCTGCATTAGCCAGTTGAGACTGGCTTGTACACTGCTGCCATCTGTCACCAGGCAGACCGGGAGAGCCTGCAGGGGCCCCGACTATGCAGCATCACTACTACAAGCTCCCTGCTCTTCAGGGGCTCAGCATTAGCATGCCTGTTCAGGTATCTCTGGGCAAGAGAGCAATCCCAGGAGAATTTCCCCAGGTAATTGGGATGCATTTACACAGTTCTAGAGTCTATCTAGCAAGGTCTTCTATTTCCAACGCTGCCAAGCACTAAAGGCTTTAGGGGAAGAAAATAAGAAAGAGAGAGTATGTTTAAAGTAATTAACCCATCTATCATAGCCTGCCCTGTGCTTCTACTTTAGTACCTGTCGCTAAGCTGACATCTATTCGTATGAGCCATCGCTGAATTTTTACTGAAAGTGAACTGATAATCATTATCAATGTTGACACAAATTACAAGGTCAAGAGATTTGCATAATATATCTATGTAACATGGTAAAAACTTAAAAAATGACATTACACTGCTAAAAAACAAAGTCTGTTGTCTTTCAGGTCACGAGTTTGGATTCGTCTTGTCCTACTTTGCACTTGTTGATGAATTTATATACTACTTTTATAAACCTGCTTTTATAGGTGTGTTTGAAATCATCCATTCTGGCCAAAGTAACAAAATCCAGAATTCAGGATTTAACTTGCAGGCAGAGGAGAAATTGACTCACAAAAAGTTTGTGTTAAAAACATAATAAATATGATATTGTTTTGAAGTCTATAATTCCTCTCAGGGTTAAGATAGCAAGCCTTTGAAATGCTTATGGTTTATCTTTTGTCTTGGAACCTCAATACTGTTTTATGTTTTTGTCTTGCAATTTCCATGCCACTTTGATTTTTCACGACCCATTTTCCCAATATATAAGTAAGTTTACTATATATGCAAGACTTACAGATTATATGGCGTTTATACAAGCTTTATAGCTCTTCAAAAAATCTAAACTTTTTAATCATTGTGAGTTTATATTTATGTTATTGAAAATCAAACCATATATTTTGGCAGCAACCTTTTCCCCCTAAATCTTCATATTTAAAATAAATCTGTGTTGTTTTATGGGTTGGAGAATAATTTTTTTTCTATCATGGAGGATACATTACATGTTAAGTTCATGTTATACCAGCATTTCCATGTTTTCAGAAGGTACACATCAATTTTTTCTACAGCTTGTCTGTTAGTTTCAAGAAAATGTGTCTTAACATCCCAGCATTTTGATTACTTGGTCTGCTTTCCTCACACTGTTCCTTTACTAAGGGTGTCGACAGACATGCAACTCCCCACTGTAACTCATGATGCTTCAAAGATAATGTCATGAGCTTCTATGACCCCCCTGACCCAACCAATGCTCGCTATTTGGTTGAGGGCAGGGGAAAAATTGAGTTTCACTTTGGAGCTGATTCAGTGGAGAGAGGCTGTGTGTGTGCAGCCTCTCTCCCTTAGACTCTCCTCCGCCTTGTCCCCCCCTCCCCTGAGCTCTAGTGCTGTCTTCAGAATGGGAGAGGGAGAAGGCCAGGGAGGGAGGTCCAGTCTGGGGTCTGGCCAGCCTGAACTTAAGGGGGAGGATGGGTGGATTGGAGGCCCCCCCCTCAGGGGGGGCTCCGATCTACGTCTCCCCACAAGTGCAGACTGGACAAACCCCAGGCTGGAGCTCCTTCCCCTGTCTTCTCCCCCCTCCCATCCTGAAGACAGCACTGGGGGCAGGGACAAACAGAAGTTAATGAAAGTGCTTTGTTTTGGAGCGCTGTCATTCTAACCCTCATTAGATGAAAGTTAATTTGTCACGA
Organism: Crocodylus siamensis; assembly: GCF_052110815.1. Lineage (NCBI taxonomy): Eukaryota > Metazoa > Chordata > Crocodylia > Crocodylidae > Crocodylus > Crocodylus siamensis. The sequence goes on from NC_143396.1 coordinate 148,227,643, forward strand.
GTTTGGGCGCTTTTACAGTTGTCTGCAGCCATGCAGTTCTAACAGGGCATGGCTGTAGAGCACTTTCAGGGTGCCAATTGCATGATAAATATCACTTCTGTCAATGCCCTACATTTAATAGTGTCTCTCTTAAGGTTTTGGAGTGTGAGAACCAGCTTGTAGATAGCTGTACTTAAAATCCATGAATTTGTGACCAAATTGGATGTGATAATCATACAGTATTAACAGATGGGAAAGGAGGAGGAGGAAGATGGTGATTAGAATGATGTAATAGGAAATTGTGGTTGGCATTAATTTATTAATCTTTTCAGTGTTCTGTCATGGAACATTAAAATTGGAAAGCTTCTTAGTATTTTCACAGTAAAACCCCATTAATGTTTCTTTTCACCTGTGATTCTGTCCTCTGCTGAAGTTTGAGATACTGTTTAGTTTTATGCTACAGCTGGTGTTGAAACAAATTCCTTTTTCCTCATTCAGAAGTCAGTATTTCTCAATTAAGTTACATGGAGAAAAAAATACGGAGGAAAAAGTTGGTCCCTCTTTCCTCTAAGGTAGACATGCCCATTTAGGACTGACCTAAGCCTTTTAAGTTTGGGATTGTAAAAATCTACTCCTTTTCTCCTGCTTGCAGTTGTTGGGCATTCTGGGCACCATATGGCTCGTCCAATTTTTCTAATGCTTAAGAGAATTTTAAGTAACATTTTATTTAGACTGTTTTAGTGTAGTAAAAGTGGAATGCTGTATCTTTGTCCCATCTAGGTGAAAGTGCACAAATAAGATTTGCAGTACGTGTGTGTTGTATTTTCTTATTAATGTATTTAGTGCATGTATTCTCTGTTTATGCGACTATACTCCCATCACATTTATTGTTTAATTTTTTTAAGTGGGTAACCAAACTTAGATATTAATAAGCAAAGCTTAGGGCTTGTTGTTATGTGTGGTGATATCTCTGTTCCTTTGCTGTTTACTCTGACTTTATTCTTACATTTTTCATTTTTCAAACTTATAATCTGAAGTTTCTATTTTGTTCACATTAGTTTGTGCTTCTAAGAAATTCTATTTTTGCTTTTTTATCAGCTCACTTAAAAGAATTCTTTATTTTCTTTCCTCTGTATAAGATAGCAATGTTTCACACCCACTTATATTACTAGTACTAGTTTATTTCTGTAATCATCAGCTAGTAACTAGCATTAATAATGCTTTTTGTTTAGCATAAGGAACTAGATAAGAATAATGAATATAAAATAGCCCAACATATTTATAAAAAGAAAAACACCTAACAAAATGTGCTCTGTTACAGGATAGTTAATGACTTTGCCAAGATGCTGGCTTTTTTTCTAATGGAGGAACTCCATTGTAAGTAACTAAGGGTAGAACATAGGAACTCATGTAACAACACATTAAACCAGAAGGGTAAAAATCTATATATTTAAAGAGAGATGGAGAAGGACATTTGTTTTTTCTCCTACAGTACACAGTTTTGGACGACTTATGGTGTTCTTTACCAAAGTTAAGCCCAGATGACTGAATGTGATCCCAGTAAAATTTGGGGAAGTTTTCTCACCATTTTGTTAAATGTTTCATATGCATTGTAGTGCAGTAATATACAGTATCAGTTATTCCCTAAGGTATTGTGTAGTTGTAGATCATAAACTTTTAGCTTAAATTAAACATCACAGCTGGCTGCTTTAATTTGATGCATTATAGCACAAATGTTTCAACAGCTTGACTAAAATGAACCAGACTGCAAACCCCCCAAAAAGAGCGAAGGTCAATGAATATGGTGCCTAGTGATTTGCAAATTTTCGTTGTTTAGATATATTAAATGTATTCTGTGGAAATTAGTTTAATGGGATGTAGCCTGACAGAGTATACAGATCAAGGAAGAATGCTGAAAGGAAGTTTCATTTAGAAGAAAGTCATACTGTATATTCAGATAGCTGATTATAAAGTAGTGCAACTCTTAGAAAGCAGAATTGAGACTTAGGGAAAATTAAAGCAACAGTAACAGCAACAACAACACTTTCTGGTTTCTTTTATTATATTCTTGCATGTTTAATTTCTGATTGTAAATGAGCCCAATCAACTTTACCCCTTTTAAAAAACTAAATAGAAAGCTATTGCAAGTCCAAAGATCAGTCTTCACCTAACCCTATATCCAGGATATATATTTTTCCCAGTAACATATAGAAAATCAGGGTTAAAAGAATTCATGGTTCTATTTCCATTTGGATGAAAAATGTCTTTACTGAAGAGAAATCATGGTGGACGTCTAAATTAGGAATGAGTCTTCACAAAAAGCTTGCATCATAAAGTAACTGCAAGATACACTGTAAGCCAGAGACAGTTACCTTTATAATAGATTTAAAGTAATGTAACACGCTGAGAAATTGCATGTTTAATACACAATGTACTTTAGCAGTAATGGAAATGAAATGAAAGGGGCCAAAAATCAGTTAAAACAGCACTTCTTCACCCTTAGTGGCACTATTTTTTTTCTTAAAATGTGCATTCATAGAAGCATATCCATAATATGCATTCACAATTCCTATTTTACTGTTTTCATGTAATTGCAGTGATTATACATGGATTACTTACATTTTACATGCACAAATTAAAATCATATTCTTGGAATTTCAGCTCCCTGACCATCAGTAAATTTAAATTATTATGTGTTAAAAGTATGACCAGACTCTGACTTTATCTTGAGAGTCAAGATGGACTTTTGCAATTGGCTATCTATTTGAAGAGAAATAAGCAGACCAGATTCCAGATATTCTTTCCTGTTATATTTTATTTACCTGTTGGTGTGTAATACTTGCTACTGCTTGGAAGAACAATACAAAAAAGCAACAATGCTTGCACAGATATAAAATTACATATATGAGGTAACTTTAGAGCTATGAGGTCTTTGAAAATTTGTGGAAGCTGAGTGAATTCCCACACAACAGGAAAACTAGTGCCCATCTTTAAGAAAGAGAAGAAGGATCTGGGGAAGTATAAACCAGTCAACCTGACCTTAATACCTGGAAAGATCATCAAGTAGATCCTCAAGGAATATATTTTGAAGCAGTTAACAGAGAACAGGGTGATCAGGAAGAGCCAGCATGGATTCACCAGTCAGGCCTGACTAACATTTTTTCCTTCTTTGATGAGGTGACAGGCTCTGTGGATGAGAGCAGTGAAGCAGTGGATATACCTTGCCTTTAGCAAAGTGTTTGACAGTGTCTCTCATGACATCCTCAGTAACAGGCTAATGATCTACAACTAGGTGAAAGTTTGCATGATGGATACATAACTAGTTTGCTCATCATATGCAGCAAGTAGTAGTCAATGGTTCAATGTCTAGTTGGAAGGAAGTATCGAGCGTGGTTCCCCAGGGGTCTGCCCGGGGCCCAGTATTGTTTAACATATTTATTATTGTTTTGGATGATGGGATTGAGCGCACAATTAGCTAATTTGTGGGTGACATTAAATTGTACTGAATTGCAGATACACTGGAGGTCAGCACTAAGGATCCAGAATGACCAGGATAGACTCAAGAAATGGTCTGCTATCAATCACATTAAATTCAACAAGTGCAAAGAGATGCACTTGGGAGAGAATAATTGCATGCCCAAATACAGACTGCAGAATGAGAGGCTAGGCTGCAGTACTGCAGAAAAGGATTCTCTGGAAATTAAAGTAGCCCATAAGCTAGATATAAGCCAACAGTATGCCTTGTTGCAAAAATAAAATAAAATAAAAGCCATCAGCATACTGGGTTTTATTTAATAGGAGTACCAAATCAAGGGAAGTGATTCTTCTGCTCTATTCTGCACTGATGAGGCTTCATCTGGAGACTGTGTCCAGCTTTGGGGTGTGGACTGTTTGTAAAGAGTCCAACAGAGAATGACAAAAATGATTAGGGTCTGGGAGCATGATTTATGAGAACAGGCTGAAAGTACTAGGGCTTTTTATTGTGGAGAGGAGAAGTCTGAGGAGTGATTTAATAACAGTCTTCAAATACCTGAAGGGTGGTTACAGAGAAGATAGAGATGAGCTTTGCTCTGTGGCTGTATGAGACAGGACTATGAACGATAGCCTCCAGCTGCAGCAGAGAAAATTTAGGTTGCAAATTAGGAACAATTGTCTGACTCTGAGAATTGTCAAGCATTTGAACAGACTACCTAGAGAAATTATGGAATCTCCTTCCTTGAGAATGGCAAGAGCAGGTTTGTTGTATGCACAGGGTATACAGTGTGAATTAAAAACAAATGGGAATCTTATCAGGGGATATAAGGCACAATGCCACATTTATTGAAAACATAAGACAAAATAAAAGAACAACAGAAGGTGGTGTTTCCTATTTCATACACTCACACATGCATATTCATTTATTCACATACATACAAAAGGAGATAGACAGTCCTGCAAGTATCAAGATATTACCAGTCATTAAGATGCTTGGGTTAGCTTGGTGGCCGGCCAGGTTAACCATGAGAATATAGCCAGGTCTTGTCGGACACATTCTGATGCTGCTGCTGCTTCTGTGCAGGAGAGACCCAAAGTATCTTTTGCTTCTTGTCCATCTTTATAGTGAGTGTTCTCTATAAAAATCTATGGGTCTTTCTGTGTCATATCTCTTCTTCAGTTATGATGTTATGATTGACAGACTCTTCAGGCTTTGTGGTCTCCAATTTCTTCAGCCATTGGAACAAAACATGGTCTTTTATTTTGTAGTTCTTAACTGCTGATCTTGGACACTTTTGATCTTCCACAGCCAACAACCATTGGCTGTTAAGTCACAGAAGGCTATTTCTATCCTTCTAATCTGAGATGCAAGACAGACTGTCTCAACATATGCATTGCCACACATACTGCTTATTCTTTCATTACCTCTGATCAAACATCCCAGACATACACACTACTTCTCTTTATTTAAACTACAAAATCACAAAACAAAATGACTGTTACACTTATGCTAAGCAATGTAAAAATCAAAATAAGAGTCTCAACTAAGGCTAAGTTACACAGTTATTTGAGCAAACTAAAATGGACATTGGTTATAAAATATTAATTACCAAAGCAATAAAGGATATCATAAAGGCAATACCAAGGGTATATAATGACGAATTAACTTATCTCCGCAGGTTGGACAGATACTTGTCTGGGGTGGTTTAGTCATGGATAATCCTACATTAAGCAGGGGCTTGAATTAGATAAACATTGGTGTATTGGTCCAACAAATTATTTTCCCAGTTTTTCACCTCCTATTGAGTACAAGTCACTGGGACTTGTGTTAATTTTTAATTGTAATATATATAATCAAAGTTGTAATCAAGAACAGCAGTACTGTTCTCAGATGAAAGGCTGTTAAATTAATCTCTTTCTGCTGCCTGAACAAAATATGAATTAAGCAGCATGTTTCATTCAGAAGAGGTTCTACAGAGTCACTGGGCCTACTTTGTTACTATGTCATTACATTTTAAGCTTGTTATATCTAGTTGTTCCTTCTGTGTCCCACTGGAGTAACACTGTGGTGTATTCTACTCATGCTCTCAACTGTAGAATAAAGATATATTTTATTTTCAGTTTAATTCCTCACTAAATTTCAGTATCAGTTCTTTTATTGAAACATTTACAGGATGTGCATTAAGAAGTTATTCATTGCATTAAGAATGTATTTGGAAATGTCTTGAGGAACATTAATATTTGGATACTGTAACCCTTACACATGTTCATGTAGCAAATACAAAAACAGTTCTGCTGACATTCTAGAGTGTCATATGATGAAATGATTAGCTCCTGTAGATTTATTCATATGTGTAAGGATTAGTTAGTGAGTGGGACAGAAGCCCCAGGTACTGCCTATGGAGTGTAATGGAACTAGGATGAACCTCACATTCCTAACCCTTGTAAACACACACCCCACCACCTTCCTTGCAGGCTCTCACTCTGGCAACGGAGAGGTAGGAGCACCTCTAGTGCTTATCCAGTGTGGGTGAGAGAGATGTTACCTCCTGATTTTTTTTTTTTATCTGCTCAAAATCAGTATTGTAATGGCTAATTGGCACACATCTCATTGGGCAATAAAAGAACTGAAATCCCCCATCTCCTGCCTGCAACTTGAACCACTGACCATTGCTTCTGCACCACTGCTGCCTAGAGTGCAGAACTGGCCAGTTATATCTCGGTGAATAAGGTACAGTCGCAATCAGACCTAATACTTGGTGTGCATTCCGTGTATGTTAACAAATATGGGAACTTGTATGATCTGCACAAAAAGCCTCGCTCTGAATATACTGAAGGTTGGGATGTTCTATGAATGGGCTTCATTTTCATAGATTTCATAGACATTAGGGCTGGAAGGAACCTTGGAAGATCACCTCTAGCCCCCAACCTGAGGGACAGGAAGTCAGCTGGATCCCAGCAAGATAAACATCCAATTTTCTCTTGAAGATGTTCAATATAGGTACTTGAACCACCTCTGATGGCAGGCTGTTCGGGCTCAGACAGTAAAGAAATTCTTCCTTATGTCCAGCCTGAAATGGTCTTGCAGTAGGTTATAACTGTTAAACCTCGCCATCCCTTGGGGTGCTCTAGTGAACAAACGTTCCCCCAAATACTGGTGATCACACCAATAAACTTATAGGTGGCCATCAGATCACCCCTGAGCCTGAGCTTTTCCAGGCTAAAGATCCCCATAGCTCTCAGCCTATCGTCATAAGGTCTCCTTTCCTGACCTCTGATTATGTGCGTGTCTCTTCTCTGGACTCTTCCAAGCTTCTCCACATCCTTTTTGAATTGTGGAGCCCAAAACTGGACACAGTACTCCAGCTGCAGCCTCATCAAGGCCGAGTACAAGGGGAGAATGATGTCCCAGGATTTCCTTGAGAAACATCTGTGGGTGCAAGCCAGTGTTTTGGTTGCTTTACTAGCCGCAGCATTGCAATGAAGGCTCATGTTCATCTTGTGGTCAATGATGACTCCCAAGTCTCTTTCTTCCATAGCACTAGCCAGCATAGCACTGCTGAGCCTATAAGGATGCTATAGGTTTTTCCTCCAAGGTGGAGAGCCTTGCATTTTTCAGTGTTAAACACCATCAGGTTCTCGTACACCTATTTGCTGAGTCTGTCCAGGTCAGCCTGGATTGACCTCCTGTCTTCAGGTGTGGATGCTTTGCCCCAAAGTTTGGTGTCATCAGAGAAGTTGGCCGGTCCACTTCTGACTCCAGTGTCCACATCATTAATGAAGATGGTGAACAATATGGGTCCAAGGACAGAGCCTTGGGGGACCCCACTGGTCACAGGGCACCATGATGATTGACTTCCGTCAGTTACTCTCTGGGTCCGACCACAGAGCCAGTTTCCCAGCCAGTCGATCGTGGTGGTGAAACTGGCCAATTGTGGCCTTGAGTCCAAGAGGTGATCATAGGATACCAGATCGAAGGCTTTTTTGAAGTCAAGATATATGACATCAACCTCATCTCCCTTGTTCAGGTGATAGGTCACCTTGTCATATAAGGAAATGAGATTGGTCAAGCAAGACCTACCTGCAACAAACCCATGCTGGCTATCCCTCAAGATGTTGGTATCAGCCAGTCCCTTAAGGATGGCCTCTTTAATAAACTTTTCTAAGACCTTCCCCAAGATGGAGATCAGACTGATGGGCCTGTAGTTTGCCAGATCCACTTCATCCCTTTCTTGAAGATTTGCACCAAATTGGCCTTCCTCCAATCTTCAGCATTACAGCAGAGCGCCAGGAGTTCTCAAAGATCCATGCCAGGGGCTGGGTTACGATGCTTGCCAGCTCCTTGAGTACCCTGGGGTGTAGATTGTTAGGGCGAGCTGACTTCGTATCCAGCCTCTCAAGGTGTTCCTTCATGAGGTCAGCATTGATGGAGGGCAGGGGATCTCCCTCACCCAGACCTCCCTGTCCCGTAGCGGGCATGGGTGTCCCATGGGACTGATGAAAGACTGACGCAAAGTACCCATTTAATAGGTTGGCCTTTTCCTGGGCATCAGTTGTCAGTTATCCCATCTGGTTTAGCAGGGGTCCAATGCTTCTGTTGCTTTTCCTCTGGCTCCCCACATATCTGAAAAAGGACTTTTTATTGTCCTTGATGCTTGAAGCTAGTCAGAGTTCAGTTGCAGTCTTGGCTTTCCTGGTTTGCTCCCTGCAGGACCGGACCAGTGCAGAATATTCCTCCTTGGAGGTGAATCCTATCCGCTATCCTTTGTAGGCCTTTCTTCTTATCCTCAGGAGGTCTGCTAGATCCCTGGAGAGCCAGGAGGGCTGCTGTGCCTTTCCTCCGAGATGGAATAGACTTAGCTTGTGCATTGAGGATCGTTCCCTTGAAGAGCAACCACTCTTCCTGAACTCTCCTCCCCCTGGGGTAGTGGTCCCTTAGGGCCTGACTAACAAGCCTCCTGAGCTTTTCAAAGTTGGCTTTCCTGAAGTCAAGGACTTCTGTGTTGTGGATGGTGAAGGTGATCAGCTCATGGTCGCTGTCACCCAGCTTCCCATTGATCACTAGGTCACTAATTATGTCATCCCCAGTTGCCAGTACTAGGTCTAGCAGCACTTTGCCTCTTGTTGGCCTGTAGACTTCTTGAGTCAGGTAGAGGTCATCCACGCATGATAGGAAGCTTTTCGACCACTCGGATTTTGCTGAGTGATCCTCCCATGAGATGTCTGGGTAGTTGAAGTCACCCATGACAACCATGGTCTGGAGCATGTGGCCCCAGCCAGTTCCCAGGTGAATTCTTGATCAAGCTCTTGACTAAGGGTAGGGGGTCTGTGGTAGACTCCTACTGTTGTATCCCCTGTGCCGTGTTCCCCACAGATTTTAACTCAGAGGGTCTCTAGTCGTCCATCCTGGTCCCCAATATCAACTTGCAGGGATATGTAGCTTTTCTTAACATAGAGAGCTACACCCCTGCTTCTTTTATCTACTCGATCTCTCTGGTACATAGTACAGTCATCTATACCTGTGGTCCAGTCATGGATGGTGTCCCATCAGGTCTTCGCTGTCCCTATGATGTCAAAATTATTTGTGTTAAGCAGGAGGATGAGTTCCTTCTGCTTATTCCCCAAGCTCCTGGCATTTGTGTACAGGCAGGCAAATGTCCCCTTGGTGGCTCTTGCCTTGCCCACAGATTGTACCAGGGCTGGGGTGGGGGGGCTCCCTTAAGTGCCTTAGCCTGCTGGCTTTGAAAGGGTTGCTCAGTGGGCCAGCAGTGGCAGTAGTCCCCATGTCCCCCAACGGGCTTAGTTTAAAGCCTGGTGGAGCAGGTCAGCCAGTCTGGCTGAGAAGAGCCTCCTCCCCAGCAGAGAGAGGTGGAGGCCATCTCTTCCCAGCAGCTTACTGCTTCTCTCGCCAAGGAACGGGCTGTGGTCATGGAAGCCAAAGCCTTCCCAATGACACCAACACTGCAGTCTTTGGTTAACTACCTGGATCCTCCTCTCCCTCCTCAGCCCATAGCCTGAGACTGGGAGGATTGAAGAAAACCTCACCTGTGTCCCCAGACCCTTTAGTCCTGTTCCTAAATCCCTGTAGTGCCTCATGTCCCACCTGGGAGTGTTCCAAGCTGTATCATTTGTGCCTAAATGAATAAGGAGCATGGGATAGTAGCCTGTGGGCTGGAGGAGCTTAGAGATCTTCTCCACAATGTCTTGGATGCGGGCCTCTGGGAAGCAGCAGACTTTCCAGGCTAAGGGGTCTAGGTGGCAGATTACGCCCTCAGTCCCCCTCAGGATGGAGTCTCCCACAACAAGCACTTTACATTTTGTCTTGGGGAGAGTGGGGGTGGTAGCTGCAGTTGAGCCTGTGTTGCCTGCAGGAGCTGGCTACTTAACAGGCTCTGCTGGGGCTGCAAGAGCGTATCTCTTGCTAAGCTCTGGTGGGGCAGGGGCCTTGGTGCTGTGGGCCTTAGGGCCCTTGACCACCTTGGTCCATCCCCTTGACCGGACAGAATAAGAGGTCCCGGAGTCCTCCCTTGTCCTGGTGGGAGACCATGGTCTACCCTCTGGCTCCCAGGGGAGAAGAGCCTGGCACTAGGAGTCTATCTCCTGCTCGCAGTCCCTGATGGCACTCAGTCTCTGGACTGTGGCCTGGAGCTCCTCCAACTGGCACACCATAGACCCCAAAAGGGAGCAGACCCCACAAGGGTCACTGAGCTTATTATTGATTACTGCATGGAAGGATTGACTTTTTTGCAAACCACAGATGTTAACTATTTTTTCCTTCTTCCTTATTTATTTAATAAGAAAATCAGTTGTCAGTCTGCATTTAACTGTTATTTATTTAGAATAAAATTGTAATGTTATTAAAATAAATTAAACGTTCCTATTTTTATGAAAGTTGGGATCTGGATTAATGACTTGTATCTTTATATAAGAGGTCAAGCTTGCTAAAAGCAGGAATTCAAGTGAAGATACTGCACTGTTCCATCTCTTAAAATCCACCATATCTCAGTTTATTTTAGTGGAAATGTTCTCGATTTGCATGATGAGAATTGGGAATAAAGCTGGTTCATATTCAGCTGTTAGTAGTGCAGATTTTAAAGTTCCTTTTAATTGGCTTCAGACTTCATAAATTCTTCATAAACTGAACTGATATACTGTGGCATTTATGCTTGAAGAATGCCCCTGTACTTAGCAGTTATTTCAATTTTTATAAATATGAATACTTTCAACAAAAATTATTACACAATAAATAATAAAAGTAAAAACACTGTCTTCTGCAATTATTGAAATAATCTGTAAACGAAAAGCTACAGATCTGTAATATTTTCATTTCACTGTTTACATTAATTAAAAACAAATTGTTGTATTTGCTACAATGCTTCCCCCCCAGCAGCTGTTACAATTTCTTGCTGATGTGCTTTTTATATTATTTTCTGTTGTTTACATCCTTCATTTACCATCAATTAATTAATTGTTTGGAGTTCACCATCATTTTTAAATAGATACATTTTTGTTTTAATGTCCTAGGTTTTGACTTAATTTGACTTAACCTGAAAAGTTGATAGCACTGTTATTGTTAATCAGTTTCTGAAATCCAGACGCAAATGGCTACACAATGTTGTACCGTTAATTTACCTTTGACTCTTCACTATAGAAAGGAAACTACTTAACTGTAATTATATTTTTTAGGAGGGAGGAGGTAGAGGTTTAATGGTAATGTTTGGTTCTGTGACCATTTTGATACATGCAATCATTTAACCACATATTCAAGACATTCATAGGAAAGTTCTGACACCAAGTATTGCTGTTGTCTTAGAACATCTGCTAAAATGGGATCTTTCATTACTTGAGATATTATACTGGAAGTTAAGTAGGTTGCAAAAAACTCAACGTCTTTGTTCAAGAAAATCACCTAACCAGAGGGTGTATATTTTATGAACATCATTTTTTTTCAAAAGAAAAAACTAACAGACTGACTAACTAAAATCCCAGCTATAGATACTTGGTCTATTTTTAAAATGACACTTAATTTCAAGTAGGTTTCAACTAGAGGTTTGCCACATTTTCTGCATTATGAAGAGTACTGATCATCATTATATGAAGTCTAAGTTGGTTGGGAGATGATTTAGAACATTCCAGTTGCCTTGGTAAAAGCCAGCTCAACTAATTCCCTGAATTGTGTCTTTTTGTGTAAGATCAATTTCCAGGTGTTTTGACTGATTGCTCATTTTCATTCCCAGCGGCACTGTTACTTTGGAGAAATAAGTGCAGCCAGAGTTTGTTTTCATCCTGCTATCACTGATCATTTCCTTGAGGCTCTAGGCAACTGCGTGTAAGGAATCCATTAAGTTTGTCTTAGATCATGTTAGCCAGCTAATCCCACAACCTCCAGTCCTAAATGTGTTTCAGTCCAGTGTTCTATTTCGGTCCACTCTAAAAATGGCTCTGTGACCCAAAGCTTGGGTTCTAATCTGAACTTCCCACAAATTCAAAATGTTGGCAGGTGGTAGGACAAAAATTTGGGAAGTTAAAGGGCAGTAGGCTGTTAACATTCTGATGTGTACTCTATCCATCTCTGGTTTATACTGCAATAAAATTTCTAGAAGCTAAGAATTAAAAAAATAATAAAAGTAAAAGGCTCTTAGATTCTTACCTAAGTACTAACATATATAATTGGCTTGATAATCAAATATAGTCTATGTTCAATAGTCTTGATAGAAGTGAACATAAGCCCAGTTTTGAAAATCAGGTTGCCTATGTATGAGCCTAAATATGGACTTGGTAATTTAACTTTTGGTATCCATTTTTCCAAAGTCTCCATGTGAAGCTGTAGCAGTATATTAACTATTATATGAGGGGTGAGATAAGGCAGAGCCATGTATGTATTTACAAGCTAGATCAGTATTTCGTAGCTCCTAAATTGCAAGTAGTATATCTATGTTTATAATGCTGTTTCTTAGCATCCCTTAGCACATGTACATGGCAGGAAGCCTGATTCTGGGCTCATGCATTAGATCCCATCACACCTGATTTCTGGTGCAAGGGGAGCCTGGTATCCCTGCAGTGGCAAGAAGCAAGCTCCCATGGCTGAAACCCCCCTCAGCTAAGGGACTTCCAGCCAGGGGGATGTCCCATGCATCTCAGCAGCTGGGAGATGCAGCTGCTACAGTCTCTCTGGATAGCTGACAGGGCTTCCAGCAAGGGCAACCCTGCTACACATGCAAATTAAAGCTGGATAGCAACCAGCTATAAAGCTAATACACCTTTTGGAGGTCTAACTTTATAGCTGGTTGGACCTTTTAAAGATGTGGTGGCTACTTTGCATGGTCTCAATTAATTGTGCAATTTACCAGTTAATTGAGTGGTGCCTTTAATATGTAGAGGGGGCCTTCTTTCTAATTAGTCCGGGTACAGTGCTCCATGAGTTTGAGAGAGCTAGCACAGGTATTTTTGGAAATTGCTGCTTTGCACCATGGAGACATAAACTTTTAATAAATGTCTTGAGATCTGAATTCAAAAGGACAGAATCCTGAGAAACTATGCTAGGTATCCTAGCCCAAAAATATGTTTAAATAGTACCACTCAAGAGAGACAAGAAGGAAAAAGGAATAGTGAATCCTTGCCTCTCAACCTGCCATTAAGACTAAGGATCAGATAGGCAAGCATTACATAATTACCCACAGGATGATAAGGGGGAGAAAAAATAAATTATTTGAATTGGTTTAACAGGTCAACATAACAATGTAGTAAAAACCAGCAATCAGAGTCTTATTTTTACCCATCAGAACTGTATTCTGTACTATTGTATCAACATCCTCTAATTGCTGAAACTGTATCTGAGTTCACTAACAGAGTACATAAAGTCCAATTTTCCAGTGTCACATTACAACAAAGACCTGAGGGAAAGAAATAATATATTTTTGTAACCACATTGTTCAAGAAGCAATGATGAGGAAAAGATCTTTAAAGGTTGTTCCTCAGGGAAATCTTTGGAAGTACAAGTATCAATCATTTCACTCAGTTCTTTAACCAACACATTTCAGTAAATCTGACCTATGTTTAAAAAAATGTAAAAACATCACTCCTATGACACTAAATTAAATATTAACGGTGTCCCAAAAACAATTAAAGTGAATATTAAACACTGTATAATTAAATCAATAAAATATAATTGAATTGAAAATATTGCAAAAATAATTTTGCAAAATACAAAACTTAATGGGAAGAGCAGGAATTTAAGATTGCCTTAATTTAGGCCCCTTATAGATGTGTGTGATAATGCAGACTTATTATTAATCACTTACCATTTTTTCCACAGGCCCCCTGTCTCATTATGTGAATGAATGAATTTTTCTTTTCATAGTCATAGTTTTTTGTGTGGCATGTCATCCAAACTCTGCATCGAAGATGAAATTACTAATGTCCTTATCTGCCAAATTTGGTCAGATTTTTTATGGGATGGCAAACCACTCATCCCTGAGACAAGGACAGCTCTCCTATCCGATTTCAAATCACCGATCCAAAGCACAAACTGTTCTCAGTGAAACAATTATAAGACTATCTTCTATAGACATGCCTTTCAGCTGTTCTGAGCAACAGTATTTCTGCTGAAATGCATTAGAAAAATTCTGCTTTTGGTAGGTGCCCAGCTTGAAAAATGCTACCTTGAACCATTGATATTTGAAAATTGGTAGGCAAAGAAAAGCAAGGTCTTACAGTGCTAGGTTCCAGGCAGTTTTAAACATAGGTGCTGCGATTGACTGAGCACATCTACACGAGACATTTACTCTGGAGTAGATTAATTAGCTTCACAGTATACATCTAGGCATCTACATATGCTGGACTATTAGTCTGGAGTAAATTAGAACTCTGCAGCAGGGTTAGTACAAATAACTATCCTGCTGTGGAGATTTTTAGATGTGTAGATGCTGATGCAGCTGGTTGGGGCACAAGGGTGCTCTGGTGTGGGGGCTACCTGCTGGCTAGCCTCATGCTGGAGCATTCTGATGTTCCAGCCAGCCCCTTTGTAGCACATTGAGCTGGGTCAGAGTAGCTCTGGGCTGGCAGGCTGACCTCCTGGGGTGCCTACCAGCTGGGACTGCCCCACCCTGGCTCATAGTGCTGTGGTCCCAGGCCCATGTGTAAAGGTGGCATCCAGGAGCAATGAAGTCCAGCACAGTATACATCAGAACTTATTGCATTGCATTAACATGCATGTGTATTCACACTCACCATGAAGAAAGTAAACTGTTAAGGACTGAAAAGTGAATTGTACCATAATAGTGGAAAAATTTTAATTCCTGCACAGATGTCACTGCCACTAAAAATATTTGATTTAGCTATTATTTCCAGAGCCATCCATGCAGGCCTTGATTCAGCAGAGTACTTCAGTGCATTCAGGTTCTGACTGATATCTACAACACGAGCTTGAAGTTACACAGATGATGAATTATCTTAGTGAATTGGAGCCGTATACAATATCTATAATAAATATATTTAAAAAAAAATCATAAGATTAAAAATAAGTTCCACAGCACTGAAGAAGTGAAATAGATCATTTTGGAGCCATTGAATGACCCTCAGTACGGTGTTCAAACATGCAGAACAGCCATATGGAGTTTTTCAAATGTATATCTTGTTCTGATCCTGAAATATAGTTGTATTTCAGATGTGTTGGTTGCCAAAAGGCAGTGAAATTCATATTGATGGCTTAATGTTACAAAAGACATCTAAGAATATGTGCAACTATGAAGACATAAAACATGGATCTTTTTGACACAGCATGAGGTGATTTGCTGGCACCAGACAGAGGTGTTAACTTGACTGTTTGTAAGAATGCAGTATTCTCAGAAAAAGGAGTACATTGCTTTATAGACTAACACACAAAATTTAAGATTTGTGCCACTTCCCACTCAATGAAAATAGAGGGAAGAGATTTAAAGGTAGATAAAGAAGCCATCTGTGGAAAGCCATCTGGTTAAAAACAAGGGCATACCTAACTAACAGAAGAGAGTGTATGAACTAAGGGATGCATATTCTAAGGCAATCTGATAAGAGTCACTCTGGGTTCTGGTGATTGGATGTTTGAAATGCAAAATAAATGAAAAACTGGTAGGATAGTGAGTAATACAGTACAGAACAATTGTCCTTGCCTCTGGTCAGCTTCTACTCTCTGATGTGCATATTAAAGTTCTAATTTAAATCATTCAGAGAATCAAAGAGGAGAGAAAGAAACTAATTTTTTTTTGTTGAAAACATGGAGAAGGCATTAATAGCTTGATTCATAGCCCATTTAAGTCAATGGAAGCACTTCCATTAACTTCAGTGGGCTCAGACTATTTACTTACAACTTTTTTATCAAAGGAGACTGTGCTAATACAGGACATACTAATTTTCATATCAATATTATTATATTAAGCTAAATGAAAGTTCAGAAAGGTACTATTAATGATAAAAAAGGACATGATTTTATATTAAAAGATGAGAAAATCTGCATTAAGTCATGGAAGAAAAAAGGTACATCAGAAATATGATATGTAGCACAGGTCTGTATATAGGTGCGTGCATGATAAATATATACATACATGCACATATATATATAGAAAGTACTAGAAGAAAAGGAACTGGCAGCTATGTATGTTGGTATTCATAATATTGCTAAGTAAGAGGACTATGATTTGCATGAGGATTGGAGAATATACCGCCTACTTGTCGTTGGAGAACCAGGAAGAATGGGATTGTAAAGATACATTAAACATAACACTAATTGAAATCCCTCAGACAAATTGCTGCAGCTAAAAATTCATAGTTTGGATCTGTAATGAGCCTAGATCCAGGTCAAAGACTGCCTATGGAGATGCCAATTAACTAATTAATCCAGAAGGTCGTTAATTCTCTATGACCCACAGGTAGTCATGTGGGGGCATTAAAGTAAGTTAATTTCCCTGAGCATTGATCTACTGCCTGACCCCACTCAGAGTTAGAAGAAGTACCTATGCACTACAACACAGGTTAATTGAGCAATATAAGCTGTATTACACAACCAAACCCATGCAACAACTACCCAACACACTATTCCTATAACACCTGAGCCACAACACAATAAAATACACCCGTCGAGACAGTAACCCGATACAAATCCCAAATCCAATGTCCCTGGTCACACAACCAATCAACTACACATTACAAAGAGCTTCGGTCACTACACAGTTAACTGCAGTGCAGCTTCACAGATAACCCAGAAACCACAGATGATAGCAAGAACACTCTAGGCCTAGTCAAAAGGAGAAAACCTCTGACAGTCCCTGAGGATTTCTAGCTTTTCCCTGCTTAGGTACTCCCCATCTCAAATTGGGAAAGGGTGATACCCAAATGCAGCTTCCACAGTTGAAGCCCAAAGGAAAGAGTACAAGACAGGCAAGCCTCAGCGAGCTCAATCACAATGACCAGGTCACAGCAAGGAACCTGCACTTGATGAACTCCCACACATTGAGAGCCTGGATTCAGGACTGTACAGCCAGAGTGAGAGCAAGGCTGAGCCTGAGCCCAATCATGAGCACCCAGAGCTCCCAGAGCACCTAGAGTTCCTGCTGGCTGCTCTGGACAGGATTTTAAAGCCTTCTAATCATGCCACCTTTCACTCACACAATGGTCCAATCATTGCCCTTTTCACAACACTCAATCAAATTCAAACCTGGACAATACTTAAAGGACCAGACAATTCAAACTATTTCAAACCAATACAAGAAACATTATCATAATTAACAAATCAACATTGATAAACCATTGCATTACCATTATACACTGCATATGCCTAGTTCTTAAAAATAGGTCATGACTTCATCAAGGTTGAGCATTGAAACCCTTTAGAAACTTCTCACCTCTAGTCATATGGCGCATGCATGGACTTTCACTGTTCTACATGAGGGCCACCATGATGTCCCCTAGTGGCAACCTCTATTCTATTCAGACCCTACTCAGGTCACCCTGGGTCTCAGCTTGCTCACTTTCTTGCCACACCTTGATTATAAAGAAAAGTAATGAGGAAAGACTGCCTGCCTTGCCTGTTGAGTCTATGAGGGTCTTTCTCTTTTTTTTTCTCTCTCACATACGCATACAATAGGGGTTTGTTAAGTGGGCCATATTTGATTCAGATGTGGATTTGGCCCGATTCTGGGGGACAGTGATTCGATTAGTTGATTCAGATCGCTGTCCTGATTTCCCGGGGGGGTGGGGGGGAGGCCTGCTGCGTGCTTAGCAGCAGACCTGGAAGTGGACTGGAAGTGCTTGGCGGTGTACCCCTCCTGTGCACCCCCCCCAGCTCTGCGATTGGCTGCAGGAGGGAGCCCAGGTGCCCTCCAGACTCAGGAGGCACCAGTCAGTGAGCTGGGAGGTGGAGGGGGGCACTCCCTCGCACGCTTTGTAGCAGACCCAGAAGTGCTGTAGAAGTGCTTCTGGTCCACTTCTTGGTCCACCACCGAGTGTGCTCAGGACCCCGTGGCTCCCATGGGATGCTCCATCCACCCCACCATCTCAGCATTCACAAGCCACCCACTACCTTGAGGTACATAGAAAAAACTTTTAAAGCTGTGTCTATGTCTGAGTCATCAAATTGCTCTGAATTGATTTGAAGAGATTAAAGGGTCTCCTGGTTCAATTCGGATTTGGAGATTTGGCCACTGAATTGGGCCAAATCTCTGCTAAATCAAATCAGCAACCAAAGCTTCACACAGCCCTAACACACACACACACACACACACACACACACACACAGTGTCACACTGTATTCTCAGTGCCTATTTTTCAGGTCCTGCTGTCCTTAAGAGCCTAATTCATGGGCTCCTTCCACACCTACAGCTTTTCCCATGCTTTGCAGATGATAGCACTTCAGCAGAATGCCTGGCCCCACTGCAATATGTGGTATGTGCTGGTCTCTAATCCCTTGTTGGGGCTTCAGCCTTCCTAGCTTTGGCCTCCTTTCTCTAGCTGAGCCTCCCTTTATCCCAGGTCCATTGTGTTCACCCTCAGCTCTTGGGTGTTAGCCTCTTTAGCCCTTCTTTGGCTTTGGGCCCTGTGACCCTCAGTTGCCTTTCTTAAGCTTTTGGCCCTAGCCTTCCCAGCCTTAAGCCATCTATACCATGTTCCTATCTCAGACTCTAGTTTTTTCGATGCCATTTGCCTATGTCTTGCACCTGGCCCTGGCAAGGCCATCATCAAATTCAAATGAATGAGACTTCTCACTGCAATTAACTTAATAACTTGCCAGAAAGGTTTAGGGATCAAGACTAGCAAATTTCTTGTGATTTTCAGCTGTGTAGCACATTATCTGAAATGATCTATACAGGGTACTTGGTAAGTCCTGGGATGTTCTGCACTGCTGATATTTTTCTGTCAGTTGCAGTATGAAGTGCTGAGTCAGTATAGATTGCAAAAAAATGCACAGAAAGTAGGTAGAGAGTAAATCAACCTTCTTTAAGATTCAGTTTCAGATAAACTCCTTTTTCCCAGTCAAGATCCAAAACTTTCAGTTATCAATCAATGAATCACTCCAGTGTAAACTGGCAGAAATAATTGATTTTTAAAGGGTATAACTTGCGAATTTGTAGTATGGGTATTATGGTAGTACATAGAAGCCCCAACCATCATCAGGCCTTCATTGTATTAAGAATTTTAGCATAAATAGGGATAGGCGAGTGGGGTGCAAGCACTGGCTGCCATATTAGAAGGGACGCCAGAATAGTGACAAGGAGGGATACATGGCATAATAAAATTAGTCTACACTGTGGCAGCAGTGGCCTGTGTTCATGGAGTTAAGACCCTTCAGCACTCAGCACCTTTCCTATAGTTTTGTCTGCCCAAGGGCACCAAGATTCCTAGTTATGTCTCTGCACTGCAAAAACAAGGGAGAGGTTTCATAGTTTCATAGTTAGTAGGGTCGGAAGGGACCTGAGCAGATCATCAAGTCCAACCCCCCTGCCATGACAGGAAAGAGTACTGGGGTCAAATGACCCCAGCAAGGTGCTTGTCAAGCCTTGTCTTAAAGGCCCTCAGGGTAGCAGCCTGCACCACTTCTTTTGGAAGTTGGTTCCAGATCCTAGCTGCCCTGACAGTGAAGTAGCACCTCCTGGTGTCTAATCTGAATCTACCCTCTGCCAGCTTGTGACCGTTATTTCTATTCACTCCTGGTAGTGCTTGGGGGAACAGGGACTCCCCCAATGCCTGCTGGTCCCCTCTGACTAGTTTCTAACAGGCCACTAGATCCCCCCTCAGCCTTCTCTTGTGGAGGCTGAACAGGTTCAGGTCCCATAGCCTCTCCTTGTAGGGCCTGCCCTGCTGCCCCCTGATCACGCAGGTGGCATTTCTCTGGACCCTCTCCATGCTGTCCACATCCCTCCTGAAGTGTGGCACCCAGAACTGGATGCAGTACTCCAACTGCGGCCTGACCAGTGTCGCATAGAGGGGGAGGAAAACCTCCTTGGACCGGCTTAAGATGAATCTGTGGATGCATGACAAGGTGCGGTTGGCCTTCCTGACTGCATTCCCCACACTGCAGGCCCACGTTCATCTTGGCATCAGTGATGACTCCAAGATCCTTTTCTGCCTCTGCACTGATGAGAAGGGAGTTCCCCAACCTGTAGGTATGGTGCTGGTTCTTCCTCCCCAGGTGCAGCACCTTGCACTTGTCAGTGTTGAATCCCATTCTATTCTCATCTGCCAACCCCTGTAACCTGTCTAGGTCTGATTGTAGCGTATTCCTTCCTTCTAGCATGTCCACATCCCCCCACATCTTAGTGTCATTAGCAAATTTGAACCGGGTGCTTTTTACCTCCTCGTCCAAGTCACTGATGAAGATGTTGAACAGTGTGGGCCCAAAGACCGAGCTCTGTGAAACCCCAGTGCCCACATCCCTCCAGGTGAAAAATGACCCATCCAGTACTGCTCTCTGGGTGTGGCCCTCCAGCCAATTGGTGGCTCATTTGACTGTAGGTGTCAACACCACAGTCTCCCAGTTTTTTTAATGAGAACGGGGTGAGAGACAGTGTCAAAGGCCTTCTGAAAGTCCAGGAAGACTATGTCCACTGCTACCCCTGCATTGAAGGATTTGGTGACCTGGTCATAGAAGGCCACCAGGTTGGTCTGACAGGACCTGCCTGTAATGAACCCGTGTTGGTTTCCCCTAAGCTTAATCTCCCCTGCTGGCCCCTCATGGACATGTGCTAGAATAATTGTCTCAAAAAGCTTACCCAGGATTGAGGTAAGACTAACTGCCCTGTAGTTTTCCAGGTCCTCCTTCCTCCCCTTTTTGAACCACATTGACCCTCTTCCAGTCCTCTGGCACCACACCAGAGCACCACAAGTGCTCATAAAGCTGGCTCGGGGTTCCATAATGATCTCAGCTAATTCTCTCAGTACTCTGGGGTGGAGATCATCCGGACCAACTGATTTGAATACATCCAGTCCTTCCAGAAGTTCCCTAACTAATTCCTCACTAACCCTTGGCCTAGGTCCACCTCCCCTGGGATTTAAGTGGGGCCCAGAGGTGAGGTGGGTGTTCCAGTCCCTGTTCAGGAAAATGGAGGCAAAGAAGTCATTAAATAGGTTAGCTTTGTCATCTGGTGTGACCACCAAATTTCCTAGTGTGTCTTGCAGGGGCCCCACGTTACCCAGAACCTTCTTTTTTACCCTATGTATTTAAAAAAGGACTTCCTGTTGTCTTTGATCTGGGTAGCTAGTCCCAGTTCCATCTCCGCCTTGGCCTTCCTGACTGCCCCCCTGCTTCTCCAAGCAACCGCAGTATAGCCCTCCCTAGTGATGGCCCCTCCCTTCCATTGGGTGTGCGCCTCCCTTTTAGCTAGGAGACATTCCTGAATGCTCTTGGTGAGCCATGGGGGTTTTTGCACCCTCCTGCCCCCTTTGATCCGTGTTGGGATTACTTCCCTTTGGGCTTGGAGGATCGTCTCCTTAAGGAGCGACCACTCTTCTTGGACACCTGGCTCCCCACCCCTCTGGGACCTCAGTGCTTCTCCAAGTATTCTTCTTAGCTCATTGAAGTCTGGTCTCCTGAAATCTAGGGCTACTGCATTGCTGTAGGCCTTTGCCACCTTGTGCTGGATGGTGAATTCCAGCGAGCGATGATTGCTGTCGCCCAGGTGGTCGAGCACCTGCAACCCCCTCACCATGTTGTCTCCCGTGGCCAGCACCAGGTCCAACAAGGCGTCTCCCCTGGTAGGGTTGTGCACCTCCAGGGTTAGATGGAGGTCCTGTATTCTGGCTAGGAACCTACATGAGCAGTCAGATCTGGCTGACTGCTCTTCCCAGCGGTTCTCTGGAAAGTTCAGGTTACCCATGATGACCACATCCTTTCACCTAACTACCTCCATGAGCTGACTTACAAATTCCTGGTCTAGCTCTTCCCCTTGGTTGGGTGGTCTGTAGTAGACCCCCCACCATTAAGTCTCTTTCCCCTCGACTGCCTTGTATTCTAACCCAGAGCACTTCAGAGTGCCCTTCCTCTGCCTCTTTGCTAATTGATGAGGATGTGTATTCCTCCTTAATGTAGAGCGCCACACCCCCCACTTTTCCTCCCTGTCGTATCCCTCCTGTACAGCCTATAGCCCTTGATATTCACCACCCAGTCATGCATTTCAGTGATAGGATACAGTTGAACAGATAAGAAAAAAAGAGGATAGTGGTACAAAATGCAATAAAAGGGATTGGGAATGGAAGTGCAGAGAATGAGTGACCTGCCAAACATCAAAATAAAAAGGTGCCTCAAAAGCAGAAACAGAACCCAGGTTTTCTGCATTCTGAAGTAGAGCCTCCTTTAGGACTGTGTGAAGCTTCAGTCCCTGATTCAATTCAGTGGAGATATGGCCTGATTTGGTGGCTGAATCTCTAAATCTGAATTGAGTCAGAAGACTCTTTATTTTCTCCGAATTGAACTGGAACCCTCCAAATCAATTCAGAGAGATTTGGAAAGATTTGACGATTCAGACATAGACACAGCTTTAAATGTTTTTTCTATGTACCTCAAGGTACCAGGTGGCTCATGAATGCTGAGATGGTGGGACAGTTGGAGTTTTCCACAGGAGCACAGGGGGCTTCCCGACATGCTCGTCAGCAGACCCAGAAATAGACCAGAAGCACTTCCGGTCCACTTCCAGGTCCACTGGGGAGCACACTGCGGACCCCCCTGATCCCCAGCTTGGTGACTGGTGCCTCCTGGGTCTGGGGGGTGGGGTACTTGGGCTCCCCCCACAACCGATCACCAAGCGGGGAGGGGTGTGGAGGTGGCGGACCCAGAAGTGCTTCTGGTCCAATTCTGGATTCACCTCCTAAGCACACAGGGGGCCCTGCTGTGCTCCTGTGGGATGCTTCATCCACCCCAGCATTGCAGCATTCACAAGCTGCATCTGGTACCTAGAGCTATGTAGAAAAAACATTTAAAGCTGTATCTATGGCTGAATTGCTGATTCAGAGAATCAAAAGGACCATCCCAGAACTTACCAAGTACCCTGTATAGATCATTTCAGATAATGTGCTACACAGCTGAAAATCACAAGAAATTTGCTAGTCTTGATCCCTAAACCTTTCTGACAAGTTATTAAGTTAATTGCAGCCAGAAGTCTCATTCATTTGAATTTGATGATGGCCTTGCCAGGGCCAGATGCAACTGAATCTTCAAATTTGAATTTGACCAAATCAAATCGGAGACAGTGATCTGAATCAATTAATCAAATCACTGTCCTCGGTTCGGGCCAAATCCGAATCTGAATCAAATATGGCCTGTTATGCACACCCATAGTCTCCTTCCCTTAAAAAACATTTGCTTGAGTTCTTTACAAAAAAATGAAGTCTATAAGCACAAGACATTTTACATTATTGTATAAAAGTTTATACAATTAAATTCTAAATTAAAATTGTGAATACCCACTAACCCTGGAGTGGTGTGCACAACAGTAACATGCTCCATCCTAACTTTGGCATTCAGTGGGTAAAGCCTCTACTTCTTTACTGTGTTTTGTATGTTTTACGTATTGGGTTCAGTTTAAGATATGGAGGGAGTGATTGAGAGCTTCTATAAGGTTCCCAATGAAAGTTTTGTAGATTAAAGTTTAAAGATTAAAGAAAAAAGTTGTTTCTTGCTGCAATCTCAAATTTCTTTCCTTTCCTTTGTCTCCTGATAATATTCTGAAGTCACTAAATATTTGTAGCTCAGGGTCAAGCCTCTCAATACATTATTTGATTTTTTTGTATCAGCAGAGGTAATATTTTAGCCTGATCACTGTGCATAGTTAAAATCAGCCACGGACCGTAACATTTTCATTGGCTTAGTACTTTCTACTTTACATTGCCCACTGGACTTTTAAACATTTCTGGTTACTGAAGCAGAACATCTTGCAGAAGCAATCATATTTTTAAAAGCTTAATTAATCATATGTTTAGTAAGGTAGATGGACTCTACCCATGTTTAGCACATTTAAAATTTTCTGCAGAAATGTCCCCCTTTTCTTTGTCCTACACAAATAAGCTGAAGTGGGTATAAATTTAAGCACAAGGTTCTAGCACCTTCACAGTGCACCTTCACCTTGAGGTGAAATTTGTGACTCAGCCTCATTCTTCAAAATAGTAAATGGTAACGTGGAATATGGTGGCAACATACAGTTCCCAAACTAAGGACTTGTGTGTAACTCTTGGTAGAAATGAATGAAATGACATCACAGATAAGGCTGTCACCTTAAAGTCTTTGATTTTAGCCAGTAACTCCTGCCATAACCCATAACGTCCATACAAGTAAACAATAGGTTTCACTTGTTTTTTTTATCCCCATCTTCCTAGTACTATGAAGGAAATGAAGGAAAGGAAAGATAGAACATCTGTGTATCAGAAATTTTCAACCAGGTTGTTGCAAATTCATTTTAAGGGTGCTGCACAATATTAGTACTGTTGGATGTGCAAACGTGAATCACTAGATAAACCCAGAAATTGAAACAGGAGTCCACAGTCTCAGAAACATTCTGACCTGTTGTCATTTCCTTGAGTTGTTTGCAACAGAAGAATCGTTCTATTATTCTTCTATAGTCTAAAAAATCTTGATTAAAAGCTCACCTGGCATTTTCCAAGAAGAGCCTTGTGTCTAAAAAGTTGGGAACCGCTGTTCTATGGGTATACTTCCATATTCCCTTAGTTTTTAAAACAGGAATTATTTTTCTCTTTAGTACTTGATGATTTATCTACAGGGCTAGACAGGATGGCAAGCCAAGACTTTTGGTCTGTTTTATTTTTCTGTTTTATCCACCTGTTGCATCTTTTAATAAGTTTAGTGCTGTATTATAGAGGTTGTTTTCTTTTCTCCTGTTTGTACAGTGTCAAGCCTTATTGGGCCATAATCTTTAATGGCTGCACTGAGCATAGTCCTGTTCCTGTGCCACCTGTGCAATAGGAGAGGAGAAAAGCTAACCTGGATGTCAGCCCCCTTAGTAGCATGGATTCTTGGAGCACTGTCACAGAGGCATCATTTTGTTTACAAATATTTTGGGGGAAACAATAATTTGCCTAAATCTGTTCTTTAGTGCCAAAGTCATTTGTAATAGTAGTATTGTACTATAAGCTAAAATACAGTGGGATGTCAAAAAACATTAAATATGGACCTGAAATCATTTGGCAATGTATGTTGTCAACAATAGTATGCTAGTGGGCTGGTTATGCAGGTTTCTTTATCGTGTTGATTTTTGTGTCATAGTATAAAAAACTGATGAGAAATCTTCCCTGTATGCCAGAGGGCCCTATTCAGCACTCTTCACTCTTGCTTATTCAAGCAAAACTTGAATTTATTTTAAGTTTTACCTAAGTAAAGAATCAGAGCAACTTTTTAAGACTACATTGGGTTTTCTCTTTAGAATAGTATTAAATAGTTATTACGTTTTTATGAATATATCATATTTGGGGTTATATTTCCCTTCTCAATGCAGTTTTATGTGGCAGCTGCTTATGCTTGTATATGAAAGTAATTATTGATTATGAGCCTTTTTTGTTCCATTATATCAGGAATCTTGGGACCATCAAAATGCATTTTGCTGATGAAGTATGCCATTGAAAAATAAATGGCTAGGTAATATTTTTTTTACTATTTAACTTGCTAACTTAGACGTTGTATTTTACAATAGAAATGTAAGTAAAGTAGTAAAGAAAAGTCTGCCTTCTGCACCTTCTTTAAATTCTCATGATGCTTTTTTAAAGGTAAAATCAGGCTTGCATTCTTACTTGACTGCAGTACGTTTCTGTATAAAAACAAAATGAGGACTAGATTATCTCCACAGCTAGAATCTACTACATATATTCCTTGCACTGTCCTCCTTTACACAGTGTAGGAGCTTCTAAACTAATAGGCATCAGTGAAGATTATGCAAGTAGGTGAGCATTTAGACCATAACTGATACACAGTTGTGGATTTTTGGATGTCAAATTATTTCTGTAGTTCATTTGGAGATTAAATTCTGGCAGGCATGAAAAAGATGAATAGAGGCTTCTTCTGTACTGAACACTCTTGAGTTGTTCACTGTAATATACTTAATTTTTAAAGACAAACATTTTGTAACTAGAGAAAGAGCAGCCTGCACCTTATGGTCAGCCTTGGCCATGTTATTTGTAGCATAATAACAGTTCCAAATGTGGATTGGTATGGTTTATGTGACTGCTATGAATGCTATTAGCCTAACAGTATATGTGGTATATTACGGAAGTATTTGGTAGTTACATACATCATATCTGAATTGGAAAGAATATGGATGGTTCTGAAACCCCCAGTGATTTAATAAGTGGATGGATCCCATTCCCACTTATTTGGAGAGAGAGAAATTATATATCCCTATCATGCTTTGTATCTCTTCAGATCTTGTTGATGAGGTATATAAAAAAGTATATGGCCATTTATTTAAAGACTACATTGGTTTGCATATCCATAAAGAGACAAGATTAAAGCTACATGGTTCCCTACATTTTCATGCTTTTTACCAGCACTAAATCCACACAATTATTTAAGCTGATGTTTATACGCAAGTTGTTTATAGATGTGCCAGTAATTCATTAAACAGTTTGTATATAATGTCAAACATGAAGCTTCACAAGACTTGGCAGCTGTGGACTGTTTTCAGTATTGTTAGGCCTATTTACAGGATGCATGGATCACTTGCTGTTGATATTATTAAATAAAACTGGTCTCTTATATTACCCTAAAAATGGCTTTACACTTATCTTGAATATCATGATAGCTGCAGTTACATGACATACTTATTTTTATTTTCTATGTGGTGGTGCCCTGCCCTGTTATATTGAAGTCAGTGAAGATGCATGAAGAATGAGATGTCTATTTTATTTGTATTATACAGACTTAACCTTGCTAGAATTAAAGGATTGAAACCTTTTGTTGGTATTTTCTTACATGTTTCATAATTATGTGTATTCAGAATTGAAAATTATTTTCTTAGTACAGTTAAGTATTAAAAATACTGGAAGCACACAACAGTGTGAGGTAAATGCTGGAAGACTTCAGTAAACCCTAGTTGCAATTTAAAATAAGCCTGATGTAGTGATTCCTGCAATCTGACTGACTAATGCATGTTCCATTAAATGTGTGTGGACCGTGACTAACACTGACATCAATAAAATTACATGAGTGCCCTGCATTCCAAAACGGGAATGGAAGGGAAGATCAATGGAAAATGTTTTAAATAAAATATAGTTAATTATCTTTATTTTTTATTTTGTTTTGGGGAATGGGTCACAGAAAAAGACAGTCATTTAAATGATGCATTCAGTGAGCTCTTTTAAGGACTATTTGTATTTAAAAGTTTACTTACGAAGTCTGTCACAGCCACTGCTATAAATGAATGGTAGTTCAGGTACATGTAAGAGTGCTAACCCTACTAACATGAGTGCATCTAAGTGCTCTGTATGTTGCTCTGCACTATGAGATTTTTTTTTTTTAAAGACACAAAAATGAAAAATTTGTTTAAAAAAAAAAGCAAAACCCAAAAAACAGAGAGAACTTTTAATAAAATATCACTTAGGGTTTTCAAACTTTCTAAAATCACAGAACTATTGTGTGTTCATGCATCACAGTTCATGCCCACCCTTTCCTATCTCTTCTGCCACGAACTTCCTACTTCTGTCCTGTGAGCTGACATGGTGCCAGATGACCCAGGCTGGCAATGATGGTACACCACCTCCTGGCCCGCTCCAATCTCTTTTCAAAACCCCTGATAAGTTATTGTGGAACACCAGGTTTTGCAGAATACAGTTTGGAAACCACTGACTTAGGGTATGTATGTACTTTGCAAGGGAATGCCGTTCAGAGATAAACTGCTCCACTTCTAGATTTGGAAGCTGTGTAGCCATGTTGATGTATGGCCAGACTTGTTGGTACACCTGGGTACATCTAGGTGAGTTGCTTGCTGCACGGTAGCTCGTTACTAGTGTGCAGTAGTGTTGCTGGGCGTGAACTGTGATGCGATGCTACTGCACAGTTGTAATGAGCTACTGTGCATTAGTAATGAGGTACTGCATAGTAAGCGTCACCAGGTAACCATGCCAGTATGCTACTGCACAGTAATTCCTGTTACTGCACAGTCATTTAGTACTTGATTATGCAAGTACTAAATAACTGTGCAATAACAACTTCATGATGGATGTCTTGTATAGATATGCCCTTTCAGCAGTATACTAATGTAGCTATACTGCTTCTCCTTCCAGAAGTGGTACATACAGGATTAATGTACACTATCACTGCAGAAGGCTGCCTTGCTTCTTATAGAGATACCCTTTGTTTGCAAATTCTACAGGGCAAAGATGGTCTCTTTGTTATAGATTTGAATATTGTTCAGTGCAATACAGACTTGTCCTGACCTCAAGGAAATAGTGGTAGTAGTGGGTGGGAGAGTATTGGCAAATGGAAGTGATGGTGGTAGTGGTGGCAGCAGTAGTAGTAATAATAATGATACTACTAATAATGGATTTTTAACAGAAGTGTGTTCCTTGGAAGACTCATTTCAAGTTCACTCTGAAATGACAATCCCTAAGATTGCCATTTACACCATCATATCTGAAATTGGAATCTAGTTCTTATGTAAATGCTATCCTGACTCAATACATAAAGTCCAGAGACTCATGCCAAACAGTTTGATCTACATGCCATTGTATTCCACATGGCTGAAGAGAGCATCTTCATGGCATGTATGTTTATAAACTGTATGTCAGAAACCTAACAGTCTCCCACACCAATGACGTACTATATTGTAACCAGTGACATTTTTAGCTCTGTATCTTTCTTTGGTTCTTTTATAGAGAAGTTCATTTTCTATTCATGTTAACATGGCTGGTACAAAAGCAACTTTGTAGGCTTCATTTGGTGTATATTTTTTTCCTTATTAGATTCAGATTTATTTTCTACATTTTTTAAAAGAACTGGTCATAGTGCATGTAAAACTGGTTTCTGTTCAGCTACAATGAGAGATTAGTAGAAACATTTTCCTGTCTAAGCAATTTTGTTTTTTTACTGCTGATGTCATAGAAACCAATTGCATTGACTATTATGCAGAAGAGGCTAGTTCCTGTTCTTGTTCCCAATGAAGTCAAATGACAGAACACCTGTTTTCAGTAGAGCAGGAACAGACAGAAACGCTTGATCCAAAGCCTGTTGAAGTTTATGGGGGGTTTTTTGGTTTAGGCCTTTAGTAGCACAAGTTCTTGGGAAGAAAAAAAAACCTTTGAACAACATCAGCAGTCCAAATGGACATTGAATTTCTGAGATTTCATTCTACACAGAAGGATTTAACGAGAGCAAAAGCTAAATTTTGCCCTTGGCCCCATGCATAACTCATTTAAGTTACCTGGTAACGTTTGATGCTATGATTGTCATGAAAATGATCATCATATTAGCTCCATGGAAGGGGGAGGTGTGAAAGGAAAGTGGTGAAAACAAACTGAAAGCTGTAAATGTTCTGTTTCCTTTGTTTTAAGAAAATCACTTTTGCTATTCCTTCTCTGATTTTTTTAGCTGGGAATTTCAGACATGGACCAAAAAACACCAGACAGATACTATAGGATGAAGAGCTAGTAGAAGAATTCTAAATAAAAAAGTATATATAGCTGAGAAATCATATACAGAATCACCTTTGCCAAAGCAGTTTTGCAAGCTTTTCAGCTCTATAAGTTTTCCTATGTCTAGTATTTTCCACTTGAATGTCATTATATAAAAGTGTCTTTTCTCACTTTTGGTTAACTGATTTAAGGAACATGCAGATTCAGCTCAGGTGTAAGTTTAAAAAAAAATCCATGAGAGCCATCAAAATGTTTTATAATTGATAGTTACAGTTACTGTGCCTGGATAGCAGTAATGTTTGTGCTAACTAGCTTCACATTTTTAATGGGGCTGTTTAATGTACATTTAAGCAAATGAGAGATATAACTGTAAAGATTTACACTGCTATATCAGCGCTCTGTGCTTGGAAAAGAACCTGGTACAGTGGTTTAGATTTCAGGGCATCGAGCAGTATCAACAATTTGTAAGTGGTCTCAGGGAAGGTGAAGTGGAATACCTGCCGTTGCTCTCCAACAGCACTTTGGTTTTAAAAATACTATTGGGTTTGTACTGATGTGCCTCAACCCAGTCTCATTGAAGGTAATTGCTTCTGTTAGAATTGAAGATAAAAAGTCCATATTTAAAGAAGATTATACTGCTCAGTAAGGAAGGGATTAAATGAAACCCATTGTGAGATGTATGAGAAAAGGTGATTGCGTGGTTAAAACATTGGTTTGAGACTCTGGAAATTAAATTCACTTTCTCACTTGGTGTTTCTACACAGTATATTTTATTGTGCAGTAGACTAATCTACTAAATGCCCATAGTCAAGCATCACTATGTAACCATTCAAAGGAGCTACTGCACAGTAGATTAGTCTACTGCATGATTTTCTACTACCTGTAGAGAGTTACATAGCTGACTGAGAGCAATTTGCTTCTGGTCAGCTCAGGCAGTAGGAGACAGGAGAACTCTCCTCTCCCTTGGGTAGCTACCTGTTTCCCAGCTGTCCCTGCCCTGGGCATCTGCCTGCTGCCAGGGCTGGCTCCAGTCTCAGACCTGGGGCAGGGACAATGTCCCCTAGCCTCCACAGCAGGCAGCTCCTGGCCTTGGCTTTGATCTCAGATCCAGGGCCATTTTAGTTGGTCCAAAAATATATATATTGGATTTACCTGAAGAACCTTGTCTGTTCATGAAGCATTGTGACTTGGCTAATCAGCAACCTCAAGCAACTTTTCTAGTTGGTAGAACAGAACAGCTTGTCTAAGAGTGCTGCTGCTGGACTCCGTGAGTTTGTGGTTTTGACATGGCTAGGGAGGCAACCCTCATAGCATGTTTGGTAAGGCATGGTAAGTATGTAGATGAGTCATGGCCTGATCTCACTAGTTTCAAATATACTGGTGCAGGAGTTATCTGCTTAAATACAAGTTTGATCCACCTGCTCAATTATGCTTTACTAAAGAAACGGATTCAAAAGGACCCTATTTTGGATCACATAGTTGTTCCTCCCCCCCGCCACCCCTTTTAGCACCAGGATTTTCTGTTTTGTGGTCTGTGCTTTCTTCCTTAATTTCTCCGTTTTGTTTCTCCAGTGCTGTCATTTTATTGGTGTAGCTGCATCATTCTTCAAGTGCTTTCTGAACGTCTGCTTGTTATTTTGCTATTCAAAATGGGCACATCAGAAATCAGGGCATTAAAAAATGTGGGTCATTTCATATTTTTGTTTGAGATGTAGCCGTTAAATAACCATTTGTTTCTAATGACCTGGGAGCTTTTAATGAAACTTGTGCTTAAACATATTACTTAGCATACCATTAATCTTGTGTAGGAAGCCTGGGCAATAAGGAGTAGCAGCCTACTGTATATCAGAATGGCTGATAAATGGTGCAACTTTATAGCTACATCAGTTTAAAACGGCAAGCCCCACTAGCAAAAGAGCTTGGGGGTAAGGGCATGGAATCTACATATCTTACTTCTCTACCATCTCCTGTGGGTTCTTGATAAAATCAAGAAGGACTCATCATGATGGATTTTGTAATGCAGGAACTATCTCAAGTCAGAAAGGGAAAAAAAGATTGCTGCAAAATATTTTATTTCTAATGCAAACAGGAGTCAATGTATTCCAAGCCTTCTGTATTCCAAAGGAGATTTCCCTTTGGTTGTGAGGCAAGGGTCAGATGCAAAGGCCTTTTTTGTGCAGCCCAGAAATTTCGAGGAAGTTTCGCATCCATTTAAAATGTAAAGCTGAATTTGAAATACATATACAAATAAATACAGCAATCAGTATGATGACGCCTTGTTTGGTTGATAGGGTACTGAAATAGTATTTAAGAGAACCCAGTTTTATCCCAATCTCTATCATTCAGCAGCTGTGTGGGCTGGGGCCAGACAATTCCCTTTTTGAGGTCTTTGTGCCATGAGCAGTTTATATTGTTAGCCTCTAAGAGCAAAGCTTTTAAAATGTGTTTGTACAGTGACATGCATGAAGGACTGGCTCTCTGAGCTGGGCCACTGGATATTCGTCAGATACATAACTTTGATAAAAGTCAGTATGTCTGATATTGTTGCATTACATTAAATTTGATTTGTTATATGCCTTCCCTATACTTCGGAATCAGGACCTGATTCTTTATTACCTTACTTCTAGAGTACTCATTTAAAATTATGCCAGTGGAATGTATCTGAGCCATATGCAGTGCAGTAACTTTGTAATGCCAGTAGTCATGATGATTGTCTTGCAAAAGTCACTAGCAAGAAGACATAAGTTTTGGCAGCTGGACCAAGGGAACCTAGTATGAAAGATGGTGTAAAGGATGTTTTGGATTAGGGATCTCAAAACTTCCAGGCTAGCCAAGCATCGGTGTAGCACAAACCAATTGGTTTTGTCCATGTATAAGCATAGAAAGTGAAAGCAAGTAGGATCTTAGTGAATTGTATTCATGATCTTTTTTCTATGAGAAAGCAATTTGGTAGCAAAATAGTTGTAAAAAGCATCTAGCACAAACTGCATGGAAATTGGCTTTTCTTCCTCTAGTCTCTCCTAGTTGTGCCTCTGCAATTTTTTCATATTATAGTTTGTATAAAAAACAAAAAGCACGCTACTAAAAAAGAAAAGGTCATTAGCTTTTTTATTACAGAAGTCTTAGGGAGGGAAATGAGACAAACAAGTAATGTAACTTGTCTGTGCATTTTGTTATCAGTTTCAAGCTTCTTATAGCATTGTTTTCTGATTTCTAGTTCTATGTTCTGTATTTAATTCAAAATGTTCAAAGCAACTGAGTCTCCAAAGTAGCCATGTAACACAAACCCCTCTAAATTCACAAAAAGCAGCACTAATACTTTTGAGACTTTAGGGATTCCATAAAGCAAGGACTAAAGACTGCAAAACATACAAACCCTGAATTGCTATTCAAACTCCTCTCCACTCCACAGACTTTGTTATATGTAGTTAACTAGAAAGCAATAACAGACATAAACCTCAGTGTAAATTTTCTTGTTAAGATCTCCCCCAAACAGATCTTCTCACGCCTGGTATAGCGTAGCTGGAGGCAATTGGATTCACTTGCCAGTGTGACTCAGCAGTAAATACCCTCAGTACTAATGCAGAGTTTTACCACTTGAGTTTGGCTTGTCTCTGTAGCAGACCTCTGTTCTACAGAGTACCTAAGCTTGTGAGAATGTAACAGAAGTGGGACCTGTGGCTACAGTAGCAAAATTTGCAGTCAAGAACAATGATAAAAAAATCAAAATTTATATGGGGCCAGATTTTCATAAAGATTTTAATCCTGGAGACACAGTAAAGATCCATTTTATGCCAAATAGCCATTTCCATTTGCATTTTTAACATAATGAGACTTTATCTGACCCTTTTACCTAACACCTTAGTATATATATTCTGCTTATGAGTAAGCATACACTACAGCATCTTAAGTGTACTGGAGCTTGATGATTGAGCTTGGGATGGTCTTGGTTTTGGCTCAGAGTTGGCTGAGATTAAATGGTTTATCATCCACTCAGTAGTTTAGCTCCAGTCTAACTGGAAACTTGTTGGTGGTAAGATGTAGCAATGTGGTAAGGAATATTGTGTTGGAGCAATGATGTAGGCTTGCTTAACTCCCATCTTAATCTCAAAGGGAACAGTGATAGATTATTGAGAACCACTAGTCACGTACCATTATGGGGCAGGTGAAGAATGGTGATGAATTTTGGTGGGCATCCATATTTTAGAAGGATCCTCCACGGTACTTCTCAGTTGACAGTCAAAGGCTTTCATGAGGTCAAAGAAGACCATGTACAGAGGTTTATGTTGTTTCCAACACTTTTCCTGCAGCTGGTGAGCAGTGAAAATCATGTCAGTTGTGTCTCTTAATGCCCTAAACCCATAATGAGATTCTGGGAGCGGCTCTTCAGCAAGTGGAAAGAGGTGGTTCAGGCAATTGTTGACATCTTTATTGAGGCATACAAGAAAATGAAACTGACACTTAACATTCAGGAGACTAAAGTCCTCTATTAACAAGCTCTGATGAACAGTCCCTAGCTCCAGTAATTTAGATTCAAAGTGAAACTCTGGAGAACATTGATTTCCTGTACCTCAGAAGCCATCTCTCGCAGAAAGCTGGCATCATTGAGGAAATCCAAAATCGCCTTAAATGTGCAAATGAAGCCTATGGATGAAGCCTAAAGACATGGGTGTTCAAAGATTGACATCAGATCCAAAACCAAGCTTATTGTTTATCAAGCAGTTGTGAACCCCACTTTACTGTACAGAGCTGAGGACAATGTACAGGAGGCATTTCAAACCACCGGAGAAGTACCATCAATGCTGCCTGCAGAAGATCCTTTGAATCCATTCAAGATAGATATGCCAATGTTAGTGTCTTCTTGCAAGCAAGCCATGTCATCCAGATGTCTGGCTTCAGATTCCTGAAGTAAGTTTTTTTTCTCCCAGCTTAATCAGCTCATGAGGAGGGCAGAGAAAGCGTGTCAAGGATGTCCGAAAGCAAAATTGAAAAAATGCCACATCAACATCAATTCATAGTTTCATAGTTTCTAGGATCGGAAGGGACCTGAGCAGATCATCTAGTCCAACCCCCTGCCATGGCAGGAAAGAGTACTCGGGTCAAATGACCCCAGCAAGATGTTCATCTAACCTCCTCTTAAACACCCCCAGGGTAGAAGCCAGCACCACTTCTCTTGGAGGCTGGTTCCAGATGCTAGCCGCCCTGACTGTGAAGTAGCGCCTCCTGATATCTAACCTAAGCCTACCCTCTGCCAGCTTGTGACCGTTATTCCTGGTCACTCCTGGTGGTGCTCGGGGGAACAGTGACTCCCCCAATGCCTGCTGATCCCCCCTGACTAGTTTATAACAGGACACAAGATCCCCCCTCAGCCTTCTCTTTTGGAGGCTGAACAGGTTCAGGTCTCATAACCTCTCCTGCCCTGTTGTCCCCTGATCATACGAGTGGCCCTCCTCTGGACCCTCTCCATGTGGCACCCAGAACTGGATGCAGTACTCCAGCTGCAGCCTGACTAGTGCCGCATAGAGGGGGAGGATCACCTCTTTGGACCTGCTCGAGATGCATCTGTGGACGCATGCCAAGGTGCGGTTGGCCTTCCTAACTGCCTCTCCACACTGCTGGCCCATGTTCATCTTGGAGTCAATGATGACCCCCAAATCCCTTTCCGCCTCCATGCTGACAAGAGGGGAGTTCCCTAACCTGTAGGTATGGTGCCAGTTGTTCCTCCCAAGGTGCATCACCTTGCACTTGTCTGTGTTGAAACTCATCCTATTCTCGTCCGCCCACCCTTGTAACCTGTCTAGGTCTGATTGTAGCCTGTTGCATCCTTCCAATGTGCCCACGTCCCCCCACGTCTTAGTGTCATCAGCAAATTTGAACAGAGTGCTTTTTACCCCCTCATCCAAATCACTGATGAAGATGTTGAACAGTGCGGGCCCGAGGACCGAGCCCTGCGGAACCCCACTGCCCACGTCCTTCCAGGTTGAGAAGGACCCATCCACTACCACCCTCTGGGTGCGGCCCACCAGCCAGCTGGTGACCCATTTGACTATGTGGGTGTCGACAGTCCCCCCAGTTTCTTAATGAGAACGGGGTGAGAGACAGTGTCAAAAGCCTACCAGAAGTCCAGGAAGATTATATCCACTGCTACCCCTGCATCTAATGATCTGGTGATCTGATCGTAAAAGGCCACCAGGTTGGTCTGACAGGACCTGCCACTGATGAACCCGTGTTGGTTGCCCCTAAGCATGCAGTCCCCTGCTGGCCCCTCGTGGATGTGTGCCAGCATAATTTTCTCGAACAGCTTGCCTAGGATCGAGGTAAGACTAACCGGCCTATAGTTTTCCGGGTCCTCTTTCCTCCCTTTTTTGAAGATGGGGAACACGTTGGCCCCCTTCCAGTCCTCTGGTACCTCACCAGAGCACCACGAGTGCTCGTAAAGTTGTGCCAGGGGACTTGCAATGACCTCGGCCAGTTCCTTTAGAACTCTAGGGTGGAGATCATCCGGGCCGGCTGACTTGAATACGTCCAACCCCTCCAGAAGCTCCCTAACTAAATCCTCGCTAACCCGTGGCCCAGGTGTTCCTCCCCCGGGGCCCGAGGGGGGCCCAGCAGGGAGGTGGCTGTTCTGGTCCCTACTTAGGAAGACGGAGGCAAAGAAATCATTAAACATGTTAGCTTTGCCATCTGGTGTGACAACCAAGTTTCCCATGGCATCCTGCAAGGGTACCACATTACCCGGGACCTTCTTTTTACCCCCTACATATTTGAAAAAGGACTTCTTATTGTCCTTAATCTGGGAAGCTAGCCCCAGTTCCATCTCTGCCTTGGCCTTTCTAACTACCCCCCTACATCTCCGAGCAACTACAGAATAGTCCTCCCTGGTGATGACCCCTTCTTTCCATTGGGTGTAAGCCTCCTTTTTAGCAAGGAGACATTCCCAGATGCTTTTGGTGAGCCACGGAGGCTTGTGTGCTCTCCTGCTCCCTTTGATCTTCATTGGGATTACCTTCCTTTGGGCTTGGAGGATCGTCTTCTTAAGGAGCAACCACTCTCCTTGGACACCTGGCTCTCCTCCCCTCCGGGACCTCAGCGCTTCTCCAACTATCCTCCTTAGCTCGTTGAAGTCTGCCCTCCTAAAATCTAGGGCCGCTGCCTTACTGCATGCCTTTGCCACCTTGCGCTGGATGGTGAATTCCAGCAGGCGATGATCGCTGTCACCCAGGTGGTCAAGCACCCTCAGCCCCCTCACCAGGTCATCACCCATAGCCAGCACTAGGTCCAACAAGGCATTCCCCCTGGTGGGCCTGTGCACCTCCTGGGTTAGATGGAGGTCCTGCACTCTGGCCAAGAACCTACGCGAGCGTTCAGACCTGGCTGACTCTTCTTCCCAGCAGATGTCCGGGAAGTTCAGGTCCCCCCTGACTACCACATCCTTAGCCTTCACTACCTCTGTGAGCTGACCCAAGAATTCCTGGTCAAGCTCTTCTCCCTGGTTGGGAGGTCTGTAGTAGACTCCCACCGTTAAGTCCCTTTCCCCTCGACTGCCTTGTACTCTAACCCAAAGCACTTCAGAGTGCCCCTCCCCTGACTCCTTGCTAATTAACAAGGATGTGTATTCTGCCTTAAAATAGAGCACCACCCCCGCACCTCTCTTTCCTATCCTGTCCCTGCTGTACAGCCTATAGCCCTTGACATTGATCGCCCAATCATGCGTTTCATCCCACCACATTTCTGTAATCCCCACTATATCCGGGCTGGTGTCAGCCAGCAGGAGGGTGAGTTCCTCCTGCTTGTTGCCCATACTACGAGCGTTTGTGTAGAGGCATTTGAGCCCTCCTGTGGGTGTGTGTACTGACCCCCTAGTCCCAGCATTACCCTGGCCCCTCTCTCTTACCTGTTTGTTTGCTTTGCTCGTTGGGCTGGGCTGGGCTGTAGTTGTGGGTGCTGTTTGGTCTGGTAGTCTGATGTTTCCTCCGCCCTCATCTTCCCCTTCCCCCAACGATCCTAGTTTAAAGTCCACCGGAGGAGGTCCACTAACCTAGAAGAGAACACACGCTCACCTTTAGGGGAAAGGTGGAGCCCGTCCCATCCCAGCATGTCTCTCGTTGTGATGTGCCGGTCGTGGCTGAGGAAGCCAAAGCCCTCCTCGAAGCACCATTCCTGTAGCCACCAGTTGGTCTCCGCGATGCACGTTTCACGCCGTCTGCCTCATCCACTCACTGGCAGGATAGAAGAGAAAACCACCTGTGCGCCCATCTCCTTCAGCATGCACCCCAGAGTGTAGTAGTCCTCCATCAGGTGATCAGGGCTCCTCCTGGCTGCATCGTTAGTGCCCACATGGACTAGGACCATGGGGTAATAATCGGTGGGCTGGATGACGGTCTGGAGCATCCCTTTCACGTCCTGAATCCTTACTCCAGGTAGGCAGTATAACGTGCGTGCCGAGGGGTCCCAGCGACAGATGGGGCCCTTTGTACCTCTCAGGATGGAGTCACCAATGATGATCACGCGACGCTTCTTCCTCCTGGCCTTCTTGCCTCCTTCAGCTTGCACAGAACGTGGAGTTGCATCCTCCCTGGTTTCGTCCTCTCCTTCCTCCTCCTCCAGGGCTGCCAGAGCTTCGTACCTGTTCTCCAGCCGAACTGGTGCTGCCGTGTCTCGAGCAGCCCTGGCACAGGAGGTGACCGTCTGCCACTTAGCTGTGGAGGGCTCATCTTGAGGTGCATCCTCCTTGGTCGTACAACCCTGCAGGGAAAGAAATTTGTGGGAGACTGTCACCCAGGACTGTCCCAAATGGAAGAAGAGTCTTCAGGAACTTTATGTCAATGACAACAGGAGATGGAAAAGTGGGAGTGGCAGAAACAGTGGATTGTGGATGAAATCAGGAACCCAGAGCCTCCCAAACCACACAGAAACATGTGCCTGAGCTGCAACAGAGTCTCTTGGATAGACCTCATCAGCTATCTTTGGACAGATAAGACAACCACGAAAAAGAATCATGCTCAACTGTGAGGGATGGCCAGTGATGAGTATACATACTAAGCTTTCATTCCCAAACCATGATAGAAAGTGGAAGTTCTGTGGAGGTTCTTAGTCTGAAGAGAGTTCTGTATCTTGATATCTGTTTTTAATGTAGCTAAAAATGTATTGAAAAGCAGGTTGTTTTGTGTTATCATCTGGGGGAATTGCATTACACTTGAAAGGATTTATGTTGTTGAGAACCTTTTGGAGATAAGATTTTTCTCCAGTGTCCTATGTGACTCTGGTTGTCACTAAAAGCTGGGCAAAGGCCTGTAGCAAGTTTACATGTCAACTGTAAATCTGGCTGAAGTGCGGCTGGTTTTCTCAGGTGGTTGTTTGGGTGCCTGCTGAGCCAAACCCAAAACTGAACAGATATGTCTTTAGAAGGCATTACGGTAAGTTATTTAGTCCATGGAAAGAAGGAAGATGTTCCGAATATAAAGAGATTTAGGAGTGAAAATTCAAACTAGAGCGTGCAAATATTTTTTGTCTTAACTAAGAATAAGTTTAATCCAGCTGTGGACAAGTAAAGAGAGAGGTAGAGAGAAATGCTCTGATAAAATAAGTTATTTGATATGTCATGAACTAGACAAAGCACCACTAGATTGCTTAGCGAGACAAGCTGCCGCTGTGCTGGCTAGAGTACTTCTGAAGCATCCAAAACAGTTAAAGCATTTCAGTTTTTCTTCTGTTTGATTAATATGAATGCATGAGGCAATCTAGCTTCTAAGCATTCTGGGTTTGGACAGTTCAATTTGAAAAATGAGGCAAGTGGCCACAGTGCTGTCATTGACAGGAAATTAGATGATATGAGAGAGCTTATAGAAAAACAGCTTCAAGATGCTCACAGCCAAAGTCACCAAAATGGCTTCATTTTTTTCATTTCTGATTGATGAATGAGCCAACCCTATATTTTACAGGAGTTGGGATATGTAGACAAATACCCGAGTCCTAAGAAGATCATGAATTAATATATTGGCACTTTTATGAAAAAAGATACTTTTTATTCTAATAGCTGTAATAACTTTGCCATAACAGTTTCATATGTCTCTCATAAGTCTCATACATGAGACATTGAGCATTTTTATCCATTCAAAATCAATACCTCCAAATACTACTGAAGTTGCTTCTATGTTCTGTCTTGTTGAATTCATACTACAGTATGCTTAATCAAGAAGAAATGTGACAGCATTAGGCAAGATACTACAAAACAAGAAAAATATAAAAGCCAAACATGCTTCTTCCATATTTGGCTCAATTTGTATAGAATTATCTGTTTCTGATACGCTTTAAGTTTTATATGACTTAAACTGTTAGGTATAGACTTAAACTGTTGGGTTTTTTTGTTTTACAATCCATAATTATATG
The DNA here is from genome assembly GCF_052110815.1 of Crocodylus siamensis. Classification (NCBI taxonomy): domain Eukaryota; kingdom Metazoa; phylum Chordata; order Crocodylia; family Crocodylidae; genus Crocodylus; species Crocodylus siamensis. The sequence continues at coordinate 148,267,579 of NC_143396.1, forward strand.
ACAATTGGGTCTAATAAGATTCAAAACTACCATTTATTCTTTAAAGCTGTAATCAATTTCTGACTTGTTCCACGTCTTTATATACATATTTAAAGCACCTATTTATAGCATCTGTGAGGGAGGGGAAGGCAAATAGGAGGAGTATAATACAATTTTGAAAAAGACACCAAAAATAGAATACTTAACATTTAATATAGGCGTATAAGAACTCCTGCATAAAATCAGATTCAGGTAGTATCTTTAAGCATGCATAAAAATACCAAGAGAAACCATGGCATATTTTGGAGCAGCTGCTATTTATGAGATACTTACTTGTAGGACACTGGGCACATCTATATGTGCAGTGTTGCACCATAATTATGGCACATTAAGTAGTAACAGGTACTAAATGTGCCATAATCGGTGTTACTGTGCAGTAGTGCCAACACCTTTTTTTTATGTGATGCTAATGCGCAGTAGACTAATTCTGCTGTGCATTAGCATGGCTTTCACTGTGACACACTACTGCACAGTAGAATTAGTTCTACTAATATCTGGTGTAGATGTGCCCACTGGTAAATCGGGCCTTCTGATGAGATACCAGATTCTTTAGTTTTATGCCACTTTCTTGGATATTATAGCTTTGAACATTAAAAAACAATCAGCAGCAAAGAACATGAATATATTATAGCCTGTAAGGCAGTGGTTGACAAACTGCCTGCACCGAAGGCAGCAGGGCATGGGCATAGCTGAGCTCCTTAGCACATGTTGCTCCAGGAAAAGTTCTGTCTCCACTTCCCCTCCCTGCCACCTTACCAGCGCAACTGTTACGATGAAGAAGCACATTTACCAGAGTCAGCAGGGAATGGGTAAGTGGTGTGGACTGGGTTCCTGGGAGCTGAGGTGGGTTAGCAAAGTCCTATCCCATGTTTTCTGTCCTCTCAAGGCCAGGAAGCCTGCTTGCAGCCAGTAGGAATGGGGTAAGCAGGGTAAGCCCTAAGACAGTCTGCTGGGAGCCAGGGCACTGCACTGTACCTGGGGAAAGTCCTATTCTCTCTTCTCCCTTCCCCTCCATGTGGCAAGCTGCTTGCACCAAAGCCAAGGTTCCCAGAGTCCAGGGCACTTGCTTCTCTGAGGGAAAGTCCTATTCCTTCTTCTCTCAACCTGACAAACACAGCTACTTCAATGAAGGAGCAAATTGCTGGCACCACAGCCAACAGGGAATGGGTTAAATGGTATGAAGCCTTAAACCCAACTTCCTGGAGTTAGGGCATGTGGGGAATATCCCACCTCTCCTCCTCATTGCCCTCCATAGCTGTGTCCAGACAAGCACAGCCATGTAGTATGTGGCACCACAGGCCCATCTCTGGTGCCACACACTGAACATTCAGGTGTTCCCTGCACTACAAGGTGTCGCGGCCACACGGTCATAGTTATATAGATAAACAATTCAGACTTTACTGTATTCCATCATACAAGTAACAAAACTTTCAACTTTTCATATAAACATGTGGCCATTTAGATGTAGGTATATATACAGTACTGTTGATAGTAAAAAGTAATTCTAAGACATCCGCTAAAGGGAGGTTATAACATAAGAGGTTAAAATAGTAAAATATGAAAATACTAGACTGTGGTCGACTAAGATGAGTGACGATGCCGGTGTCCATTGTTGCCATGAGTCTTGGGAAATAGAGTCAGTAGTCTACTGTTGCGTTTCCGGTGTCCTCGAAGTTGTGGTATTCGGTAGTGGAAACAGCTAACAGAGTCAAAAACGAGTTCTGTTGAATCATGCACGAGGCAAAGTATATGGTACAGCATAAGATGAGGGTTATGACAAACCCCATGGTGTTTACCTGCAAAAGAAAACAAGAAACAGCAGTATCTAGAAACAATATGTAACTCATGTAACTTTTTGTTCGGCGCACCTAGATAACCAGTTGAGGTGCCCTAAAAGGTGTGGAGGTTCTGTGGAGCTGTCGACATCTTTGATCTTTGATCTTCCATGTCGATGGTTACTCTTACCCAAGGCTGACTTTGGTACTAGGCTATGTTGCACAGTTGTTGAGGAAGGTCTGAAATATTTGGCTGGATGATGGATGCACAATGTTTGTTCGCCATGCGGTAGTCAACGACGAGCCGGGCTTCATCTGGGCGTCCAGGCCCCATCTGGCTGATAAGTAAATACTTTCAGAAACAGGCGTGATGCGACCTTTTTGCTCCAAGTGGGATAGCAGGGTTTGAAGAGAGGCTTGCAACGATGCTTTAGTCAGGATGGGTCGGTATCGCCAAGCAGTTGTGTTATACAAAGGTGGACGATGACAGTTGTCTGGTGACATGGCAAGTGGAAGAGCTTGCAACACTTGTTCTTTGAGCTTTAATGCACGGATTGCAGGGACGCCTAGGAGATTGATGCCCCCTAGAACACCTGTTAGCACTTTTCGATAACCCTTTACCAAAAATCCAATTACAGGTGTGGGCTTTACGGCATTCAGGCCTTGTACCATGATGACTTTCTTCGTCACCTGATGGGGTTCATCAGTGATAATCATGCTGACTTGGGCTCCTGTGTCGAGTAGGAATGAGACACATACTTGTCTGAGAGGGTTCATTGGATCGATGAGGGTGAGCTCGGTGTAAGGGCGAGGATCATCTGTAGCAGCTTCTTGGATTGCGCCGTCAGACCTGCCGATGGCGACTACTCATTTTTTGGCTGCCTGTTGCATTTGAAGCCCAGTTGTTCTGCAAGGAGGTTCTGTCCTTCATCTCCTAGTGCCCATAGTTGTGCTTTGTTGAGTTTCGTGTGGTTCAACAAGAATCTGAACATGGCCCTCTCTTCTACTGATCTTTGAGGCGGTGATGACTGGTCCCTCCAGGTGGTGCTTGAATTGGGTAGGCTGCAGCGTGGGCTTTAGGAGGGTAGCTCGCCATTGCTGATTGCAGGTGGGATATTAGGCCCAAGAGGTTTGCCGATGCTCCATTCACACTCGGGTTAAGGACCAATTTTGCAGTAAGTCCTTGTGGACCTCCATATATGTCAGTTGCAGCTTCGATGGCTTCTTGGAGGCAGGGAACTCAACCTGGGTTATGTAGATAATGTTGCGGCCATGCTGCACCCTGCTGCACTTGTGTCAGATTCAAAGGGTGTAGATTTGGGTTCCACATGGCGTAAGAAACTCCCATTATGGCATGGAGCAACTGGATGGCATTAGGTTGGTTGGGGCTGCCCTCATGCCAGATGTGTGATTTCTGCATGAGAACTTCTACTACCAAGGCCGGTAATGGTATTGGCCAATGTCCATTTCTCGTCACGGAGGCTGGATTGGTAACTAGCCCTCGGCTCCAGGCCGTGTTCTGAACGGGTTGCATGGCTTTGTCTGAATCAAGAGTTTCGTGTCCGGCTGCTACCACGAGGCAGCCTAGCCAAACTATAGGAGTTTCGTCGGGTTGAATTTCCATCTCTTTGCGGAGCTCACTTATTTCCATCTGAGTCCTGGGACGAGTGGTGGTGGTAGTTTCTGTGACACCATCCGCCTGAGTACGCTTGCATACGGTGATGGGTAAGGCTGAACTCATCAGCTCTTTTTCGCCAGCTTTACTTTCGTTTTCGTTAGCAGCACATCATCGAGCCCTTCTAGGTATGGTGGCGGCGGAGTGTTTGGAGGCGGAGCATGGTCCGGCCATGGAGTGGGCGTGACTATGTCTGGTGACATCAGATTGTTCTTCGTTAGTGGGGCAGTGGCAGGAGGATAGCCCGGCCATGAGGTGGGTGTGGCCTTGTTCGGTGACATCTCGTTTTTTGCCGTCAGTCTCTCTAGGCTTGAGTATAGTCTCCCCTTTGGCTCAGTTCCAATTTCTGGGCGTGGCTTGTCGTCAGTGCCATTTACGGGCGGTGGCTTCTCCATTTGTGTACCGGCATCTTTTTGTTCTAACTCCTGTTTTTGTTCAGTGCCATCTTGGGGTGCTGGTGGAGCGCTGCACTTTACTGCCAGATCCTCAGCAGTCTTGCTAGCTGTACCCAGCTGTGTATCAGAATTCGCGATCTCACACAGCAAGATAGACACAGTACGGAACAAAACATTAATCATCTTTCCTTTGTCCCATTTGGGACCAGTCCACTTTGTCACTGTACGGCTCTCTGATTCTAGGGCTTCGCAGAGCTGCGTCAGCAGTTCGTGCCCGCGTGAATTGGGTGGCAAGTTGGGGCAGTTAAACTTGCCGGGTGGGGTGCCCTCTCCCCCTTCCTGTACTTGGCGGATGCAGCCCATGCCTTGCCCCTTTTTTCTCCGATAAGAGACACATACCAGGTGATCAATGGGTTAATGAGACCATTTGCTTGGTGGTAAATAATGTGTGCCCATAGATCATTTGAGTTTGCACAATCACGGTCTCCAGTACACCACGGGCAGTGATGTATTAACTCTGACTCCATTCCACCTCCCCTGGATCCTGTTCATGACGCCATGTCATGCCCCTAATGCCGGTGCACCCTCGACCTGCGAGCCTGGGTCGGCACGGCCGTCTTGGCGCGAGGAGGGGGATTTATAACCGGGCAGGTGGGTGATAACGGTGAGCAGGAGTCAGATGATTTAAACACAGCGTATTGGTTACATAGAAAGTTTATTTTACTTACACTACTGATGTGATGCAGTGTAGGCAGAGGAGTTGATTTATTCAGTTACAGCATGCAGATATCATGTTACCCAGCATTTACAGGGTGGGTAAGAAAGTTGCTTGTTACAGATTCCGAGCGATTCACACTAGCCGTTGCAGTCTGCAGATTACCGAGAGCTCTTGATAAGAAAGATAACGACAAAGATAGAGAGATAGACGGGCTGGCAAGACAGGGATAGGCCAGAAAGATACATAGGCGGCGAGATAATATTTGTGCACGATCTGTTCTTCTTGAGTGTATACACAGTTCTCTGCTTTGGGCGGAAGATCTTTCAAAGTTATACTTGGCAAAGGTGACCAATTACTATATGCCAGGCATGAATAATTAACGAGTTGGCACTTGTTCTGTCTTTGTTTGCTCAGGTTTCAGAAAAAGGGGGGTTATTTTTACTTGGGTGGTACTGGTCCTGTTTGGTCACAGGATGGCACGCATAGTATATTATTTAATTTTACAACTTCACTAAAGTAGTTTCATTTTTATCTGGTCACCATGGGTACCGATATATTTTTTTGACGTCACGGTACCAAGCTGCAATTTGTTCAAGGTTAGTGTCTCTCTCTTGTGTGGGAATTCAAGTGATTTGAAATGAGGCACAGACAGGGGTGTGTATATGCAGCACTGTTAATACAGAGGGATAAATTACATTTACAGAGTTTGTTGTGTTAGCCTCTGACCTTTTGCCATCTGACCTTTTGCCATCGGCATCTGAAATCAAAGACTTTGATCTTTGACACAAGGTAGCCACATGGGGCGGGGGGAGTTGACCCTGGGAGACAAAAACATAAAAATACAGCAGCACACACAAGGACAGCATGTGCTGCCCAAAACCAGAGCATGGCTAGCCAGAGCCACACTCCAGCTGCCAGCTGGGTTTCAAGCAGGAGGACTGTCATAGGTGCAGGTCGCCAAGGCCCCCAGGACCCCCAGTAAGTCTTTTGGGGCCAGCACAGTTGCTTGCGTCAGCCTCCTCTACTCCACCCAGAGTAACCTACTATGTGCCAGAAGGTGTGTGGCACAGACATCCACCAAGGATGTTTTTCTGCTGCTTCTTGTCCCTGGGGAAAAACAGCCCATGCTCATGTGGATGCAGCCCGTGTTGTTAACAAGGCTCTGCTGCAATAAGGGAGTGAGCTGCCCAGCAGGGAATGGGTTAAGCATCACTTTGTTCTGACCCATGCTCTTCAGAATGCAGCTGTTCCATAGGCATGACCAACTCCACCACCCCCCTGCAGCAGTACAAAGAGCAGTAGTAGTGAAACCCCTGGCTTGTCTTTAAAGGCTCACTTCAAGACTTCTTATTCTAAGAGCCATGTGTCTGTATAGCATCCTTCACTATGCTTCTGCTATATGTGCTGCAGTCCCACAGCTTATGGACCTTACTCAGCCATGTTGTTACTTAACTGTTCTTGAGGCAAGGATTTTTTGTGATATAGTTTTTGGACCAGCTGCATAGTTGTATAGTTTTATACTTAATATATAACAAAATAATGCACAGTCCAATAAAATTATACTGGTTTTGCTTCAATCTCAAACTGAATAATATTGGTGTGCCACACCATCAGTCCTCCCCCTCTTTCAAAATCCTAGATCTGCCCATATTTGCTTCCCACCTCAAATGGACATACACCCATTTACACGCGAGTTGACTCGAGATAGTTTTCAATGTGAGTCTACTCTGGGTGCATGTACACATGCACCTTACTGAAGAGTAGACTAATTAGCTCCATAGTAAAGTGTCACTGTCTACACATGCTCTGGTATTAGGGTGTAGTAAACTAATTAACTCTGCTGTAAGATAATACCGTTGGGAACAGTACAGGGCAGTACCACAACTGTACCAGTACTGCTGTGACTAGTACTATATTACGGTAGAGTAATGAACTGCATTGAAGCACATGTGTAGGTGGGGGCCAGGATGGCTGCTGCCTCACCACACAGTTCCACATGTTCAGCGCCTGTGTGCCCCAGCCAGCCCCACCACCACCTGACACCATCGCCTGGAGCCTGGGGACGACTCTCCGTGCACCATGCAAGTTCAGGCCTCCTCTGCTCCAGCTCAAACTGCTGCTGTCCTGAACACACATATAGATGCTGCACCTGGGAGCAGTTTAGTCTTGCTCAAACAGCTCTGATGTTTATTGCTTCACCTTACTTTCATATGTAGCTGCACCCTCTGAGGCTCAAATCTACGTCCCTGGAGCCACAGCAAGACACCTTGGCTCATCTGCCAAGATACTTGTTTCTATCCAGCTGTAATAACCATCAATCTGGGGGTAGGTTTTACTACTGCTACGGAAACTGCCATTACTTTTACAGTTTCCATATCTCAGCCTTTGTCCTTGAACTTTGTGATAGTGAGACCCAGATGTACTCTTCCTGTACCAGAAGAGCACTTCTTTCTGCTGCCTATGTAAGTCTCACTCTTATTTTCTGCTGGCAGACAGTCTTAAAAGCAATAGAGTTCAGTCTTGTATCTTCTAGAATTAGGATCATGAGGCATGTGATGTGAGTGACGAGGTTGGTTTCTCATTCTGACTTTTAATTTAAAGTGGTAGAGGCTGGACATTGTTTTTCCTCCTTTACAATGTATATCATTGCTATCTAGTTTTGTAGTTTTAAACAGTTTTGTAGGTTTTGTAGGTTTAAACAAACAGTAGTCCCCAAGAGTTGGACTCAACCTGATGTACTTCAAATTTATTTTTCTGATTATGATTTCTTACCAAGAATATCTTTCCCCTAATCTTAAATTGCATGCATCAGCATAAGTGCCTCAGCGATGGGTAGCAAATTTTGGTTAGAATGTAGAGAAAGGTAAAGTAAATGGCAGCTTCATCATGCCTATTTAGTTCAGCTACAGGTAGAATGACCTGCAGTAGTGCTGTCCGGAGCTGGCAAACTGCCATTTCTAGACCAACCTCCAAAAGGAATGGGATCACAATGAGGGGTCTGGTAAGACAACTTGGATGGAGGATGAACAAGTGCAGCTGACAGTTCCATTGACTCCCAATAAACTTCCCACTGTTATTTCAAAGTATTTCTCCTGGTGCACTATTACCTTGACTTTTCCTTGAAGTTCATCTGTGCCCCATATCTCTCTCAGACTTGAGTACTTTTATAATCCTATTGACTGCATTTCTTGAAGTGGTGATGAAAACCACTCATCCATTCATTGATATAAATTTACATCACCAAATGAACTAAATGAAAAAATCAGTAGGAATGATGCCTGTGAATCTGTTTTTGATGGGAGAAATTGTTTTAAATTTTTTCCCTCCTGAAAAATGTCTTCCTTCTGTAGGAAATTTCCCATGCCTCATTTCTGGTTGTTCTGAACTCTTCATACAAAGACCTGACATACTCTGTTTCTTGGTATTAAAGGTATTAAGTAAGGAACCAGGAAATACCCCAGGCAGACCCCTGGCTCTTGATAGCGTGCAACTCAATCTTCACTGACTAAACTATTTTGTATTTGTGTTTTGGCTTTTATATCATAGAGGATCAGCAGATATTTTGATGCCTTAGATAAGCTACAGCTTGGGCTTTTCCCCTGGCTAATCTCATCTTTCTCATCCCGTTTTGTATGCGTATGCATGTGTTTTTAGAAATCTTTTTTCATTTGTCAGTAAACTTACATTTTGAATTATACCAGTATATGTTGCTGATACTCCTCCTTTCTCTGTGCTCATATTTTTCTCTAAATGTATTTGTTTTTTTCAGCTTAAGTTGCTAAAGACACTTATGCTATTTTTTCAATTCTCTTTACTGTTATTGCCTTGATTCCTACCATCTCCCTAATGCTGCACCTGCAGAAATGCCTGGGAATTCTTGGTTGAGGAAATCTTTTAATGAATATAAATAATGCCATTGGTTTTTTCAGCGAATTAGTATCGTGCCAAAAGATTTGAAATATTTATAATTATACGGGAGGGGGTTGTCATAAATTAGATTAATTATGTTCTTCTTCATGCACCTAAATGGTGATTTTTCTCTTCTGGAGATACTTGCTTCAGTGATCCTGTTTTGATGGTTTCTGCTAGGGTTAATGAGTTATTTTCATTTGTGATTCCAGTAATTTTAACAGCAAGAACTGATGCAGTAAGAGATCTTCCCTGCAAAACATGTAGTTATTAAAATACAGGTGACCTCACTGAATGAATGAATGAATGAATGAATAAATCCTGGATAGGAACCACAAATTGTTGCAGCACTGCTGGGGCTGAGGATGAAGCAAATAGAAGTATCATTTACAGTTCTTCCCCAACTTTGTGCATTTCTGATGAAAATCTGTAGTTTCATTTATTTTAATTCAAAATAGGAGGCAACTGGAACAAATATTAATAGAGACCTACTCAAATAGTGATTTCATGATTTTTGCGGAAGCCGCAATAAACAGCAGTTTCCGCAAACACTGTGAAAAATGGCAGTTTCCACAATTTTGCATGGAACTTCCACGGAAAAAAACATATGAAAAATAAAATGCTGTTGTGGCCTTGGCCTCTCAGCCTTAGGGGGAGGAAGCCACCAGCCTGAAGAGGAGAAGTCAAGATGGTGGCTGCTCCCTCCAGCACTGATTGCCAGGGAGGGCTGCCCTTCATGCAGCCCCACCCCTAGGTGCTGATTGGTGGAAAAGGGTGGGGCTGCATAAAGGGCAGCCCTCTCTGGCAGTCAGCAGCGAGCAGTAGGGCCATGTGAAAGGCAGCCCTCTTGGCCAATCAGCAATGCTGCAATAAGAGAAGGCTGAGGGGGGATCTAGTGGCCTGTTACAAACTAGATGGGGGGACCAGCAGGCATTGGGGAAGTCCCTGTTCCCCCAAGCACCGCCAGGAGTGACAAGGAATAACGGTCACAAGCTGGTAGAGGTTAGATTTAGGCTAGATATCAGGAACCGCTACTTTACTGTCAGGGCAGCTAGGATCTGGAACCAACTTCCAAGAGAAGTGGTGCTGGCTCCTACTCTGGGGGTGTTTAAGAGGAGGTTAGATGTACATCTTGCTGGGGTTGTTTGTCCCCAGTACTCTTTCCTGCCATGGCAGGGGGTCAGACTAGATGATCTACTCAGGTCCCTTCCGACCCTAGAAACTATGAAACTAAGCCTGCGAAAATGGTGGCCAGTGCTGTGATCAGTCTGTGAAATCACACATCTGTTACCTTGATTTGGGTAGGTCCCTAAACATTAGGAGTACATGCAGACATTGCACTTAGATCAACCCTACTAGGGTTGGGTCAGTCTAAGCACTGATCTGTACAGACATTCAGGGTTGTTAGATCAGGCAAAAAAATGGCTGATCTGATGTAACTTTATTCACCTGAGGAGGCAAACTAAGATAGACTGGGAGTGGATTTTCCCAATATAACAAATGTGTGTACACGTTAAGATTGCAGCCCTGGGGCTGGGAATGCCCAGCCTCTTGCCTCAGCCATAGGGCTTGTGCTTTTCCTTCCCTGCAATTCTGATTCAAAGGGCTATTATTAGCCCTTTCGACCACTGCCGTCTCCCCCTACCCCACCTCAGACCTACTAATCTTTCCCTGTGGATCCACTATCTCTCCTGATCCTCCCTGCTCCTCCCCCAACCCCAGTTTGCTTAAATCAAGTTCCCAGCATGACTTCTGGCAACAGCAAACATGTGCGCATGCCATGCCCAATCTATGATCATGCAGCTTAAAATAAGAGTCCACAACAATATTATTAAGTATTCTACTATAAAATCAGTTTATGAAACTGACATCTGGATATGGCAAATATAATGTTATGCAATAAGTGCTACATTACTGGATGTACAATAGCTCTAGTACTAAAATGGCTCCAGTAAGCTAAAAAAATGCTGAATCAGAACTTAAAGTTCAAGTGTAGAAATTAAGGTCACATATTGCAGTGAATAACCAAGATAATCAATAAACTTGTGAGTTTACAGTAGCAGACCCCTCCATCACAAATATTTATGGATCCCACTACATACGAGTGGTCAGCACAGAGAACCATGAACTTGTTTACAGCAAACCAAGTGAGAATTTGACAAGAAATCTTTGTTAAGTATTTATCATAACTTTTTCTTTGGCTATAGGGTTTAAAGCAGATTTCCCTGTTCCATTCCTGCTCATAACAGTATTCGAAGTGGGAGACTCAGTAAGAAATTATAGATCATGAGTATAGCCAAAAACTCTTTTATAGGCGAATTATCCCCCACCCCCAGTTCCCTATAGAATCTTATTAGGCCTTTTTGTTTCAATATTTTCTTACCATACCCCAGTTTCTCTCTCCCAAGGTCTTGCTTCAGAGGACTTGATAACCCAAGAACATCTAGTATCTCTGTGTCTGTACCAGCATTTCCTCTAAGCTGTGTGGTGTGTGCAGCTGCGCATACATGCCTGACAGCGCAGCATGTGTGTGCCTGCACGACTGTGCACACCACACAGCTTAGAGGGAACGCTGGTCTGTACTTTACAAATCTGCTTAATCTGAGTCTTCACCATCACTGTGATTCTATAGCTGAAGGCACAGTTTGGCTTTTACTGTATGGAAAGAATTAAATTATACTATCATCAAATCAGAGAGTCATGATTTACATAACATGGACATTTTTTTGTTTTGTTTTCATACTGGAAGGTGGTTTTCAGTTGCCATCAGAAACATCCTTCCAAAATATGCTTCCAAAAACATGCAGGTACTTAATGGATAGCTAAACTGCAAAGCTTTTAAAACGTGTTTACAAGCCCTAGAACATCCTTTAAGCTGTCCATCCCTATTGCTCTGAATAATGACACAGCTTCCTCCCTTATGTTTTGGGGAGATACAAAGACCAAATACTTACAGATGTTTTTTAAAACCAAATGAACCAAGCCCTTTAACACTAAGTATATATGTTGACACTATTTCTCCCTTCCTCTGTCCAAACATACTTAAATACATTCTAGAAATGTTGGTCTCAGTCTATGCCAGGCTTTGACATTTCAGAAAAGTTTAGGATAAGACATAGCAAAAGAAGTTGTTCTTGCTTTAAGTCTACATTTTCAAAGCAGGTTGTGTCTGGACCTTCCATGCATCATGCAGAAAGTTTCCCCTACAGCAATGATTCTATCATCTGTTTGGCTGGTGCTATCTGATGGCTTAAAATTTTAAACTCAAAGCAACAAAGCAAAATATCTACTTTCAAGTGACTTTGCTAATACAGTAGAGATTAACATCTTTGATTGTCCTAGGGTATGTCCATACATTTCCCATACCCATTCTATGATCATGAGGCTGTAAAATGTTTCTGAAATATATTAAGTTGTATAATGGTGGCTTGCCCCATACTCATGGAGCTGTAATCGACTTCTTTGTATATAGCATGGAGAAGATATCATTCTTGTAAGGTTTTAGCTGCCACTGCTGCCGATATACCTAATTTAAAAGTGACAGCTAAACTACTATGCTGAGGACTGATCCCAGAGTATATAGGTAGTTGGGTGAATAATTCACAAAATAATTGGTAATTTAGTGAGCTTTCTTCATTTCCTCAGTTCATGAGTTCTCCAAAAGCAAATTGTGATTTCCTCAGCATTATTCTTCCTTTGTATTTATTCAACAAGTATTGTTTTATATTATTTTACTCTAGGATTGATCATGGATACTCAAAATGTAAGTCTGTCTATTAGTGATGGGTCAGATAGATTGAATCATACCATTTTTCCCTTTAAATGTATGAACAGAAGCAGGACCAAGACAAATGTGTTTTAAATTAACAATTAATTCTTGCAAATGCCTGTGCGCGCAACTCTTAAATTCCCTTTTCTTAAACTTCTGAGAAGTAAAACATGCTTGCTCAAATGTTTATACAAGTCTCACACAAAAAGGGTATGAGCACGACATGAACAAGGTATCTTAAAATATGTTCACTCATCTGTAACGTCAAAGGAAGAGAAAAAATGGTTTGTGTTTAAAAAAATGAATTACCTTTGTCCTTATTCAACAATGTAAGTGCTGATGTATTGTCTTTACTCTCATACCATATACATCCTTTTTCCAGAAATTTGCTTTCCAAAATTGGTGTGTATGTCCTAAGCAGGAAGCTGATGTCCTGCCCAGAATAGAAACACGGAGGTGCTATAAAAGGCTAGTGCTTCTTTTCCTCCCCTGTCCCCCAGCCGGCCCCATGAAGGGAAGGAGGGAAGGGCAGAGTTCAGTTTTCAGCAACAGCTACAATTTTAACCTTTTCACAGGCACTGTGAAATTGGCAATAACTTTTAGCTGAGCAGGAAAGGGAAGGTGAGTGAGCTGAAAATTAGGCTCTTTCTCTGCTCCTAGAAATATAGTTTTTTCTTTAGTCTGCCTACCCCAAAACAAGGCATATGCCTTATTTGGGGATGTGTGAAAAATAATGTGAACAAAGATATTTTTGACAGAATCTTTGATGATGTAAATATACAGGCACCATGGAATCATTTACACTTTAGGTTACGTCTAGCAATTCAGTTTATCTCAGCGTGGCATTGGGTATTTTGATGCTTCTTCCATACTGCTTAAAAATCTTTAATGGAAGTGCCCAACTAGTTCTTAACACCATTCAAGATTATACTGACAGCTTTAAAACATAATGCTCGCATTTGAAGGGACAGAACTCCAATCTTGCATCCTAAGTGATAAGGCTAAATATTCAGGATCTATATTCTCAGTTCAGTATAATCTGTGGTTCATCTTATTTGAGATTCCATTTACCCAAGTTCTTGTATCATGTGAATGTTTACAGGACCAATGGAGAAAAAAGTGTATGAATCTTAGGGTCTAAAATGAGTAATTATGAACTGGGCATGTCTACACATGCATTAATTTGCTTTAGTTAATGTGCATTAAATCTAGTACCTCCATCATGAAATACTAGGAAAATGTGCATTAGCCTGTCCTAATGGTCATTAACTAAAGAGCATGGGGTGCCTATGCACAAGCAGGGAGACTGCTCCGATGCACTAGAATTTGAGCGCATCGGAGCAGACTCAGTTAATCAAGTCTGTTGGAGCGTGGCAATTACCGCGCTCCAGCAGCCTCCCACAGTTGATGAGCTTTAGATAAACACCCCTGCCACCATTTTGAAGTGCAGTGACGCTGATACATGAGACATTCCAGGTGGTTTAATTTGAGTGGCTCTCAAACATTAAAATAGGCTAATGTATATTAAAGTGCATGTATAGATGCACCCACTATTGAGAAATATAGTGACAGACTACTAATATCCAAAAGACTAGACTGGGGTAATGGAGAAAGTTAATGTTTCCTTTTTGCTTCATGGAAATCTCCATCTAGTTTTTATTCATCATTCTCTATAATTGTGGTAATTTACCTTATACTTCTCCAGGGTTGGAGGAAGAGTGTGGGGGGGGGCATGGGGGACAAGACATTTGTAGTCCATATTACAGTTGGCTGAAGATCAACAATCCCATTTAGTGACAAGATTCAAGATTTTTCAAATGTATTTTATTAATCATTTGGCCAAACCCCCCAACAAAAACCAACAAAAAAACCTTTCAAACATTTTCTCAGATCATAACTGTGTCAAAGCAATTGGGGGTTTTCTTTGATTCTCTTTCTCTCTTGTTAACTAAATTGTTTATGCTGGATCTCAGGAACTTTTTCTGTCAGAACATTTGGATTGATATACTGATACATTTCCAATAAATGTTTTGGCTATGATAAAACAGTATATTTGGATGGGAAAAAAAATTGTGTAAAATCTTGTGGCCACCGTTAGTTCATATATTTAATTTCTTATTGTCCGGAAGTTGGTTTTGCTATGTAAAATGCTGCTAGCTCCTTTTCCTGCAGATAAGTTTATGGTATCTGCGAATATATTTTCTTCATGAAGGCCTAAATCTGATCCTGAAGAAGGGCCCTGTGCATTACACTACAGTAATATTCTCATCAACCTTGTAAATCATGCATACTCACGATTTATGTGCTCACTATCCACTTAATAAATGGTTCAGTTGATACATAAGATAACAGTAGCAGGGAAACAAATCTCCCAGTGAGAATAATACCAAGATACTCCATTTCAAAACAGCTGCCAGTGCATGAGTTTTGCACTTATTATGTGGCTGTTGATAGTTGAAAAGCCCAGAGAGGGAGAACATGACTCACCTACAATATGTTGTTTTCTTTTGCAGGAAAAAGCCCAACATTTACAGAAGGTTCTTATTTCCCAAGCAGATAAATCCACACAGACTGAACTTATAGGCCATGATGTAAGTAGCTGTATTAAACAGTATTTTTTTTTTATCATCCTTTATTGGTTTTCAGACTTCTGTCTATTTGCCTGTGCTACTGTTGTGTCCATGCATTGATTTAATAGGATTTAGTAGAACACTGTTCATCTTTTGCTTGTAAATGATTCTCAAATGCCTTCTATAATAGAAAAAGATAATTGCAGCTACCTGTCAGCATACCAATATCCTATCAATTGCCTGTTTTACCAACAGCTCCAATATATTCTCCAGAGTTGGAGTAGCCACAGACACATGGGGGATACCTGTTAGTAGATTGTGATTTCTTTTTTTGGTATTAAAAAGGTGTTTATTCACTTATTAACAACTTAAGTTATTGTCTGTAATTACCTGAGATCAAGCAAATCATCTTTATACTCTAGCACTATAATAAGAGATGCAGCTTTTCCAAAAACTTATGAGTATTGTGTGTAAACTAATTAAAAATTAGAATTTTTATCTTTGTGCATTAATACCATCTATATACTTAGTAAAACAACAGAACATGATTATTAAACATGACTGTCAATAAGAGTGCTATTTCTGTGGTACACTTTTACTCTGCCAAAAGTCTTTCTTTGTGAGTTTGGATAATTTTATGCCTGACTGTGTATGGATAAAGAATGTTCAAATCATGAATCTTGACTTAAGTGCAGCCCAAATTTTTATTTGTGTGTTTTGTTTTGTTTTTTGGTAATGTAAGAGTCTCTTACCATACTTATGTTTGAAAGTTGCTGTACCAAGTAAGGCTTTGATTATATCATGAGGTACATGAATGTGATTCTGTTGTATTCAGTAGTCTACCTATGTACTTTTGATGGCACTATTTGGGATCTAACTAGTTTCTTAAAAACCTCTGGTGAGGTATGCTTCTCGTGTAAAATCTTCACTTTTCAATTGAAGTGTGTAAAAGGAAAACAGTTTAGCAGTTTATGTAAATGAACAGCCCCCAGCCTAATTCAGAAGTGTTTTTATTTGAGAAAGTATTTAAGGTGGTTAGTACTTACATGTCTTTCTGAGTGAGTATGAACGAGAGTGCATGCTAAAATGCTTTCCTGAATGATGATGACAACCTTTTTTAAGAGTGTAGACACATTTAACACTGTTTTAAACAAAAAGGTTGGTTGTTTGTTCTTCTACATCTCACACTGGAATACTGTTTAACTTCTTGTTCCTTACATTTGCCCGGGTTTGTTTTTGTGTATTGGTAACAATATCTGCAACTTGCTTTGCCATATTCCTTTGCATAATTGTGAAATGATTAGAAAGCTTTTGGGAAATGTTGCAAACGTAAGGAAAACCTGGTTAACTGCTTGAGTACTCTGGGAATGCACCAAATGCACCCAGCAAGATGGCTTTCATATTGCTTGAGTGCTGGTACACATATTGCCTCTCTGTGTTAGAGGAAATTAGCCCTTAGCCCCAAGAGAGGACTCTA
Source organism: Crocodylus siamensis (assembly GCF_052110815.1). Classification (NCBI taxonomy): domain Eukaryota; kingdom Metazoa; phylum Chordata; order Crocodylia; family Crocodylidae; genus Crocodylus; species Crocodylus siamensis. Next base: position 148,283,906 of record NC_143396.1, read on the forward strand.
TCATCCAGAATTTTAAACTTGACATACTTTCTCTTGCATAAGTGAATAGTCTCATTTATGTGCTATGACTGCATATGTAGACAAACTTTATTTGTATTTGGAATCTCAAGCCACAACTGATCCATTTTGGCACCTGTCAGTTTTCTTTAATATTTAATTGCCATAAAAAGGTTGCCCTTTCATAATCTGGAGGTTATGTAAACCATAAATTGAACATGAGCCAACAGTATAATCTTGTTGAAAAAAACCCAACAGTGTTCTGGGCTGTATTAATAGGAGTGTCACTTGCAAATCAAAGGAAGTGTTTTTCCCCCTCTATTTAGCACTGGTGAAGCCGCAATTGGAGCACTGTGTCCAGTTTTAGGTCCTAGACTTCAAGAATGACATGGGCAGTTTGGAAAGAGTCCAGTGCAGGGTGACAAAAATGATTAGGAGCCTGGGAGGTGAGATTTATGGGGAAAGGCTGAAAGAACTAGGGTCATTTAACCTGGCAAGGCGAAGACTGAGGCGGGATTTGATAATAGTCTTCAAATACCTGAAGGGTGAGAGAGGATGGAGATGGGCTTTTCTCTATGGCCAGGACCAGGAGCAGTGGCCTCAAGCTTCAGCAGGGGAATAGCGATTAGGAGTAACTTTCTGATTGTGGTAGTGGTCAGGAATTGAAACCAACTTCCTAGAGAAGTTGTGGAATCTGTATGCTTGAAAAGTTTCAAAAGTATGTTAGACAGACATTTGGCAAGGGTGGTTTAGTCAGGCATGATTCTGCAGGAAGCTGTACTAGGTGACCTTGCGAGGTGCCTTCCAGCCCTAATTTCCTGTGCTCCCAAGTCATTGTCCATCTCAGTAGAATTGGAACAGTTCTCCCCACTTTCCCAATTTCCTTGCACAGAGATAAACATTAGGAAAAATGAGGACATGTTGAAATCCCCCCCCATAATCATATGGTTCCATACATGTTACTTTTTTTGCTTTCCCTTTGAAGAAAATACCCTGTATTCAAGGGAATATGCTGTTGGGAGGGAAAATAAATTTTTATTTGTAGGGGCTTCATTGATAAGTTGAGTGTTTTAGGGCACATGAGATATGTTAATGCACATTAGCCTAGTTTAATGCACATAAAAAATGGTGAAATTAGGCTAATCACAACATCAAATTTAGGCACGGTTAAAGTGTACTAATACATATATAGACATGACCCAACACTAACTTTATTGCTGTGTCTGCCTGGCCACTAGAGGCACACAGCCGGGCTGCAGGGTCTAGACACTAACTTCAGTGCCAAGTACACTAACTTTAGTGCCAGTTCCCTGAACATGTAGACACTTACCAAAAATTGCTTAATGTGCATTAGCTTAATGCACATGTAATTTAGTCATGCTTACATGCACATGTAGACGTGCCCTTAATGCATCAAAGAAGGCAACACTTCATTACTATGCTGCATGTCTCAGGGTCAGACCATATTGCTTCTGAATCACATTCTGCTTCATTTAATCAATATTAACCTTCATGACACAGATCTTTTCATCTAATTTTCAATAAAGAGCGTATTTGTAATGCGAGGAGTTACTGTAAGCTAGATGAAATTAATTTTAATCACTTCCTATAAATATGTTTTAAGGAGATGCAGGTTGAAATAATAGTTCAACAGCATCAATTTTCCTTCCTCTAGGATTGAAGCCCTTAGGCAGACTTTAGTAGCAGTGATGTAAACTGCCTTTGAAAGGAGCAAGCTAAGTACTGAGTGCCCATTCCACACCTCTTTATCCACAATCAGTTGTGGATCAGGTCTATTAGTAAGGGATTTTTTTAGATTAATTCACAGTGGTGGGGAAGACGGCAATGGCTTGGAATTATAATCAACTACAAAAATTAAGTTGGAATGCTTGTGTGAAATGCAGTCCTTTTTCACATGGTTTCAAATGCAGACAAGTTAAAACATGCTTTATTGTTGAAGGGACAATGGATCATTACAATAGTATTATATCCTGTGTTAAAGAGTTACTTTTAAGATTCTCAAGCTTATCAGAACAGTATTCCCCTTTTTTTGAACAGTTAGTTAATAATCAAACTAAAGTTATATCCTTCCGCTTCCCTTTATTATTATTCTGAGCAGCAGTTTCTTAACAGTATTTTGTGCCAACAAATCTTCAAGATTCCCCAGTGTCACATCCCTACTGTGTTATAGCTGGAATCATCAACTGTGTCACCATATGTTTTCTCATATAACTTAATGTGACATGACAACATAAGCAGATGTGGATTTTTTTTATATATGAAACAATACAGCCACCTGCATTGATTTGTCTTGTATAGGATGCTTGGGAAAATTGTGGTACAGTAAATAGATGAAGGAGAAAAGTGATACTATGTTTCCCTGCAAAAGTGTGCATTGACCATCTTGACTAGAATGGAACCAAGACATGGGGAAGTGAAGGGAATATATACAAAGTAGCAGCACACTACCTTTCACAAGATTGTAGTTTACGTAATTTGCTTTGTTCATGTATTAAATTTTGTATCTCTTGACAGGTAATAGTGAAATTGGTTCTTTTCCTATTGAAGTCAGTTGTGATATACATATTTCACAGCATGAAATAATATTGACAAAAATGTAACCTTATTTAAAAGACTGTGGGCACATCTACAGGTGCTTTTAAGGCAAAGCAATAAACTCTGATGCTACTATTGGAGTTTATTGCCACCAGACATTTACACGTGCACCCAGGACTGCAGCAAATTGAGGGTTGGAGCAGCCCTGGCTGGCAGGGGGCCCAGGGAGTCAGCCTGCCAGCTCAGGGCTGCTCCAACCTAGCTCACCATGCTCCGGAGGGGCTGGCCTGGGGCAGAAGAAGTAGTGTGGGGCTAGCCAGCAGGCCCCACCATGCAGCAGCCCGCCATGTCAACTTCTACACATGTTCAGTTGCAGAGTAAAAAATTCCACAGCAGGATAGTACTTGTTACTACAGATATTACCATACTGCAGAGTTAGTTCATTTCCTGTATGCCTATTAGTTTGCTTCCTGTATGCCTTTGAATATGAATGTATATATAACTGTGAAGAAAAAAAATCAAAAGTCTGGTATGAATGTAACTGGAAGGGAAAGGAAGTGGGAAAGAGAATAAAGAAGCTGTTCTAATTGCCAAGTTCAGGGATGGTGACCAAAAGTTTGAATGCAGTTTTTCTTGTTCTCCTGAAATTTACTGTGTGGATATCACCACCATACATGGGACATAATTAGGGTTATATTCTTAATATCTATAGCAATCACTGAGGTCTATTTTTATGCAGTCATGCATGATCAAAAACAATTGCAGTTACTTGTTAAAAGTTGGTGGACAGTTCTACTCTTTTTCTCCCATCCCGAATCAGTGCCAAAAGGCGCTATTTCTATGCAAACAAGCCAAAAAGATATAAAGGACATACCTATGAGCTGGAAGGAAAAATAAATTTTGCCCCCCTACCCCACTCCCGAGGTTCTTTTAAAACAAAATTAATGTTTAATTTCTTTTCTTTATTAATAAAAACACTCCAGTAGAGTATTTCTTAATATTTTCAACACATTTTGTCTTCCGTGGCCACATCTACATGGCACGCTGGCTGCAGTAGCTTGTTATTACTACACAGGAGCTTGTTATTAGTGCACAGTAGTAACAAGTTACTGCACAGTAGTAATGAGTTACTGCACAGTCAGCATCACAAGAAGCCATGCAGGGATGCTACTGTGTAGTACCACCAGTTACTGCACAGTCATTTATTATTTATGTGTGCAAGTACTAAATGACTGCACCGTAACAACCGTGCAGTCAACATCTCATGTAGACCTGGTCTTTTAGTGATATACAGTCTCATTGCCTTCTGTGGCTCATGGTAACCACTTTATTCATTGAATAAATGTTATCAAGTTAGCTATAGTGTATGTATGCAGGCATGGAGGGGAGAGATAGTAATTAAAAAAGGAAAACCGGATAGCCTGAAAAAGTTCAGAAGGTTCCACAAAAAGTCACTTTCTCCTTTCTGCAGCTTGTCAGGAGACCTCAACCTGATGTTAGAGTAAATTCTTTCTGCTTTCTAATGCACATTATAACAATCATTTTAAAACAAATATGAATCTCAGAAAACCCAGTGAACACAACAGATTTTGTGATATGGAAGATTGCTAAATAAATGATGAATGTGTCTTAAATAATCAATGCCAATTTAACCTGCTTCACCTTCCCTTTTCTGCACAGGCTTATTTTATTGAGAGATCAAAGAATAATTTCTTATGTGTCAGTTGGGTTATTAAAACAGGATGGAAGATGAATAGATATAGTCAAATAGCAACGTGGCCAGTTACAAAATTATATGAAGTGGTAGGGCAGATTCTTCTGATAATGTCTGCTATACAAATAGATACTTCCAAATAGATGTATGCCTACTGTAAGTTCTTTGTAGCCTGACACTACAAACAGCCTTTGATTAAAATAATTTTTTCAATAAATATTCAAATCATTGTAATGAAGCTCTGAAACTCTGAGGGCACAGACAGAAGACCAGCTCCCTGTTGTAACTCATAGCATTTTGCAGGAAGCACCATGAGTTAGAAAGATCCCCTGGACTCAACAGAAGTTTGCTGTTGGATCCTAGGGGTGGGTAATCCAGTTGCTGTTTAGAGTCACTGTGAGCCTGCAGCTGCTCTCCCCTAATAACACCCCTGCCAGACCCAGCACTATTTTCAGAATGGGGGAGGGGGTTAAGGGAGCAGAAGGAGTTCATTCTGTGGGGTTACTCAGCCAGTGTTGGAGGGTGGGGTGGCTGGATTGGAGCCTGTCCACCTTGGAGAGTGGGGGGCTCCAGTCCACTTGCCCCACCCTCCAGCACAGGCTTAAAAAAACCCAGACTGAACTCTCTCCACTCTCTTTTCCCCTCCCATTCTGAAAACTGGGACTGGGAGGTGGAGGAGGCAGGAGGCAGGTGAACTTCTCTTAAACTAAGTTATTGAAGTCACTCTATTGTGGAGTGTCTTCATCTGAATCCTCATGTAATGAGGGTTCAGATTTTTGTGGGATCTAGCCCTTTTCAAGTGTTCTGCAGCTTTGTACTTCTGTTTGGTCATGGCTGTGGAGCACTTTCTGGGGCCAGATTGGGTGAAAATTGTCACTTCTGTCTCCACCTGTCTAAAGGAATTCAGACAGTGGTACCACTGCAACTGCCACCATAGTGTGGGATTCTTAGGGTTAGGACTTTCACTTTGTCCTATGTTTTGTACTATTTGAAATAGCACTGTTAAGAGCAGTCATGGTTTTGTCTGCCCATGTATGCTTTAAACTAGGGATGCTCAATTCCTGGCCCATAGGCTGATCTGGCCCATGAAGCACTGTCACCCAGCCTACCAGGTTCCAGAAATTTTGTAGCACGGGAGTAGTGGAAGCATGACTTACTGGTTTCTTGCTGTTAATTTTTCAGACCCATGAGTAACATGCATGCCACCTCTCACACTTCTGAGTCAGGCAATGTGGGATCAGGCCAGCATACCAGTGCAACATGGGATCCAGCCTATAAGCTGACACTGTGCCACTCACCTGACCCTGTGGAGTTGGATGTTTGGGCACCACTGCCCTAAACTGATGCTTATAGTGATGTTTATATCTCTAAATTAATATTTTTCCTTTATATTTGTTTCAATGAAGGTAAAACTGTAACTGAAAGACATATCTAGTATTTAATAAAGTCATGGGAGAAATTTTCCATTTACTTTATTGCAGGTTTGTCCTTTTATTTCCAGTCATACTGACACTAAACCACAACAATCTTAGTGAGGGATCTGTTCTTTTATTATTGCCAGTGTGCTGTAATATTTGCTTTACTCTGGAGCAGTAGCCAAGAGATGTTTAACCTATTGACAGACACAAGCTTTATGTTCACACAACAGCAAAGGTAATTCTTCTGTCTATCTACAGTGGCTTTTTTATGTTGCTCTACATTTTTCCCTCCCAAGAAAATAATCTCTGGGAAGGAGAGAAGAAAAATCTGAAGTTCATCACAGGGAGTTTTCTTCTGTTGCTGCTGACAGGAAGACAGAGTTTCAGATGGACTTAAGCGACAAAATGTTGCATCTAAAATATATGCATGATGAAGGCAGGAGAAGGAAAGATCCTATCCCACAGTGTCTTTTGTGTAAAAGTAATTAATACTTAAGGCTCTAGCCAAGTTAATTGTTTACAAAGAGGGATCAGATAGGAGGAATTATTTCTAGATAATACAGACAAAATATTTTCAACACTTTCTTTCTTTACACTGTTATCTAGCCATGGACAAGTTTAAAAGACACACATACAGGGTTTTTTTCTTTCTATCTCCCCTGATTACATAGATTAAATGTCTGATACTGTCTCATGTTTGGATTGCATAGAGCAGGGGTTTTCAACCTTTTTTAACTAGTGTACCCCTTCTAGAGGCGTCAGCTGGCGGGGCACTTGTGGGTGGCAGCCACTGCTGCCACCACATGCTGCTTTTCCATGGCCAGTCACATGTGCATCTCCTTGGGCTGCTGAAAAGCCTTGTGGCCACCCAATTGTGTGCCACCTGTCAGCAGCCCACAGAGCCACACGTGCAACTGGCTGTGGAAAAGTGGTGCACAGTGGTAGTGCGGGGTGGTGGTGGCAGTGGCTGCCACATGCAAACTCCCCCCATGTCCAGCCAGCTGAGCAGTGCTTGTATGGCCTCCCAGATGGGTGCTGCTGCCCTTGCCCTCCCCCCGGCCCTGCTCCTTGGAGGTGGCAGAGTTGGGTGGTGGGTGGTGGTGGCAGCCACCATGTGCAAGCCTCCCTGCTCCACATCCATCTGCAGAGGAGTGCCTCCTCACCCTCAGCTATTGACCAAGGGCAGCAGCCCAGCAGCCAATCAGGAGAGCAAGCTGGGGTGGGGAGGCGCCATCGTGTGTGGCATGGGGCCAGCGGCACCCAGCGTGCCCTTCTCCCTCCCTCGGGTAAGAGCCGTGTGTACCCCCTGTGACCTTTCCAGGTACCCCTAGGGGTATGCGAAGCCCCGGTTGACAACCCCTGGCATAGAAAATAATTTAGTGCATATACATACAGAAATCAGGTTTCTGCATTTTGCAGGTGTACTTGCCTTCAAAAAAATTGGCCCTATGCATTTAGGCCTATAATTCTTTTTGTAAAGCACTTAATGCTGACCTTTCTTTTTCCTATATTGATGTCAATAAGTGCTTTACTATTGGCTTAATCAGAATTACAGCAATACTGAATATATACATTTTAAAAATCCATTTTTGGATGACATCCAGAGATAGTAGTCTCCAGTTCTGAATGCTATAAATCCTTGATGACTTGTACATTCTGGCATTTATTTCCATGAGCTATTCTGTATACACATATTTGTAAAATATTTTTAAAATGTGTGTGTACACACATGCACACAAACATACATTAGACATAGAAGTTTAAAACTACAGGCTTGTGGGATTTTTTTTCACCCTAATATTACCTGAAATGAATGGAAAATGTACTATGGAAAAATGAGTAGAGGTTTTTCGGTATTTTATAGAAAATAAAATACATGTTGCTTTTAAAAGGAAGATACTTCTAAGAGAAATCTTGCACTGTACTCTACTTCATATGTGGGATTTGATCTTGCAATTCAGATAGAGGAAAACCAGTTTATTTTAAAATTAAGTGTTATCCATGCAGATGTATGAAATCCAGGTGTTGAATTTGGGGCTTATATAAAGGCCATTTTAGCATATCTGTTTACTGAGTCCTTCTTATTACCAGGGATCTTGGTTTTTTCTGATTTAAAAAAGTCACCAGTTTTTGATTAGAAAAAGAAACCCCAAATCCACTTTTTTCCATGATTAAATATATATTAGTGGTGTTTCTTTTAGATCTTGGGGAAATTTGGATTTGGGGTTACTTTTTAAAACTGAAAATAGGGGATTTTTTTTTTAAATCAGAGAAAACCAGGATCGCTGATCATGACTCCAACTGTTTGATACATCTGTAGCTCTCCCTGAGGATGCCTGCTAGAAGACTGTGTATAAATATAGATGTGGTTTTTACTGTTTTACTTTTTATTGTAAACTTTTAATAATTCACAAGGTAAAAGAGCAGTTGTGATTCAGTAATTCTACTTTATTCAGGGTACTGAGACAGATGGGTTTTGGGTGTATACCTAATATATCTAAACTAACATGACTTTCTCTAATGGAATGTTTACCACCTCTGCTAAGTTAGAGTGGTTTTTTTTTTTATTACTGTTATGGAGATGAATGTACGTATGCTGGTTTCATTTGGCTTGTTCTGTTTTTTATTTATTTATGTGATTTTGGGTATTTTGGTGGAATTTTGTGTATAAACAGAAAGTATATTAAAACTATAGCACTGCTGAGATTTCATTTGCTGAAGGGGCAACATATTGTTAGGGATATAAAGCAATATTCTTTAAATTGTGGGCCAGCACTTCAGCTGCTGTGGAACTCCACTTACTTACACAAGCTGCAGCTGTGTGAGCTTAACTGCATGCATGCTTGCAGCTAGGACTTCATTGACTTTCTGTTTTTTTGGTCCTTTAATTGGCATATGAAATTACCCCCAGTATGTTGTTATGGTATCAGAAGCACTGGGTAGGGGGGTTTTTCTGTTTGTTTTTTAACTCTTAAACCCATCATAAAAATCTATCTTGATCACCCCTTTCTCTTTCTTCAGAGGCATAATTGAAACAGTTAGCAGCATCTGGCCAGTCAAATCTCTCTAAAGTTTCTCTAGATTGAGTTTCTGTTTGTTATTATTTAGAAATGAAATTTTTTCAAACTTACTTTCTGTTACAGGTAATCATTCTTTAAAACTCTTTAATATTACTGATTTTTAAATATCTCTATCTGATGTGTATTATTTCTGAGACATTTTACAATAAGTCATTATTTTTATCCCTTTCCCCTTCTACTTGAACTTATATGAAACTGAAGATTCAGTAGCTCTAATTCACCCTCTAAATACTTTAATTGTCTTTCACATCTGGAGACATACATCTGGGTTTGTCCCTTTGCTAATTTTAACCAATTATAATTTGAAGTTGCTTGTAATCTTTGCTGAAGGGAAACCAAGCACTAGCAAGGAAACAAAGCTGTAAGATAGTATCATGGTAAAAGGGGGATACAGTTAAAAAAAACATGTTTTGGGGACTTGACAATGAAGTATATGGATGAAAAGAAGTTACATGCTTTAACGACTGTTGCAAGGTAAGGGCAGCTATTACATTTATTTTTTCATGTATTTAGCTATAACGTACTTCCTCAGTGCACATGTCTTCAGTAGTTGTCCCCTTTCACCAGTTCTGTATACTTTCTCATTACTTCCACCCATGGTTAGTCATCTACTTAAATCACAGTTTTATGGATTTTGTGGAAACCAAAACATCCAGGATTGTTCGCATAATCAACAACAAAAAATACTTAATAAAAATAAAATGCTGGCTGCCCAGTGGGAGCCAGTGGTCCTCGGTACTGCTGAGCCTTTTTGGGAGGGGAAGGTGCTGGCTGGCAGGGTAGCAAAAAGTGCAGCAGAAAAGATGGCTGTCTCCCCCTTGTCCCTCCTCCACCAGTCAGCACTGAGGAGTGTGGCCACTGAAGGGCAGCCAACAGTCAAGATAGCCACTGCCCCCTTATCTCTTCTCCCCTTCAGGGCCTCTCCACCAATCAGTGCTGTGGGGTAGGGCCACCAGTGCACATCAGCAAAATATCTGCAGAATTTGATCTTTATGCTACAACAACCTGGAAAAAAATTGGTAACTCTAACTGAATTAAGCAGCCTTTTACCTGTAGTGAATACGTGGTGTAGTTTACGTGTGTAGATTCATAGAGTTGCTATTTCCTACTGTGAGGGCACATCTACATATGCATATTAAGGCAAAACAATAAACTCTAGCACATATTGCACTGCAGTTTATTGCTTCTGGGCAGTGCATTTACACATGCTCCCAAGACTGCACTACGTTTAGCCAGGCCAGAGCAGTCTCTGTTGGTAAGGGACCTGGGGGTCACCTTGCCAGCTTGAGGCTGTTCCAACCTGGCTTAACATTCTGTGGAGGGTCTGGCTGGGGCACAAGTGTGCTCCAATATGAGGCTAGGCAGCAGGCAGCCCCTGCACTGAAGCACCATCATGCCCCAGTCAGCCGTGTCAGTGCCTACACATGCGGTGCTGCACACAATAAACTCTGCAGCAGGGTGGCATTTGTATAATATGAATAGGCCTGCACATGTAGCCAACAAGACATTTACTGCAAAGCTAATTAGCTCAGAAATAAACGTATCTTATAGATGCACCCTATATGGTTCAACATAAGGCACACAGCAGACTAACTTGATTTTCTGATCATCTTATCCCTCTGATGGTTATCTGTAAGTTGCTGTGCCGCTTTGGAGCTCCCTGCTTAGGATATTTTGGTCACCCCCAGCTGACTGCCATCCTGTATGCTGACCGTTTGCCCCAGCACCAGTTACCTAACCCAGTGAAGCTTCTTGTCTAACACGTCTTTGATGGAAATTTTTACCTTGGGGACTGCTGTTACTCCTCGTTCAGTGGTGTCTAGCTATGGTCACTGGGTAGCATGAGGATGTTAGGGCTCCACCTCCCCTACACCCTACCTAGTGCCAGCCTGTTGTTACTTCGGTGTTGCACGGACGTAGTGTTGTTGTCAGCCATCCTCCTCGTCTTTCCGTGTAGGTCTATTGTCGTCCCTCTTGGCCCTCTTCACAGTAGGGCTCCCAGGTCTCCTCCTCTAACATGTTGCCTGACTCCACTAAGTCAGTGTGCGGAGGCAGCTCCCCACATGGAGGCCACCACCACCCATCTCTCTCTACCTCTTTGCTTGTTCCACAGCCTGCCCTAGGCTGCCAGGGACTTCCTTCTAGTCCTGTCTTTGGATTGGTGCACAGGGCTTTTGTTGGTGCTGGCATGTACTTACAAAGTGCATCCATGCTGGCACCAGGTTTTTTTTATTTGTCCCATCTCCATGCTCCTGTTGGCTGCAGCATGGGACACCACTGAGTTGATGGTAAGTTTTGTGGCACGCCGAACCCGCCACTGCCATCCTGCTCCTGGGTCCTAGGGGGCTGGGCTGTTGCCAGCATGGTCTTTCTGCCCCTGACACTGCAACCATTCTGCCCTCTGCTTCCTGTGGCTCTGCATGCTGTGGGGTCGCCGGCATTGCTGGTTGTGCAGCGATCCCACTGCCACTGCCATGCTCCCATGGCTCAGGGTCCGGTGATACCACAGGCAAATTCAGTGGTGTGGGGCTTTCACTGTTGCTACCAGATCCCTGCAGCTTGGCCTTTCCTTTGCCCCCTCCACATTACCACTAAGCAACATCTCAGTGAATCATTTATTCTCATTACTGAGGTCTAGATATATTCATGGATAAGGTACGTACAATCTACTGGAATGAAATGGAAATATATCAGGGCATTCTCTCCTTTATACTGTAAAAAAAAAGGAAAGAAAGCAAGCTTGCAAGCAAGTGAGCAAGCATTTGGCTGTTGCCAGAGAAATTGTCTATAAACTATGGTTTAATGCTAGTGCCCTGCTACTCTAATGTTTCAGGTACATTCTTAGTCTACAATGTATTCATTTTTTAAAAATTTAAAATGTGCCTAATGCAAAATTTCTGGATGTATAAACAATACCAAAGTACCATACACAAATTGTATTGAACCACAAATTGTCTTTTTGTTTTTTTGTGAATTTGCACACATTTGTTTTGCATGATTGCTTCTTTAAGACTACTATTCCCCTTTCTCCTCTTTATGTCTAGCCTTTTTAATTGCATTATGATGATTTATTGTAAAACTATACCTATGCATGAGTCTCACTGCAAATGCAAGGTAGGCTTGAGAGGAGTATGAGATTTTTTTTTCTTTTTAAATGAGTGCCCCCTCACTACCACCATCATATGTAATGTCCCATCAAGTTTTATAAGGCAGGAATCCACCAGTTGAACTAAAGGCATTAACTAACATCATTATTAAGCTGGAGATCTGGTGCATTGGAGCAGACTTGATTAATTAAGTCTGCTCCACGCATGAGTTAAGGAGCATGACACTGCATTGCATGTGTTTGTATAAATGGCAAAATGTTTATTAGTGCTGAGAAAATGGCAGCGGTATGCTTTTGAACAAAAACACCTTTGATGTGTTTTAGTTCAAGAGTACGCCATGGCCATTTTCTCAGCACTGACGTGCATTTTAAAAGCACCTAGCGCTGTGGTGCAAACATGCCCTTACTGTGCATTTTTCACTGGAGAAGGAAACAATTCACATATCCAGAATGTTTTACTTGGCAGAGGAATCTTATGCCAAGGCTCTGATGCCTGTAAGAGGTCCACATGCCTGTAGAGGTTATGCCGTTGTAATGACCTCCAACAAGCGCCTGTCAGCAGGGATGGAAACTGGTATGTTTAGTATTGAAAACATAAGCCTCTACCACCAAACCATGGTGATCCCAATCTGGGGAAAGTGTAGGGAGCAGAATCTGCTTCATTTGCCTTATTCCCAGGGGGACTGGAGCATTGGGGCAAAGTCCCCTGCCTGCCCCTCACATTGGACACTCCTTTGTGAGGAGTAGGAGGTGGCTACTTCTCTGCTTTGCTTCTCATAACCGGGACCCAAGCAGAATGAGCAGTGTGACAAACCTGTTGCTTGCTCTTCACACAGGGGACCCTGGTATGTTCCCCTTCTTTCTATCTATGGGAGAGGTAGGAGCAGCTTCCCATGTATCTGCTCCAAATTAAAGTGATCCATTTCTGGAAAGTATGAGAAGCATTTCCTAGATGCCCAACTTCTCCTCATCCTAGGAAGAGCCAAGCAGTTGGAAAGTATACAGGCCTTTGTTCTCCTTAGAGAAACTCTCCCAGAAGTGAATTCTACCAGGTCAGATACGAATCATTTTTCTCCAAGAACTGCCATTTTTATTCCAGGAGAAACTGCATAATATCTATGTACTTGTGGTTTCTACCAGGAGAACTGAATGTCTCCCAGTAGAAATGTAACACTTGTACATGGCTGAATACTGATCACTAGGGCTGTGAGAAACAGCACCATTTAATTTTGAGTTCTGTTTCACCGTGACAGTGTTTTGTTTTGAGTGCCATTTCATTTTGAAAGCACTCTTCTGTTTCATTTTGTCGAAACTGTTTTGCTGTTTCAGCACTGTTTTGACATTTAGCCGATAGGTTATAATGGGGAAGCATTAAACTGCCTATAATGTTGTCATTGTTTGACAGATTTGGATGAAAAGAGCAGAGTTCATATCCCTTTCTGAGGTCATGAAGCCTGCCAAGTTTCAAGGAGATAGATGCAGGGATTTCCGGAAAACTGCACCTCAAAGTCTTGAAAGCAAAACTTGTGTCACTTGTAAGTGTGAAGGCACAGGGGGGAAAGACACAGTAGCCTTTGCTGAGGCCATGAAGCCTAACAGCTTTCAAGGAGATAGGTGCAGGGGTTTCTGGGAAACTGCACCTCAAGCTGCTGACAAGCAAAACTCATGTCATGTGTGTGTTAAGGCACAGTAGGGTGAAAACTGCAGGCATGGTAGCCCCTGCTGAGGTCATGAACCCTGCCAGGTTTCAGGGAGATAGGTGAAGGAGTTTCTGGGCAAACTGCTGACAAGCAAAACTTGTGATGTGTGATGGTGTGTGTGTTAGGGCATGCCCTCACTGGTGCTGGGGCCTCTACATGACACAGTAGTGTGTTCCAATGAGGGCTCCTCCTCCCCTGTAGCCTCATTCAGTCCACCACTTTAAATAGGAACAGGTATAAAATAAGTGAGTGAGCACTAGCACAATAGCACCAGCAGCATCTCAGGCAGCCAAAATGTGACACAGCCCTTCTTTCCTCTCCTGCAGGAGCTTCCTCTCCAGCATGCATTTTAAGGCGCTCCCTCTCTGTGTCCTTCCTTCCTCTTTCCCCTCCCTCCCCTTACTTTTTGTTTTCCTGAAGGCAAGGCCAGCTTCAGCTTTGAAGCATGAAATGTTTCAAAACTTTCAAAATGTTTTGACTGCCCTCGTTTTGTTTTGAGGCTGTTTTGAAGCCCTTTGTTTCATTTCAATTTTGCTGTTTTGAAATCAAACAAAACAGCCAGCAAAATTTTGCAAAGCCCTACTGGTCACTATTCTGTTCCACAATGCTTTCTTGGGAATATGGACTTTTGGGGCGGGAGGTTGTTTTTTTAGTCATTGCTACTTGTTAATCTGTAGGTCTTCCTGTTGCAGGCAATATTCTTCCAATTTTGGTAATATCCGTCTTCTCCATCCAGCTCTGTGTGGCTGAAAAAGAATGTTACTCTTCTTTTTTTGTTGGCCTGTCTGTTTTGTAAATCTGAATAAAGTCCTCTTTCTTTTGTTTTGGCTCCTTTCTATTAACTTGATGCTTGGTATGAAGGCTTGTATTATATTATTGCATTACCTTATTTCTTATAAAGGGATGCTGCCACTTGGTTCAGAACAGTTTCAGTGAGTTACATTTTGGTGTCAAGCAGGTGGACAAGGGTTTCTGTATTTTATTTATCTATTTATTTATTTTACATTCTCTACTGTGTTACCCAAACACTTGAGACCATTGAATTTAGGACTCTGTGATATTTTTGTTCTGTTCCTAAAAAGTCATCCTCATTTTGGGATGGGGGACTTGGGGGAGGTCACACAGTTTATAGTCATTCTTGGCATGGCTCAGAACAATAGCAGTGAAACAATAAGATAAAGCCACGTTGCACTTTTTTCCATTAAAAAGAATTTTGTTTGTCAAATGGAAAAGGTAAAAGCCAGCAGGAAAAGAGGAGTTAATTGCAAGTGCCTAACATGGTATTATAAGCAAATGAACACCAGCTTTAAGAAAAGATATATAGTAAGTCTAAGAGAAAATTCTCAGATGTGTATTCATTATGTAGTTTGTGCTTCACCCAAAGGTCCCAATCCTGATGCTTAATTACTTTCAATGGAATGCCAAAGGGAGTGGAAGGAACCCACTTGAATACATAAGTGGTTGGAACCTTAGAGACACAATCCATACATCTCCACTGGTTTTCAAATGAGTACAGTTGGAAGCTTTTATTTTCCTTTTTATATTAATAGGAAGAAAAATACCTAAAGTATTTTCCTGTTGTATTCAGGTTATTGGTAGAATTTCCTAATCCATGAGAGTGTCTGCACAAGATGCTATGTCGCCATACCAATGAACTACGGTGACATAGCATCTAAAAATAACTGTGCGCCACCAGGACTGTGCAGTACTGACTGGTACTGCACAGTCATTTAGTACTATGCTAAAGCAAGTACTAAATGGCGGTGCAGTACAAACGTGCTGTTAGGGGCAGTGTAGATGCGCCCCATGAAACTCAGGCAGAAATAAGAGATGGGAGAAAGGCCTTTCTCGTGTTTATTTCTTCACTCTGATCTCTTCCCAACACAAATCTGGCATTTTGTGCATCACTCTCTAAAGTTTGGTATCCATGATCATGATCATTATTACAATTTTGTTTGTTAAACTTACTATTGCTTTTAAATCATCTTTATTATAACATGGTAAGTATTTGTTTGGCAATGTGTCAGAACACTACTGGATTGTATTTTAAGATTATTTTATTTGTGTTACCATCAAATATATGTCCTTTAATTTTTAAGATTTCATTTTATGTTCTTTTTTTCTTTTTCTTTTTTTTAAGGCCCTGTGGAATTCTCCATATACTGAAGGTTCAGTTTACAAACCCATCAGCATCTCATTGGTTCCATCATTATTAAATTAAAAAACAACATCTGGACATGCTGGATTTATGGATTTAAATTAAACTCTGTTGAAAATGCCATGAACCTCATTTTACCAGTACTTCCCATGTTTCCCCAACTTAGTGAAATTTTATTTCATAATCTTTGCATTATCAAAAAGATCACAAGTATTCTTGAAAATAGTATCTATCTTATCAAATAAATTTATCAGTAAGTTATTTTCAGTAAGTTATCACAAAAATGTTCATTATTGATAATAAAAATTATTCTTGACATCTGTGTATATTTCTTAACTTTGGGGAACCCAGTATAACTAATGTGATTATGTTCCATTGACCCTTTCGTCTCTGAGATTATAAATATACATTTTAAAAGCCAGCAGTTTATGAAAATGACCCATTAATTTGGACAAGCTTTACTTTCTATATTGCAGTGATAACAGGCTTTGCATTATCAGTGCACACAAGATCAAGTAATTTCAATATATGGTGAATTAAATGAATATCCATTTTGTTAAACCAAGCATTGTTTTGCAAATGTTAGACCAAATTCTGGTCACATTTATTGTTGCATGAAAGCTGAGATCAGAATTTGTGCATTTGTGTCTTAGACCTAATCCTGGAGTATAGAATACTTTCCACTTACATTGAAGTTATGAGGACCATTGTTGCATTGTTTTTTATTTCTCAAAGGGGTTCCTGTTTGGAAGGACATCTTACAAGAGGCTTCTGCCACACAAAGAAACTGAACACTGTATTCATAGTCCATAATTGTATAGGTGATCTTTTTTGTTTAAAGTATAAATTGAGAAAGGTGCCTGCCTTAAAAAACAAAACAAAAGAAAAAAACAAAAACCCTTCCACAAAGTTTGGGTATATTAGCCAAGAAACCAGATATCAACAATAAAGTTAAGGTTGCAAAGTTCAGCTCAAATATTTTTACTCCAGGTTTAGCTACTTTTAAGTTTCCTTATCTAGTAGTCCCTGTTTTTTTCCCCTTTAACCTCACTTAGGGTAGCAGGGACCTTATACCAGCCATATCCGCTTAACTCCTTTCCTAGCAGGATTGTCATCTGATAACAGGATTTAGATCTCAGACAAATATTTATATACTGTATTTCCCTGAATATAAGACAAGGTTTCTGCCCCCTCCAGTAGCATGGGAAAAACCAGGCCCATGTCTTATAATTAATCACATACAAGGAAATGTCACTAAATACATTGTCTATCATTAAATTGCTGCCAAAAGCAACATGTGCTCAGCAATGGAAATAAAGTTGATTAAATTTAGCCAACACTGAGCATAACTATACAATACATGTCCCATATTGGTCAGACATGATAATGGGAACCTATAGGAAGCGTAGGTTAGTGTAATCCATCTGAATAAGACATATAGTAGTGCCTATTAAGGACAGTCTTCTTCACCACCAGCACATCTTCAAGTTCTGGTGAGCTGTGATATTGCATACAGTTTGCCCAGAAGCCTTCTTTTGCACACTCAGCCTGACCCATATGGTTAGTGTGGCCCCAACCTCCATGACCTGAAGCCGGACCAGGATGCCCTGTGCCTCAGCTGCATATAAATTTTTGGAACATCCCAAGACTTGTGACAAGACACCCATGAGTCTTGAGTCATGAGTTGGGGTTAATTAGGATCCTTTGTGTGGTATATCTGGAGTGCACACACATGGTAAGCAGTGCTGTGCATAATGCATTTTTCAGATTAGTAGCCATTTAGAATGTAGGGTCCTGAATTCGATGTGGAGGATATTTTATACATATATAAATAAAAATCTCACCACTTCAAAATAAGCTCACTTGAAATTAATGTAAAATTTATAAAAAATAAACAAACTAAATGACACATCAAGAACAAAGAAAATTTTGTCTTGTACATAGTTTTACATAATGTGTTATGTTACTTGACTTTGACATATGGGCTGTATGTTAAGCCAATACAATAACATTATTTATTGATCAGTTTTTTCTCCTTTTATTTGATCTTCAGATCATTATTGAATACATACATGCTTACCTAACTTATTCCACTTGTTAAAAAGACCAAACACCAAAGGAATCACAAAGGCATAATTAATCAATATAAGTGAAATGTTTACCTGCTGATTCTGTTTTTAAACTACTTCTCTTTCTTTCTTGTCAATTCTCCTCCCTGGTATTTTCTAATATTTGTTTCTGGTCTGACATTTCACCTTATGTTCCTAGTCATGCCACCTTCTGTTTTTTTCTTTCCCCCTGACGTTCACCATCTTTATCAGGCCAACGGTATTATTTTTCTGTAGAAGAACTGAAAGAAGATAAGTGTTAGCAATTTGACACTAGGATTTGTGCTCTTCCTACACCAGTAGATCTTCTGAGTGGAGACAGATGAGAACAAGTCAAGAAAGGAAGAAAACTGGAAAGCAATGCATTTTTGCTTTAAGAGTCCAAGAATTTGGGTGGAGGAAGGGGTGAATTGTGTTTGTTGTCTCATGTTTCATCTGCTTAGTGACCTTTACAATCCACTGAAAAATCTTTAAAGGTTGGGTAAAGGCTAAAATATTTCCATAATCTTCACCTTATAAGTAGGGTGACCAAAAGAAAATCCAGGACATGCGGGACACTGCTCCCAGCTTCCCAAGTCAGCAGTGCTGCTGCAGGCAGTGGCAGAGGCACGGGTCATCTGGAGGGGAGGCAGAGCTGCTTGATACACCATGCCACTCTGCCTTCCCACCATGTCCCTGTACCCCATGCCCCTGTAATTGCAGGACTCTCATTTTAATTTTCACCAACAAGCCAGGATGGGACCAGCCTTCAAAATCTGGGACTGTCCCAGCCAAACTGAGACATATGATTGCCCTACTTATAAGGTACATATAGACAGAGCCATCTCTGGGAGGCAGTGAATTGGGGCAGCTGCATTTTGGGGGCCCTGCAGAGCTGGGCAGAGTGGCCATGGCAATTCTGTGCCTCCACTGCTAGCTTGCATCCAGCCAGTCGCTACTCCCCTTCCCCTGCTGGCACCACCGCCACCACTGCTGATGGTGGTAGCACCTTCTTTGGGTCCGAGGTGCATGGGATTGGAGCAGGGATGGTGCCCCGCATGGGCGGATTTGCCCTAGGCCCTGCACCCTGTTTGTGTTGACTCTACATACAGACATTTAAAATATTTTTAAGACAGGTTTTTAAAATCTGGCTAGACAAAGTGTTGGCTGGGATGATATAGATGGGAATGGTCCTGCTCTGAGCAGGGTTTGGAAAAGATGATCTCCCGAGACCCTTTCCAACCCTAATTTTCTATGATTCTATGACTTGGGTATGGCCATTTGATCTAAATTAGTTTGCCCATGTGTGGACTTTACATTTCAATCCCTAGTTAGGCCAGTCTAAGTATGAACTGTACAGAAACTTGGGAGGTTAGATCATTCTAAAAATGACCAACCTGATCTAAGCTAACTGTACTTCTGAGGCAGTCTAACTTGGATAGGGTCTGGCTAGCCAAATCTAATTGAAATGCTGTATATTTCCAGTGCAGCCCCAGGGCTGGGAAAAGCCCACCACTGTCCCCAACCCCAGGGCTGTGCTTTTCTTACCTCATCCCTGCCACTGGGCTATTTTTAGCTCCCCCACCCCTCACTCCAGTTCCAGATGAACAACCCCCTGCCACCCACAGATGAGCCAGCCCCTTTTCCAAGCCTGCCAGCTCCCCATCCTGCAAGCTACTGCCAGTGCCAGGAGCCTAGGAAATAAGTCAGAGTGGTTCACCAGGGTTGTTTGTTCATCTGGGGGAGGGTTGGGGCACTAAAAATAGCCCCTGGTCCCTGAGGGAGAGCTAAAAATATTCCCCTCCCCTGGGTGGAGCCCTTCCAACCCCCTAACCCCCACATGGACCCTGCTAGCTCCCTTGATCCTGCCAAACCCTCCTGGACTCCTCCAACCCCTCCCTTCAGACCCCCACTAGACTACCGATTCTGTCATGCCCAGTCCCCTGTGAACTCCACTTAACCCCAATCCCATGAATCCTTCCCCAATAGCCTCCTCATCCCAATTTACCTTAGAATGTGTGGGTGGTCATTTTTAACTCAATGTAACCTCCCCCTAATGTCCCAAATGTCTGTATGTACCCATCGAGGAATAGAGGAAGGTTATAGAGGTTCTGCTCCTTTCTGAGCAGGCTGAAGGTTCTGCTCAACAAGAGCAGAAAGGGGAAAGCAAGGGAGGAAATGATAGAGGTTTATAAAGTCATAAAGGGTGTAGACCAAATAAACAGGGAACTTTTGTTCACGAATTCCCAGAATACTAAAACTAAAGGATATCTACTGAAATTAGTAAGAAACAGGTCTAAAACTAACAAGAGAAAGTACTTTTTTATACAATGTGTAGTTAACTTGTGAAATTTATTGCCACAGGAGGAGGCAGAGGCAGATAGCACAGCCAGGTTCACCAAGGAACTAGATAAATTAATAGATGATAGATAAGTTAACAACTATTAGAAATGTTTCCTCCTACATCCCTTAATCCTATAATAGTGAATGGCAGGAAGGGTACTGAATAGGGAGTTAGATCACTTTAGAGATATCTGGTTCAGTGCTCTCCCTCTAGTATCTACTTTGCCACTGACAGAGATAGGATACTCAGCTAGATGGATCATTGGTCTAACCCAGGATATTGCTTCTTATGTTCAAGGGCTTTTTCAAAGAAGTTGCAATGTAAAGTTGGATGTGAACCCCCCTCTGCTTGTTACAGTTATAGTGCAATGAAGTGATTAATAGTGCAGTTACCTGGAGACCAACTACATGTTCAAAGTAGCTATCAAACAATAAAAAGCTCTAACCATCTATAAAGTTAGACCTTGAAAATGTGTATTAACTTTATAGCTAGTTGCTATTGAGCTTTAATTTGCACATGTAGCAGGGATTCATTCCCCTGTGGCTGGGAGCCCAGTCATATGACAGGCAGGGGTGCATCATGCCCAGCATAAAACACCTCTGTCCTAGAGATCATGGCAGCCACAGTCCCAAGGGTCTAGGGGTTTCATGCAACCCTAGACTCTGGAAATCACAGCTGTCATGATCCCTAGGGCTCCAGAATGCAAGAAACCTCCCCGCCTTCACTCCCCTGAGATCTGTGTTGGGACTGGTGCTGTTTAATATATCCACAAATGATCTGGAAAAGGGGTGAGTAGCAAGGTTGCCAAATTTGAAGATGACACAAAATTATTCAAAGTGGTTAAGACTAAGGCAGATTTTGAGGAACTACAGAAAAGTCTGGCAGTATTTACTGAATGGGCAACTAAATGGCAGATGAAATTCAATGTCGATATGTACAAAGTAATGCACCTGGGTTAAAATAACCCAAATTATACCTTAACTATAAAGGGCTCTACATTAGCTCTTAACACGCAGGAAAGAGATCCAGGAGTTGTTGTGGACAGTTAGTTAAAAACATCAACTCAATGCCCAGCAGTGATAAAAAAAAATCAAACAAAATATTAGGGATTATTAAGAAGGTAACTGTAAACAAAACTGGGAGTATCATTACACCCCTTTATAAATCCATGGTGCATCCACATATTGAGTACTGTGCCCAGTTCTGGTCCTCACACCTCAAAAAAGGATATATCAGAAGAAAAGAAGGTACAGAAGGATGATCAGTGGCATGGAGGGGCTCCCATATGAGGAGAAACTAAAGAGGCTAGGCTTATTCAGCTTACAAAAGAGATGCTCAAGGGGAGGTGTGATAAGTGTTTACAAAATACTAAATGGTTACAAGAAATTAATAGGGATTTATTATTTGCTATGTCTTGCAATACAGGAATGGGGAAGGGTGGGGTCAGAAAATGAAACTAGTATGTAACAAGTTGAAAACTAAAAGGAAGGTCTTTTTCACACAGCCTGTAATTAAACTCTGGAATTCATTGCCACAAGATGCTGTGGAAGAAACAAGTTAGTGAGATTCAAAAAAAGGGACTGGACAAATTCTTGGAGGAAAGGGGCATCAGTAGCTACTGAGTGCAGAAATTGGGGATACAGCTTCTGAATCAGAACTTCCTAGACCTTAAATGCTGGAGGGCTGCAAGTAAGAAAGGGAAAAACAGTGGAAAAAATCCTGGCCATACCCAGTTCACCCTCCAAGGTGAGGGGCTCTAATCCAACCCCCCCCCCAACTCCAGTGGTGCTAAGAAAACCCCAGAAGGGTTCTCCCTCCCCTGCCTTCTGCCCCTCCCATCCAGAGACAACAGCTTGGCTGGGCTCCTGTTGCAGCAGATTAAATTAATTAGAATTTAATTAGAAATGAATGAAGTCACTCGGTTTAGGAGCATCTTCAGTTGAATCCTCATACAATAAGGGTTAATTTGTTGCATGATCAGAGGGCTCTGCAGCCATGCTCTTCTGTTTGAGCACAACTTTAGAGTCCTTTCAAGAGGCTGATCACATGACAAATGTAATTTCTGTCTGCACCCTTAGTATCCCACGTAACTGATTTAGGTTAAACTTGTCTATCGAACTTCTTTCCCAGATCCCACCCTCACTCAAGTTACTTCACAGTCTGCCAGCATCCCAGGATGCTTTTCAGCCCTCAGCTGTGCTGTCTGCTCAGGTAGGGCCTGGCTGGCACCATCTCCCATCTGTCACAGAGCTGAAGCAATAAAGCCTCTGCTCCCTAGCCTGCATTCTGCTTGATCTTGCCAGCCCAGCAGGGCAGGGTGGAATGGAGCCCCCCCATCCTGGGTCCCCCTGTGCTGGGATCTGCATAGTGGGGGTGGGGACCTGAGGTGGGATCTTTCCCCACTCCGTATCCCCTCATCCCTGCAGCCCACTCTTCTGGTCTACAATCACCCCAGCCCACCCCCTCACCAGCCCCATTTCTCAACTGTGGGGAAGCAGCAGGGCGGGGAAGAATGGACCCCTGCTCTGACCTCTCCCCCTCCAGTTGGGGTCTGCACAGTGGGTGGGGGGAGTCCCATGAAGTGGGGGCTTTCCTCCCCCTGCAAGCTAGCTCTGCTGAGCAGAAAATGCCTCAGCCACCCCCTCACCACCCTCCCTGCCTTAACTGGGAGATGTGTGGCAGCACCCCCCATATTCTGGCTTTGGACAGCACAGGCATCTCCCTGCCTTGGCCAACAGATAGTTGAACATGAGTTCTGTTCATTAAGAGTCCAATTTACATGGTTTAGAGAAACCTGCGTACATTGGATGGATTGTGCCTCAGGCTTATTGACTATCTGTACTTAGCCTTAAGTTCTTCAATTCTACAGAATGGTGGGGGCAAACCATTTTAGTAGGCATGCCACAAATTAATTCCTGTGCCCTCCCTGAGTGCTACTCCACTCCCCTTCTCCTGCCAGATCTTCTGCTCTGTTTTCTGCTTGCTTCACTGTGTTGCAGTGTTGCCTACCCCCTCCCCGATCTGCCATGTGCTTCACACAGAAGCTGCTCATGTTACTTGTTGCACTCGTGCTCCAGGTTGGCTGCGCCTAAATCTAGACACCATAGCCCAATACAGTAATGCCAACTCTCATGAAAACATCACAAGACTCCTGATTTCCAAGACAAATTAACTAACTCATGATTTCCTGATAGATCAAATCTTGGGATTTTTTTCTTTTGGCAGAGAGCACCAAGCTGGTAATTCTGTGATGAGGAAGGGGGAGAGGGAAGGGGTGGGGGCAGGGGATGGGGTGAATGGGGCCCCAGGGCCAGGGCAAGTCATGCCACAGAGTTGTGGATGGCTGTCTGTCTGTCTGTATACATGTGCCTCTGTGTGTGTGTGTGTGTGTGTGTGTGTGTGTGTGTGTGTCTGCTCCTCACTCCCAAGCCACAGCCCCCCAGCCCTCCTGCTGTCCCTCACTTCTGACCCACGGTACCCTGCATCCTGCCAGAGTGTGTGGGGGCCTCCCCTCCACAGGCTCCAAACCCCACACACACTCCCACAGCCTCCCATACTTTCACAAATACCACCCCCCCACACACACACACTTCAAAAATAACATCTCATGATTTCAAAATCTCTTCATTAAAACTTTGTCTCATGATTTTGATACAATGGGGTTGGCAATACTGCCAGTACCACTGTTTTTTTAACCATTGCATTGATCATATATTCTCCCAGGTTAAAAAAATCTCTTCAGTAGTTCTGGAAATGAATAACTGAAGATTTGTGAAGGAGCCTCTACTTCACTTCAAAAGTCAGCAATACCCTTTTGACTAATACCTATAAAATGGGGTCTCCTGTTTTTAAGTTAGTTTTCTTTATTAGGTTGTCCCATATTTTTAATCCTACTGGAAACCAATGACTATCAGTAGGAGAGAAAGACTCCTCTCATTTATAAGAGAATAAATTCCCCACCCCACACCTCTCTTCAGATTTCTATTATGTGCAAGTATAACAAGTTAAGTTGAGTGTTTGCTTATATTATGGCTTTCACAGGGAAGAGATGGTACATAACTCCTTAAAGGGCAACTTTTGAAGGAAGTTCAGTATGAATCACAGTCCCCTTGCATGAACAAAGTGGAATTTGGGGGAAGAGAGCAATACATCCTGGGATTCTGGAGGACCTGGCCAAATACTGTCCTCCTGCATGTAACATGCCACACATTCAAATTAAAGCAAACAAGCTGCAAAGAGATTCTACATTTAACAATTAACATTTTTTAAGGCTGGATCACCATTTTTGAGGCTTGTTCTTGGGTGCTGAATTGCTTGGGCATGTTGGATGTTACAGTTCATTGCTCCATTAACACATGAATTGCCTGTTAAATGTAACATCTTCCAGGGGGCTAAGGTAAGTCAGACCCAGCCATTATTCAGAAGCATTTTTTGTTAGTTGCTCTGTAAAAACATTAGGGTGCATACACTTGTTAAAACTAAAAGTAACATGGCCCACAAATAATTCCCAAAATCAGTGAGAGAACTTCTGGACTAAAGAACTATTTTTTGGGCACATCTATATGAGATGTTTACTGTGCATTAGACTCATTGGCAGTGCTGTAATTGTCTTGGCACCTACACATGTGCCCTTATTAGGCTGGAATAAACTTATCTATTCAAGTAAATACAAGTACTGCCCTGCTGTGGAGTAAAAAAACTCTGCAACAGCACATGTATAGATGCTGGAGGGGCTGGCTGGGGCATGAGGGTGCTTCAATGTGGGGGCTGCCTCCTGGGCAGCCCCACGTTGAAGCTCCTTCATGCTCCAGCCAGTCCCTCTGTAGCACATTGAGCTGGGGGGAAGAACCCCAGGCTAGCAAGCTGGTCCCCCACACCCACTGCCATTCAGGGCTACTCTGAACCAACTCCATGAGCTGTGCATGAATAAACTCCAGAGCTTTAATGCCAGAGTTTATTCATGTGCAATATTAGCAAGTGTAGACATGCTCTTTGTGAGGTAGAGATACCAGCATTTTTACTATTATTCTTCACATTTTTAACAATCTTTTCTAGAAATCAGCTTACCTATTCAGAAGTGAGTTAACCTAGACACTTTGCCCCTGTTCATGTAAGACATATATTAGAGATTTGGTAATTTGTACTGTAGCTTACATTTTTAAATATTTTAGCTTCTATGTACATTTTTAGACTGTAATGGCTTAGGAAATTTTTGCTTTGTTAACATGCATACATTACATAAGTAATGGAAGAAGAAAATATAATCTTGATTTTAATCCTTGACCTACTGCTAGTACTACCTCAAAAGAAATATGTTGAATATCACATACAGACTGTGTATTCTATGTACATATTTAATCCAGTGCTGTTTTAGTATTCACTTATTCTTCTTTAGTAAAAGGTAGTAAAAGTTTTTATTTCTTGGGGTAATACAGAATATTAACATTAAAGATAAAACAGCAAGAAAGAGCATGAAGAAAACAGATTATAAACAGGATTTGGAGAATAATAATACATTGTTTTGTAGTATACAAAAACAGCAATAAATTGAAAAAAGAAATCTTAGATACCAGCAAGTATTCTGTAAGGAAATATTAAATGATACTGGAGATAAACAGTGTTCTAGTGAAATCTCATTTTACAGCTTTATAGTCAGTTCTGGCTTCATTACTTCCAGGGATATTTATATTCATTTAAAAACATTCAGTGAAAACTTATTATTGGCTGTTAATTTTAAGAAACATGCAAAAGTTTGCTGATACCTTTTATTTTTCAGAAACAAAGATAAGGTCTTTGTCTTTCTTTCCACTAATCATATGTTATTATTTCTTTCCACACATTATATATGATATATATGATATGCTTCCACAAATCCTAGAATTTTTGCAACATAGTTTGGAGTTCAAACTGACTTTAAGCTTAGCAGGAACTGAGAACATTTTTTGGTCTTATGAACAACAAGGATGCAATCAATAATGCTGAGGTTCTATGATGGTCTGGAGAATCTGAAGCTAAGAATCCTTACATTGGGATCTAAACCTGATCCTAAATGTCCATGCAAAGTAACAATTGGTGCCATGTATGTATCTGATTCTAGGGCCCACACTTGTATGATAGGATGCATGATTGTGGGATCAGAAATCAGATTCAAATCCCTTCATAGTAAGGGAGCCTAGGATCATTATCCTGGGCTCCTCCTGCACCAGCATGTTGGGTGCCTGACAATCAGCTGATTGCTGGCTGGCCCCTGAGCTCCCCTATGGCCCCAAAGCCAGCTGACAATCCACTGATCCAGATGGTCCCAAGGTTCGAGGCCCAGAACTGTCCCTGCCCCTAGACAATTGCCTGATTGGGACCATGCTAGGGCTTGAGTCCTGGGGCAGTCCTGTTATGGCATGCCCACACATTCACGTTATGAAACCATACAAACCGGCCACAAAGGTATTACATGTTTTTCAAGCACTGTCTTTGGTACTGGTTTGTAATTTCATGGCACTATAAATTCTGTGAATTTAGACAATTGTTATTTCTGGTGTGACTAATACCTTAATCATGCCAGAAACATAACATGTGCCAGGGACCAAGGTATATTAAAGTATAATGCTCTCTTAAAAAATAGCGTAATTATAAAAAGGATATTTATTTTTGCAGTGCAAATACATTTGTGTTCTGGAAGTTTTAACAGTTACTGAACCACATTTTAAAATTTTTTTTAGAAGTTCTTTTTGTACTGTGATACTTCCTCATCATACAATCCATTTAATCTGCCATTACTTATGTGGGTTTTGCAAACTTGACACCAGCCAAATGGCAGGTAGATTGGATTCTAGCTTCTGAAGTAAAAGGGAACTATAATATGGACCTGAAAGACTCTGTGGCAGCCTTTTCATACATACTCATAAAAACGCGGAAATTAAATCTGCAAGCGTAAACCGCTTGGCAAGCAGAGTCTTATTTATTTATTCTTTTAATGCTCTTTTTGCACATCACTTACAAAAAGTTTAATAAAAATTGCATGCAGGTAAAGCATATGTTTGTTCATACTTTGCTAAACAGGCACATTTTTCAACTGTCAGTTCTTTTTCTCATTTTAAAAGATGCTATGGGAATGTTGTGATCACAAATGCAAATGCAGCAGTTACTTGAATGAATAGATACAAAACGTCTACCTCAAATAAAGGCTCCGAACACTACCTAGTCTAGTCTTGGGGCCTGAATCACTTGGGCAAGGCAAGTTTCAAAATTTAAAAAAAAGAGAAAAAGTTGAAAGAATCCATGAGTGGTAAATGGACATATTTTTTCTTCTTGTTTTTTTTTTAAAGATAAAAATAGTTGTCAGATAAAACCAGAATGAGAAAAAGGCTTTCTTTATTTAAACAGGCTGTCAGAGAGAAACACTTGATAATCCCCTTCACATTCTTGTTTTTAGCTTCTTTTTCCCTTCTGTCTAATACTCAAAAGGAGGCACTATTGGTGTGCAAAATGTTGCTACTATTTTCTTTCCACTTTTTCTTCTTGCTGGTCTGGTCTTCATGCCTTTGTGATTCTCACCTTCTTTGGAAAGGAGTGAATAGAATGAGACCTATACATGCATGCCCTTGGTTTAGTTCAGCATACATTTATTTGCAACCTTGCCAAATTTATCTAAGTTCAGATCTTGACCTACTCTTTCACTCTTACCTGTTGTTTCACTAGTGACGGCCTCTAGAGCAGTTTTATGTAGGATTTAAGTAAGAATCCTTGAAGAGGGATTGAACTAAGAATATTTAAACCAGGCTTTCTTACATACCTAGAAGTTAAATTGTAGAATAAACTGAAAAATAGAAATGCTTAATCATTTTTGTCTTGCATCTTGGAACAATAGATCTCAAAAAAATATTTCCACTTTACTATACCAATTGCTATCTCATTGTATTAGAATAAAAATCCACCTCTGTTATTTAGGGAAATGATGAGACAGGGAATATTGTTTTAACCAGGAAAACTTTGAAAAATATGAGAGGCATTCCAACTGCAGGCATTCTCTTCTTGGTTGGTTTTCCCCAATATTCAGGAGCAATACTTCAGCCTCACTTACAATGTTTGAAACAAATATTTAAGGCTAATTGTTACAAAAAGCTTGCTGTCCATGCTGTCATGGGTATTTACCTTGTTGAATGATAAAAACTATTGACTGGTCAGGGATTATTTGAATAACAACATGCATGTAATAGGGTTAGGATATGTCCAGGTTTTCCCAGACATGGCCTCTATTTGGGTCGTCCCATCTCTGTTGGGGTGATTTTTTAAAATATCAACAAATGTCTGAGATTTTCTCTGCCTCTGCTCAGCATCAAAATTTTTCCCAGAACTTCCTGGCTTGCCCTAGTAAGGAGCTCCTTGGGGTTGAGGGGAGCAGTGAAGGGGCATCACATGCATCTCGCAAGCCCTGGCAGCTGTAGGCAGGTAAAGCCAGGGCTTGGGGAGTGTGTGTGCATGTGTGTGCAGGGGGTTCTCTGGGGACAACAAGGAGCTGTATGGACAGCAGGGCTGGCATGGCAGGGGTCTGCAAGTCAGGAGTGAGGGGTATCAGCAGGGATGGAGGGGGCTGAGTTTTGGGAGTGAGAAGCACCAGCATGATGTGGGGGGTGTACAGGGCTGGGTTGGGCTGTGGCTTGGGAGTGAGGAGCAGGGGAATGGCACAAGCATATCACTGCCTCCCCCAATCATATTACCCCTCCCTCATACCAGGTGTCCTCTTTTTGTAAGATGGAAATATGGTAACCCTAGTATATAACAAATAAGTATATGAATTAGTTAGAATGTGAACTACATAAAACCAAATAAGCTTCCTACATAGCACAGATAACATGAATCACTAGTCTTAAGGAAGTACAAAAGGAGGTTTTATTGACTGAAAACATTTTATACCTACCCCAAGTTGAATTTACTACATCTAATTTAGCAGCAATGTTTAGGGGTGTTTTTACATGTGCTTCTGGGGCAGGTGCTTCAATTACAGAGGCTCCAAGAGTCACTTTAATTAAAGCACCTTCAGTGTCCTGTGTATCAGTGTCCCTGGACTTCAAAATGGTGGCAGGGGTGCTCACCATCTTGAAGTGTAGGGATGCTGATACATGAGATATGGAGGCTGGCTGGAGTACACTAATTGGCATGCTCCAGCAGATTTAATTAACTGAGGGCACACACATTATATATGATATATATGTTATATTATTAATCAAGTCTGCTCCAATGCACTATAATTACAGTGCATCAGAGCAGCCTCCCCACACATGTACAGGCACCCTAGATTTCTAGACTACAATTAGTTTTCACAATTTTTTTTTGTTTAGAGAATTGTCATATATATAGATATAGATAATGATAATTCTTTAAAAAGGTTGAAAACCAAATATTGTCTAGAAATAGGTATATATTAGTATATATTCACATAAATTCATATATATATTCATAATATTCATTGGAATTCTGAAAATTCTTTATTTTGGTGATTGCCAGAAGCAAATTATATAGGTGTCACACAAAGTGTGTTTTTGTAGATGCAGCCACTCTAAAATTCCCCATAGTCCCGGCTACCAATGCGGGTGCCCACACCTTCCCACATGCCCTGCTGCTGCTCACTCAGCTGGGGTGAAACCATGGCTTGCCCAGGAGGTACAGGGAGGCTAGGCAAGGAGTAAGAGGGCATAGCCCCATTCCCAACACCTTCCTCTGCCCTTCCAGAGTACAGCCTGGCCCAGCCCACCCCATGGAGATCTGGGGACACATGCTGGCTCCCATGCTTTCCCAGGCTGGTGGTGTGCAGTGGTGGGAGCCCCCCTCCCCAAGTCTTGTGCCCAGGGCTGTTCCTAGAGTGGGGCAAACTGGGGTGACTGCCCCAAGCTCCGTGGACAGTCCCATTCAGACCCTGCTATGGTCACCGTATGCTGTGGCTGCTGAACAGTGGTGGCTCTGCTGCTGCTGCATGCTGCTGGCTCTGGCTGCTCCTCCAGCCACTTGCCACCCCCCAACACTGATGGCTCTGGCTGCTTGTCACCCCTGCCCCACTCCGCTGCTTGTGGCCACTTACAACATGCCTCCTCTCCACTGGCTCTAGCCACTCCTCTGGCCACTTGCCAGCCCCCCCTCCTGGGCCCTGAACACCCCTAAGGATGGCTTTGCCCATGCCCCCACCCCCACCCCAGCTGAGCAGCTTGTCCCAGCTCAGCCTTAATCTCTCTCTCACTGTGGGGGCATTGATCTGCACCCCCCATGCCCCTTCCCTCCCCCTTAAGGCCACCACAACAGACTTACCAGCTGGAGGCATCCAGCTGTGTCCAGCACGGTGTGGACTGCTGCCTGTTTAGTTCGGCTGAATCAAAATGGGCAGTGATTCAAATCACCAAACCAAATCACTGTCCCTCTGAATAAGCCACATCTGAATCTGAAGTGAATACTTGCTGCTTTGTACAGGCCTACCAAAAACATGCTTTAAAAACTTAAACAATAACAAGTTCACAAAGCCATGCCTTTCCCCCTTTTATCTTTTCCATAGCCTTACACCTCTTTTTTTCTTGTTTGAATGAGGAGGGAGAGTTTAAATATAATTAAAAGAAACTGCTTTTACAAAATGACCCTATGAAATAAAATGGACCTGTTCAACAGTTTACCAAAAAATATGTGACGTGAACCTGTTCAAGTTTATGGATTTAAGAGTAATATTTAGAAAACCTTATTACATTTCTAGAAAATTATCTTGGCTCTATCATTATTAAATTATGTAGGACATTCCTAATTATCCTGGGGTAGTTTTCTTTGTAGCTACACTCTGCTTCTTAACCCACAATTCCTGTTGCATTTTTAAAATTTCAGAAATTTTTCCAGATTTCAAAATTTATTTTAAAAAATTTCTCCCCTCACAAGAAAAAACACTTTAAAAGTTGACTATATGACATTTATTGACAATTTTATTAAACAACTTCAAACCAAAAATAGGTATGTTGCTGTTTCTCATGTGACTAATAAATCCATCTAGCATCTGTCTGAAGCTGTCATATAGTGAGCCTATTTCATCTGTGGAAGGGACCCTCATGCTACTCTGATGGTATCTTTGGGCATGTCTATACTTCACTGTATAGGACACTACAGCAGCTTAGCAATCATGTTTGTCTACACATGATCACCAGGTAAGTTGCTGTAGTAGTTCACTTCCCGGGTATAGTGCACTGCTATGATGACATAGTGGTGAAATTTAACCGTTCACCATGCACACAGTGCAGTAACCACCTGTACTGCACCGTGCTTTAGTACTTCCAAAAGGGTGCCCTTTTCCCCTGCTTTTTTTGCTAGAATGCATATTTTTCCCCAAAACTTCCGTGAAGCTTTAATGGTATTGCTCTTTTTATCTCCAAACAATAGGTCAAAAGGGAAAAGCTTGCTGGTTGCCAAGTAAAGAAATGAGAAAAACAGGGTCATACAGAAAATGTAAATTCTCTTCAGAAAGGGAGGAAAAGGTATTGCCTTTGTTGTCACTTTTTGCTGTTATTTAGTCAAGGACAATGCTTTCTTGAAATGCTTAAGCAAAA
The DNA here is from genome assembly GCF_052110815.1 of Crocodylus siamensis. Lineage (NCBI taxonomy): Eukaryota > Metazoa > Chordata > Crocodylia > Crocodylidae > Crocodylus > Crocodylus siamensis. The sequence goes on from NC_143396.1 coordinate 148,315,633, forward strand.
TGATCAGGATGACTTCCCTGTAAATTCCCTCCCTCACTTTTATGTAAGACTTAACAGTTTCTAGACTGTTACACCCTTTCAGTTTTTATTTTCCAGAATTTCTTTCTGTAGTGCTATGCAGCATTCTGGCTTCACAGTATTAGCAAACATATTTTCTCTTCGACTTGCAAGGTTACTTAGGCTGAACTTGGCCACTCTGCTTTCTTTTACCAACATGATAATCTAATGTATTATTTAACCCTTCTTTATGAAGGCAAGCCCAGCATGGTCATGTCTTTAAAGTGTATTGCTTGACACTGGTTGCGTCTACACAAGAGATTTACTGAGCAGTAGACTAATTAGCTGCTCAGCAAACATTGTGTGTCTACATGTGTGCTCCTCTTAGGTTGGAGTAAACTAATTTATTCCGTAGCAGGATAGTACTTGTATTTGTGTACAGGCACTTGTAATGAACTTGTAAATACAAGTATTATCCTGTTTTGGAGTTTTTTACTCCACAGCAACACATGTGTATACACCGTCCCTGCTGGCTAGGGCATAAGTGTGCTTCATTGTGGGGGTTGCCTGCCAACCCCTGGGGCTCCAACCCAGGTCAATGTGCTGTGGTCCCAGGTGCATATACAAATGGCATGCCCAGAGCAATAAACTCTAGAATTTACAGCTCCAGAGTAATACCCAGTTACTCATCCTTTGCATTCATATGCACATGTAGACACACGCAGTAGGTATAAGCTACTTTCCTAGTCAGCCATGTTAAGAACTTTGTAAAAGCAAAATGTATAAAAAGTGTTATGTTGTGCAGTGGTTAAGCAGCCAAGGTGGATTGCTGTGATTTTATAGGTATAACCTTGTCTCTTATCTACACTCACATTGAAAGCTATCTCCAGACAACCCAAATATAAATGGGTACCTAAACATTTGGACTGGGGTGTTAAAGACAGCCACATTAGTCACATCACTCCCTCCTGTGCCATTAGCTAAGGACATTGGCTTGCCTTATCTATTCTAGGCTGATGGGTCATGTAGGATCAGGTGGATCTCTGACCTTTTTTGGTAGATTGGAATTGGAATATGATGCTACTCATCATTAGCATCTGAAGACATCTAACTAAATGCCATGCAGCTTACCTTCCACAGGTGCTTTGCAGTAGGTTCCATTTCTTAATTTAATTAGTAGCATGTCTACTGGACTCATTGCTATACAGGCAGTCCTCAGACTTACGACAATTGGTTCCTGTAAACCGCGTCTTAATTTGAAATGTTATAACTCAGAACCAATTTTCCCATAGGAAACAATGTGCAGATAGGTTCCTGAACCAAGGCCCAAACCCCTTTTTCATCAAAAATAACCAAGAATTTTTTACTCAATCAATTATAGATGAGTAATATAGCTACATTAAGCAGACCAGGTTCTTTGGGTGAATCGGATATCTTTTATTAGACCAACTTAAATAGTTGGAAAACAATTATTAAGCAAGCTTTTGGGTTCAAAAACCTTTTGTCAGGCTAAGAAAGTTTCAGCAGTTGGTGTGTGCTCTTCCTGGATGGAATGAAAAGTAAAGAAGCCAGAGGCTGGGCTGGTATACATACAAGATGGGTAGTCAGTCGACCTGGAAGGGTGTGGGCAGCGGAGTACCCCAGGGCTCGGTCCTTGGGCTGGTGCTGTTCAACATCTTCATTAGCAACCTGGACAAGGGTGTGGAGAGCACCCTGTTCAAGTTCGCTGATGATACCAAGCTATGGGGTAATGTGAATACACCGGCAGGCAGGGACCGCATTCAGGCAGACCTAGATAGGTTAGAGAAGTGGGCGGATCTGAACAGGATGCGGCTCAACAAGGACAAGTGCAGAGCGCTGCACCTGGGCAGAGGAAACCAGCATTATGGTTATAGGTTAGGGGCTGACCCTCTCAGCAGCACACAGGCAGAGAGGGATCTTGGAGTCAGGATTGACTCCAGGCTAAATATGAGTCGCCAATGCGATGAAGCAATAGGCAGAGCCAACCACACCCTGTCCTGCATCAACAGGGGCATCACTAACAGGTCCGGAGAGGTCTTGCTCCCCCTCTATGCAGCGCTGGTCAGGCCGCAGCTGGAGTACCGTGTCCAGTTCTGGGTGCCGCACTTCAAGAAGGATGTGGAGAACCTGGAGAGGGTCCAGAGGAGGGCCACTCATATGGTTGAGGGCCTCCGTGGCCAGCCCTATGAGGAGAACCTGAGGGACCTGAATCTCTTCAGTCTCCGCAAGAGGAGACTGAGGAGGGATCTTGTGGCTGCCTACAACCTTATCAGGCTGAGGGAGGATAGGTTTAGGTTAGATATTAGGAAGAACTATTTCACTGTAAGGGTGGCCAGAGCCTGGAATAGGCTTCCCAGAGAGGTGGTGCTCTCACCTTCCCTGGAAATCTTCAAGAGGAGTCTGGATAGGCACCTGGCTGGGGTCTTATGACCCTGCCCACCTCCAGTGCTCCTTCGTGCCCATGCCAGGGGGTCGGACTCAATGATCTATCTAGGTCCCTTCTGACTCATTGATTCTGTGATTCTGTGAATCTCTGACTGAGTTCCATCAAAAATTCAACAATCACCATCCCTCAATCCAACTTGCTCTCAAATACTTCAGCACCAACATCTCCTTTTTAGACAGAATGATCAGGATCCAGAATAATAACATACAGACCACGTTATACAAGAAATCCACAGACCAACATATATATCTGCTCAGAACCAGCAATCACCCTAAACACACCAAAAAAGCTGTGATATACAGCCAAGCCCTCAGATATGACCGAATTTGCACTGAAGAGAACATCCAGGATTGCCAACTCACCAATCTTAAAAACGCTTTCACCCAACAAGGACAGTCCTTCCGAGAGAGAGATTGCATGTTTGAAAGGGCCACCCGGATACCACATGAAGAACTGCTGCAGTACAGAAGAAAACCCCCAGAAACTGCACATTGCTGGTTATGACATATCATCCCTCCCTCAAACCAGTATGGAAAATCCTCAAACAATTGCAACGCATACTAGAAAGAGACCCTATTCTTAAAAAGATCTTCCCAGAACCACCCATCCCAGCCTTCAAACAAGCACCGAACCTCGCTAACCTCATCACCAGAAGCAAACTTCCTTAAGCCCAGAACACACCAAAAGGATCCAGACCATGCCATGACAAGAAATGCAAAACCTGCCAACACATCTCCACCACCCCCACAATTACTACGCCCCACAACAAAGCCATCAGCATTCCCGGGTCTTAGAGCTGCACCTCCAGAAATGTAATATATCTCATCCAATGCATCAAATGCCTTGATGGAAAATACACTGGAGAGACTAAACAACAACTCTGCACCAGAATGAATGCATGCCAGAAATCTATCAAAGATAGATATGACCTGTGGGGGCACATTTCACACAAAAAAACCACTCTCTCTCCAATCTCTCAGTCCTGATCCTCAAAGGAAACTTACAAAACACTTCCCAGAGCCTACGAACTCCATTTCATCAACCTCCTGTATACTAAAAATCATGGACTAAATGTAGACATTGGATTTGTGACACATTATAACCTGCCTGACATCTGACTCCCCAACTATCTCTCCACTGTTCATCCCCTTCTCTCTTCCCCCCCACCCCCCAGCCTCTCTCTCACCCATTGACTCCTCGATCTACATTTTCACCGACTGCCTGTCTTGTATGCATACCAGCCCAGGCTCTGGCTTCTTTACTTTTCATTCCATCCAGGAAGAACGCACACCAACTGCTGAAACTTCCTTAGCCTGATGAAGGGGTTTTGAACCCAAAAGCTTGCTTAATAATTGTTTTCCAACTAATTAAGTTGGTCTAATAAAATATATCAGATTCACCCAAAGAATCTGCCTATGTCCTTAGACCAACATGGCTACAACCTACACCCCTATAGCTACATTAATGTAGTTATACTGTAAATACCAATCATATTGATTTAGAAAGACTTCTTTGAGGTGACTTTGCTGGACTTTTTGAAGGGCTCTTGGCTGAACTTTTTGAAAGCTTCTTGGCTGGAGACTTCTTAGGAGTTTTGGCTGAAGGTTTTTCTGGAGTCTTGATGTTCTCCAGGGAGATGAGCAACACAGCAGACTTATTCACTGGCATGGCATGATGTTGGATCAAGCATTTTAAAGTCAAAACTGACATCAGAAAGTTGAAACAGGCTGTCAATTTATAAACATTGTAAGTGCAAAATGTTGTAACTCGAAATGTTGCAAGTTGAGGACTGCCTATATTCTCTGAATACAGAATTCCCTTGGATTTAGCCATATGCCACACATAACTAGAAGACCTTATCATGAAGAATTAGTAGTTAAAACAGGGATCATGGACCTGACAATTTTTGTATTCATTTAACTTACTCTACGTGACTATGAACACATCTTGGCCTCCTTGCTTAGCATATGTGTCGGGGGGAGGGGGGAGAAAGAGAGATGGGTAAACTCCATTTGAAATCAGTAGGAGTTTTATCTGTGTGTTTTCGCCTGAAATAAAACTGCATGATTTGGGTGTCAGACCCTAATGGACAGTAGTTCTAATCTTCTGTCAAACAATCATGTTTGCTGTACTTCTTTCTTGCATTGTTCTGCTTGACTATTGTTTCTCCAGCTTCAGGTTGTAAGTAATGAATATAATATTCTGCTGTAGTTCTGGCAAATTTAATTAATTTCTGATTAGTACCAGTATTTCTTCATGAGCACAAAAAGCGTGTTCAAAGTCTTGAGGCTATGTGTTTGAAAGAAGCCCAGCATGTTTCTGAATTAAATTGACCAGATTAATGAAGGACCAAATCAAAAAGCCATTTAATAAAGCTGGGAAAGCATCCATATTGATCACCATTGTAGATTTTATGTGGCAGGATACAGAACCCTTTTCATAGAAACCTCTAAAAGATCAAAATTAAAGTGACATGGAGCACTAAGCATCTCTGTAACTCTCCATTGTTGTCTGTAAATTCCTCACTTGGAAGATACATGCTGTTCTTTCAGATTTTCTTAGCCTTCACCCTAAAGCACTGATGTTCAAGTTTTTGACTGTGCAGGCCAGATGAGTGGTGGAGGGCTGGCCCACAGGCTTGATAGAGCCCCGCATGCCAAAATCAGGCCTGGGACCTAACATTACCCCCTCCCTGCCCCAAGGATTAGGCCCTGTGAGCCTGACACTGCTCCTTCCCAATTCTGTGTGCTGGGATGCCCAATTTGGGCCCAAAGGTCTGGTGCAGCTTCTTCCCACTTCTGACTTCCAGGACTGGGGCCTGGCACAGCCATTTTCCAGCACTGCACACCCAGATTGGGCACCCAATCCATTGCAGGGGCTGGGGTTTCTCATGGGACTGGAAATTTGGCTGCAGGGGAATATTTACAGTACATAGCTCAATATTTAGTGGTATAAAAGTGTTATTTTGAGTTGAAGAAGAAAGTGTGGATACTATGAAATGACTTCTTGCTCAGTTTAGAATTTCAGTAGTGTACTGAGTTACCTTAATGCATTGAGCCATGGAACACTAATAACAATACCTCCCCCCCACCCCACACACAACACGAAACCCTTTTGTTTATGCTCTGGTGAACCTGGATGCTGGTACATCATATTCAGAATATTTTTTCTACCAAAATGTATACCCTGATGCACATTAAATGCTACTCTATAACTTGTGGCTGATTAATGAGATTGTTTACAGGGAAGTAAGTGATCAGTTGATGGGGTAACAACTACAGCAACACTTCATGAAAATGTCTTATGTGATCAGTGTGTACATAAGAAATTTGCTTAAAAAGCTTTTTGGTGCATGTCGGAAATGTGTGGCCTTTCACATAATTAATGGATAAGTTTCCCACTGCAGTCACAAAGCCGTTCATGCACAAGCCACTTCAATAATAAGTAGAGGTGTAATTGCCAGTGTCTGTGGCAGCAGTGGTGGTGGTGGCAGCTGGTCTGGCAGTAGCACTAGGCATAGTTCTTGCTCCCCTTCAAAGTGAGCTCCCAGGCCGGTGCCCCATTCACCAACCCCTTATTACACCGATAATAAAATTGTATAATGACCTTGCACTTACTGCTGCTCTGTCATCCACACTGATCTGATCCACTATCCTATCAATTGCATTCCTCATATCTCAGCAACAAAGTATTGTGTTTCACACCATATTCTTTTCAGCTATTTTTCTGATTTTCTTTTAATAGATTTGCTGACTCCCCCTCATGTTGTTCCAAGTCCAACCCACTAGTTCCTGTGTGTTATTACCATCTACCTTCCCTTTTCACCTACTCCCCTCCCTCTCCCACTTTTCATTTTGCCTCTCTTGCTATTGGATCTTTGTGTTTGGATCAATCTTCTTCTTGCAAGTCCGTCAATCTTCCTCTCACATTTCAAAGCACATTATTTTTTTAAATGCTTAAACAGAGGTCTTTTGTGCCTAAACCTATTATTAAGAGAAGTCAAAATACTAGTAATATGAAATTATGCATGACCGGGCGCTTCTGCATGCGCCATTAGGGGGCAGCAATAAACTGCATTTTATTGCTTCTGGAAAGTTCATGGGCTCCTCCTGTTTGCTTGTGTACTCAGACCGCAGCACATTGAGCTTGGTTGCAGCAGCCCAAGTTGGCAGGGGGCCTGGGAGGTCAGCCTGCCATCCAGGGGCTGCTCCAACTGGACTCAATGTGTTACAGAGGGGCTGGCTGAGGCATGAGGGTGCTTCAGTGTGCTTCAGTGCTTCAGCTAGTCAGGAGGCAGCTCCAGCACTGAAAGACCCTCATGCCCCAGCCAGCCAGTCAGTATCTACATGTGTGCTGCTGTGCATGAAAAAACTCCACAGAAGGGTAGGACTCGTATTTAGAGGTCCTACCTTGCTGTGGAGTTTATTGGTACCATATACCCTAATAGGGTGTAGATGCTGAGACATTTAATGTGGAGTTAAACAGCTCACTGACGAAGTTCACAGATGACACCAAGTTATGGGGGAGCTTGGTCATGCTTGAAGATAGGCTACAGATACAAGCAGACCTAGACAGGCTAGCAAGTTCAACAAGTCAGAACCAGATGAAGTTCAACAATGAGAAATATAAAGTGCTCTACCTCGGGATGAGCAATCCCCAACACATCTACATGATTGGTAGTACCAAACTTACTAGAACCACAAATGAAAGGGACCTGGGAGTAATTATAGACCACAGTACGAATATGAGCTGGCAGCGTGATGTTGTAGCCAGTAGGGCAAATAATACTTTGGCATGCTTCAATCAATGCATCTCCAGCAAAACCGAAGAGATGATTCTTCCGCTCTACTCAGTACTGGTGAGACTGCAGCTGGAGCACTGCATTCAAATCTGGGAACCACACTGTAACAAGGACGTGGACAAGCTTGAGAGAGTCCAAAGAAGAGGCACCCGTATGATCAGAGACTTAAAAGGCAAGCCATTCAAGGAAAGGCCGAGGGATCTGGGACTCTTCAGCCTGAGGAAAAGAAGGCTGAGAGGGGACCTGGTAGCAGCTTACCGCTACACTAGGGGATTACATCAAGGGCTTGGTGAGCAACTGTTCACCAGGGCACCGGAAGGGAAAACTAGGAGTAATGGCCACAAACTCTTGGAAGATCAATTCAGGCTCAACATTAGGAAAAACTTCTTCACAGTCAGGGTGTCTAGACTGTGGAATAAGCTCCCTCCAGAGGTGGTGCAATCACCTACCCTGGAAATCTTCAGAAGGAGACTGGACAGTCACCTTGTTGGGGCCACCTGACCCCCAGTTATCTTTCCTGCTTGGTGCAGGGGGATGGATCCGATGATCTTCCAAGGTCCCTTCTCCCTTACAATCTATGACTCTATAAATGTCTCATGTAGTAAATTCATTGAGATGGATCGTTAAATACACAATTTAAGCATGTTGGCAGCATAGAGACAATAATACTAATTTTCATCAGTGACAAAACCCTAGGGACCAAATCCTTTGTGCTTTATAAGAGAAGTCCTAGGGTTTCAGTGAAGTGCTTGTGTGTGAGTACATAAAGCAGGATTTGACCCTGACAAGTAATCAAACAATTATGTTAATATAAAATGTAATAGTCTATGAGTCACAGTAGCATGATTTACAGACCTCTCATGAAAAGATAGCCCTTGGTTTCTTATCACTGATTCTGTAGAACGAATTTTGCTCTTATTCCTGAGAAACTATACATAGAGGATACAATTAACCTGCTGCACTAACTGCAGATTTTCTGCATGCATACTGAACTATCACAGTAGCTATTACCATTACAGTAGGATTTGGCATGTGCATAAGCACTTAGAGATAACAATGATGATAATTGAATATGTTGACACTTTGTCCTGCTAACTTATCATTTTATCACTCTATTACACTGGTTCTTTAGAAGCAAAATAGTAAACGGCTGTGCCAACAGACATACCTTATTTGGCAGCTGAAAGACAGGGTCCATCAACAGATGCCAGACTCTGTCTGGACTTGACCTATAATGCATGGAATATACATTTTTGGAAGCAACGCTAGTTTTGCTGCTAGCTGCACTACTTAACTTTATAGGAAAACCCTCTAATTCATTGCCGGGCTTCTGTTCTGATACTGTACTTCTGTAGCTTTCCAGGGACTAGACTAGTTCCATCTTTCATGGAGTACAAGAAAGAAAGCAGTCAGTTAAGCTACCCTACCACTGAGATTCCATTACAGAAAAGATATGAGAGAATTCCCTAAACATTAGCCAGGCCAGCTCTCAGACTGCATTTGGACACTATAGCTTTAAAACAAAGCAGCTTTAAGCAGTTATGTCTTTACCTATGTCTCACTTACACACTAATTTGTTAATACTGCATTTTGCAGCCTGGAAGCAAACTGCTTCCAGTGAAACTGCTCTGAAAGTATCTGTCAGTCAAATGCTATGTAATTATAAGGAATTACATTCATAAACCTCAGTTGCACTGATTTCAGAGGAAGATGCAGATGTAAAGGTAGAATTTTGCCTATAGCAGTGACCTTTTTTTCAGATTAATTGATAATTGTGCCTGAAGAATTTTCACCAAATACCTTTAAAGATGTAGGTCTTGTAATAAGGCTCTAGCTTAGCAGAGAGAAATAAGATAACCAGCCTGTGATTACCTAGCATCCACTTGTGGTTCCTAGGCAAGAATTAGAATTTAATGAGAGGGTTATTGCTGAAAGGTAAATAAAGATACATTAGCAGTAAATGGAAACAAAACCCAAAGAATAGCGTAAGATGTTATTAAGAAAAAACTAATAATGTTTGGTCTATCAGAGCAGTTTGCTTGGTTTCAGTAATCTTGAAAGGGAGACTACTGCATTTGCAATATGGTAGTAGAGAGATTATTTCCTTAAACATTTTATTTTAATACTCAGAAAATGATCCAATTTTGACGCTGACTTCTTCAGTGCAGTATTATGTAACATTTATGAGGTAACCAAAAGAAAGTAATTCAAATACCAGCATTCTGATGATCATAGGAACTTGCTTGCCTTTGCAGTATGTATTGCAGAAATATCCTGAGTGCAGTTCTCAAAATAAAACTGTAACCAAAAGAGTGTAACATGAACATTAACATTAGGCCTCTATACAAAGCAATTATGTACTATGTATGAAACTTAGAAACCTTTAAAAAAACAAAGCATGAATATGATCACTTATAGTTATTATATTATCTTAACATTACAATATTCACTTCACTTCACAAAGTCTACATCTTTTTATAAGCTCCTATAACTCTGACCCTGGAGGCAATGTTTGTAAGTCATTCAAAGCGTATATTATGGATCAAATCGACAAAGTAATATAAAACAATTATATGTTGATAAATAAAGTATGTATTAAAAGAGTTCATAAATATATGGTTTTACAGGTAGGCAAAGATTGTCATGAGTATGTGTAGGATATCGGTTCATTCACTTTTTTTGGACAGTTGTGCTTTGGACTTGCATGCAAGGGCATCTCTTTTTTAAGTAAACAATGGCTGCGTCCAAATGAGTGTAGATGTTTTGTTCACCAGGGACAACTCACAGCATTGTGTTGCCACTGGTTGTCCCCGGGGAACGCCTATGCCATACACCCTCTGGTGCATGGCAGATTATCCCGGGTGGGGTAGGGGAAGTTGGGGCTACCACTGGGCAGGGCCCAGCAGCCTTACCTGGGGTTCCGGGGGCCTCCTGGGGCTTCAGCAGTGGCAGTCCTGCCACTCGGAGTCTGGCTGGCAGGTGGAGCAGGGCTCTGTCTGGCCAGGCTCCTGTTTTGAGTGGTGTGCACTGACCCTGCATGTTCATTTTGTTTCGTCGAAACCATTTTGCTGTTTTGATGTGTTTTGACATTTCATCCATAGGCTACAATGGGGAATCACATGGGTAGCACAGCCTGGTGGTGGGAGGGTCTGCAACCCCACAGAGCTGAGCCTGGCAGTGGGAAGTGGTGGAGAGCCAGTGGCAGAGCCGTTCGGAGTGTGGCCCTGCCCAGTAGCTCTCCCCTGCCTCCTGCCACCATGCTCAGCTCCGTGGGGCTGGTGGAGCTGCTCGGAGTGCAGCCTGGTGGCAGGAGGTTGGGGAGATCCAGGGCTGCACTTCAAGTGGCTCCACCAGCCTCATGGAGCTCAGCCCAGTGGCAGGAGAGCCAGTGGCAGAGCTGCTTGGAGTGCAGCCCTGGCTCTAAGCGCAGCCCTGGCCAGTGGCTCTCCCCTGCCTCCTGCTGCCAAGCTCAGCTCCGTGAGGCTGTAGAGCCTCCAGCCACCAGGCTGTGCTTTCCAGGGCTGTGCTCGGAGCCAGGACTGCACTCCAAGTGGCTCTACCAGCCCCATTGAGCTCAGCCCGGCGGCAGGAGAGCAGTGGCAGAGCTTCTCACAGAGCAGCCCTGGTGAGCACAGCCTGGTGGTAGGAGGCTCCTCAGACCCATGGAGCTGAGCCTGGTGGTGGGAGGTGGGGGAGAGCCACTGGCTAGGGCTGTGCTCAGAGCCAGGGCTGCACTCGAGTGGCTCTGCCACTGGCTCTCTTGCCATCTCCGGCCCATGGGTCTGGTGCAGCTGCTTGGAGCATAGCCCTGGCTCTCCCCTGCGTTCTGCTACTGGGCTGCTTCAAAACTCGAAATGTTTCAAAACTTTTGAAATGTTTCTAGTGTCCTCATTTTGTTTCAAAGCATTTTTGAAGACCTTTTTTTTTCATTTTAGTGTCACTGTTTTGAGCTCAAATGCATCAAAACAGCTTTGAAATGAAACACTCGTTGAAATTTTGCACAGCCCAACCAGCTACCTATTGATGCTGCCTTTGTCCCATCTGCCACAGCATGGACCATAGCCAGCATGTGGTTTTCTAGCTAATGCTGTGTGTTTGTATAAAACAGGGGAACAGCGGAATCTCTGCTTAGAGGGGAGGGTGGGAGCAGAAGCCAGGTGGACACCTGCAAAGACTGCCGGATCTGCAGCCAGGGAGCAGCAGACGGGGTAGCCCTGCTGTGGAGCAGAGAACCCCACATAACCCAGAGAGCATACTGGGATGTTGGGAGAGTCTGATTTAACTTAAACCAGCAAGGGGTCTGGGACAGACCTTGCATAAACAGGTTTGACCCAAATCATTTAAGTCTGATTACTACATTCAACCAGGTTTATCTCAAAGCTGTTTTGGCCACTCTCAGACTGGTTTATGTGCACTTTCAGACTGGTTTATGTACATTGTTACAGACTTAAACCAGTTTCTGATCACTTAAACCAGTTTATGTGTAATGTCTGTCCCTAGCCCATGACAGGGAGCCAGATCTGGTTGCCCTGTGCCTCATCTGTATATACATTTTTGGAGGATCCCAGGACTCATCAAAAGAACACCCTGTTCCAGTTAGGGAGGCGGGGGGAAGGGACTAATTATCACGTGGTTCTTTTGTGTGGGGGTATCTGGAGTACACATACATACTGAGCAATGGTGAGCTAATGAAGTCACCATGGCTTGAAACACTGTTGACTGCCAGGACCCAATCCAATGAACTACATGGTAAATCACAAGTCTTTTTGATTTGCATTAATATCACTCATACTTTGTACTATATATAAGTAAGTACAAAAGTGCTGTTTAAAAGTATGAGTATGGAGTATCTGTGCTAAAACGTGCTGCAGTTTCAAAAAAGGTAAAATGCATAAATTCTGGATGAACTAAATCAGGCATATTTATTTCAAGGACAATATTTTCAGATCTGTCACTCATTTCCATATTCTCAGGGAGGGCAGGGTCTGACAATAAGGGGGGTGCAGGAAGAGGTTGCAGGGGGAAGAAGTTGGGGTGGAGGGCAAGGAAGGGTCAGGTGACCCCCCCCAATGTATTATCCCTGGCGTAGCAGTGGGAGGGGGCAAATTCAAGGAAAACTTCCAATAATTTGATTCTATACCTGGACATTTTTAACAAATTTATAAATTTTCCCTTTATAGAATCTAATTATTAGGGGGGTCATCTTATATTCACATAAGTATGGTAGTACATTGCAAGCCATAGGAAGACACCACATTTTAACTCTCCTTTATTTTTGAGTCCTCCAGGTTCCTAAATTACTTGATATGTTTTCTCCAAACTTTACAGAAATTAAAGATGTGTCCCCTGTACAGAGAAGTAATATTTCTCTTTCGTATGTCATAGCCAGCAAGAGCTGGATCACCCATCCTATTTTATACACTCACCCAGGTAGCTAAGAGGGGAAAGAGCTGGGGAATGGTTTGTTCGTTTGGTAGATCTGAGCTGTCACAAGGTAGGAAGTGGCATATAGTAAGGGTTATAGTAACTTACTTCCCCCAGGGTCAAGTGTGAATTATTGTTATTTCTGGAATATCACAGCAACATGCCAGGAATTGGACAGAACTGAGCTTAGAGGCTCAATGTAGCCCCAAATCCATGTTTTTAGATTCTAGAATGAGATTGTAATTTTGCACAACACATGCTGACAAAGATTTTTTAACCCACTGTAATAAAAAAAAAAACTTTATTTATGGAGCCTCTGTGGAGAACATTATAGTTTTCTGAGTGTAATGAAACTGTACACTTCTCCCACCAGCAGCATGACTATAGCTGAGGTACCAGAGATGTTAACTTTTAAAGGGATAGATATGAAGCAAAACCATGCTGTTTCATTTGAAAATAGATTCATAGATTCATAGTTGTAGGGTCAGAAGGGACCTTGTAGATCTTCTAGTCTGACTCCCTGCCCTGGGCAGGAGAGATAAGTGGGCTGAAATGACCCCAGCCAGGTAAGCATCGAGCCTCCTCTTAAAGACCCCCCGGGTAGGAGCCATCACCATTTCCCTTGGAAGTTGGTTCCAAATCCTAGCCACCCTGACAGTGAAGTAGCGCCTCCTGATGTCTAGCCTAAATCTACCCTCTGCCAGCTTGTGACCCTTATTTCTTGTCACTCCTGGTAGTGCTCAGGGGAACAGGGACTCTCCCATTGCCTGCTGGTCCCCCCTGACCAGTTTGTAAATGGCCTCTAGATCCCTCCTCAGCCTTCTCTTGTGGAGGCTGAACAGGTTCAGGTCCTGCAGCCTCTCCTCGTAGGGCCTGCCCTGCTGCCACCTGATCATGCAAGTGGCCCATCCTCTGGACCCTCTCAATGACGGCCACATCCCTCCTGAAGTGTGGCACCCAGAACTGGATGCAGTACTCCAACTGTGGCATGACCTGTGTTGCATAGAGGGGGAGGATCACCTCCTTGGATCTGCTTGAGATGCATCTGTAGATGCATGACAAGGTATGGTTGGGCTTCCTGACAGCATCCCCACACTGCCAGCCCATTTTCATTTTGGAATCGATAATGACTCCAAGATCTGAAATGACCCCAGCCAGATAAACGTTGGGCCTCCTCTTAAAGACCCACAAGTTAGCAGCCATCACCACTTCCCTTGGAAGTTGGTTCCAGATCCTAGCCACCCTGACTGTGAAGTAGTGCCTTCTAATGTCTAGTCTAAACCTACTCTCTAGCAACTTATGGCCATTATTCCTTGTTACTCCAGGAGGCGCTTGGGGGAACAAGGTCTCTCCCAAACCCCACTGGTCCTCCCTAGTAAGTTTATAGATAGCCACCAGGTCCCTCCTCAGCCTTCTCTTGCAAAACCTGAACAGGTTCAGGTCCCTTAGCCTCTTCTTATAGGCCCTGCTGTCCCCAGATCATGCAAGTGGCCCTACTTTGGACCCTCTCAGTGCTATCCACAGCCCTGCTGAAGTGCAGCGCCCAGAACTGGATGCAGTACTCCAGCTGTGGCCTTACCAATTTTGCATAGAGGGGGAGGATCACCTCCTTGGCCCTGCTTGTGATGCATCTGTGGATGCAGGATGAGGTATCCCTTCCTATTTTCATTTGCCCACCCCTGTAACCTGTCCAGATCCTGCTGTAATCTGTCCTTCCCTTCTTGCATGCCCACCTCACTCCAAATCTTGGTGATGTCTGCGAATTTAAACAGGCTGCTTTTTACCCTGTCATCCAAGTCGCTAATAAAGAAATTGAACAGTGTGGGCCCGAGGACTGAGCCCTGGGGGACCCCACTGCCTTCCAGGTCAAAAAATGACCTGTCCACCACCACTCTGTGAGTACAACTTCTTGGCCAATTTGCAATCAATCTGACTGTGCAGGCATCAATGCCACAGTCACCTAGCTTTTTAATGAGAATGGGGTGGGAGACAGTGGCAAAGGCCTTCCTGAAGTCCAGGAAGACTACATCCACCGCAACACCAGCATCCAATGATTTTGTGACCTGATCATAGAAGGCAATCAGGTTGGTCTGACAGGACCTGCCCCTAATGAAATCATGCTGGTTGCCCTTGAGCATCATGCCCACTGCTGCCCATCACAGATGTGCTCCTTGACAATCTTCTCAAAAAGCTTCCCCAGGATTGAAGCTAACGGGCCTATAGCTGCCCAGGTCCCCCCCCTTCCCTTTTTTAAAGATGGTGCCCATAATGGCCCTCTTCCCATCATCTGGCACCTAACCAGAGCACCACAAGTGCTTGTAAAGCCATGCCAGGGGCCCCACGATAACCCCTGCCAATTCCCTCCTGATTTGAACATGTCCAGCCCCTCCAGAAGTTCTCTAACCTGGTCCTCCCTGACCCTAGGCTTAGTGGAATTTCTCCCGAGTCCATCCTGAATCTCGGTAGGGGAGTCCCAGTCCCTGCACAAGAAAATAGAGGTGAAGAAATGGTTAAAGAGGTCTGCTTTCTCCTCTGGTGCGACCACCAGATTGCAAAGCATATCCTGCAGGGGCCCCACATTACCCAGGGCCTTCTTCATTCTCCCTATGTATTTAAAAAAAGACTTTTTGTTACCCTTGATGCTAGCCCTAGTTCTGTATCTGCATTAGCTTTCTTAACAGCCCCTCTACAGACCTGAGCGATGGAGGTATACTCCTCTTCGGTGATATCCCCTCCCTTCCACTGGGTGTACGCCTCCTTTTTGGCAACCAGGCATTCATGAATGCCTTTGGTGAGCCAGGGGGGTTTTGGGGCACTCTTGCCCCCTTTGCTTCTTGTTGGGATTGTCACCCCTTGGGCTCTGAGTATTGTCTCCTTAAGGAATGACCACTCATCTTGGGCACCCAGTTCCCCTACTCTCCAGAACCCTAGTGCCTCCCCCACTAATCTCAGCTCATTGAAGTTGGCCCTCTTAAAGTCTAAGGCAGTAGCCTTGCTGAAGGCCCTTGACACCCTGCGCTGGATGGTGAATTCCAGCAAGTGATGATTGCTGTTGTCCAGGTGGTCAAGGACCTGGAGTCCCCTCACCAGGTCATAGCCTGTGGCCAGCACCAGGTCTGGCAGGGCATTCCCTCTGGTAGGACTGTGCACCTCTTGGGTTAAGTGGAGGTCCTGCATCTCAGCCAGAAACCTCGATGAGCGGTGAGACCTGGCTGACTGCTCCTCCCAGCAGATGTCTGGTTAATTTAGATCACCCACGACAACTACATCCCTTGCCTTAAGTGCCTCCACAAGCTGACCCAAGAATTCACAGTCCAGCTCTTCCCCTTGGTTGGGAGGTCTGTAGTAGACCCCCACCATTAAGTCCCTTTCCCCATGACCCCCCTGTATCCTGACCCAGAGCACTTCAGCCTACCCCTCCTCTGACCTCATCTTGCTAGTTGAGGATGTGTATTGCTCTTTGATGTAGCGCGCCACACCTCTGCCTTTTCTCCCTGTTCTATCCCGCCTGTATAGCCTATAGCCTCTAATGTTGATTGCCCAGTTGTGGGATGAATCCCACCAGGTTTCTTTGAGTCCTACTAGCCATCCAGAGGGTGAGTTCCTCCTGTTTATTCCCCAAACCATGAGGATAATAACCTGACTTCATTAGATATTTGTAATGCATTAAACTCCCATCCTATCCAATCCACCTCATTGTGACGTTGTGTAAAGAGAGGCAGGTTGAGATATGCTGGGGAAGGCAATCTTCACTTTACATTCTTATCTAGGCATTATACACACTAAATACAGGACACTATGTATTACTTCTTTCAGGAAGAGGAGGGAGTTATGGTCTGTGTTTGGCCTTGAGCGTTTGAAGTTCTCATCACTTTGAACTCTCTTCGATGCTGCCCTTTTATTGAGCTCCCTTCTATTAATTCAGGGTTTGCGGGGCTTCAGTCGGCACTATAGTCGCACCTCAGTGGAACTACTTGTAGGATCAGAGCCATTGATTTCAATGAGAACTGATATTGTCCAGCCTGTTTCAGAGAGTGATTAGCTTTTGGCATGGCCGATCTTTCAACAGGCTCTGTTTTTATGTGGAATCTACATTCCATTGTCCCCCAGTTTCTAAAAAGATCTGAGAACTGGATTATTCCATTCATTATATGGGAAAATGTAACAAAAAGTGACATTGACTTCATTTTGTCTATTACTGGAGCAAGTGTGATTCACAGTTAATATCCACTTGCATATGTTATTGCTAACTCTAATTATTCCCATTTGCAAAGACAAATTATGATTAGTACATATCCTTAAAAACTTACAGCTAATTACACAGAATTAATCTCTAAATTTGTATAAATAGAAGTTATAATTTTCAACATTGTAGATAAAATATTTTAAGCAAACTTATATTTGCATATATTAATTAAGCATTGCTTCATTGTATTTGCATTTGCAAGCAGGTTATGTTCTCATTACTCAAGTTAGTGCTCCATAAGCTGTGGAAAATACCATGTCATATTGGCATGGACCAGAACAAGAAGCTGTATTTCAGTTTAGGCCTGTTTTCTGATATATTAAAATAAGTTTGTGACCTTTCTGTTAATGATCATGATCATTTGAGAATTTATCCTTTGATGCAAGGGTCTGAGATGTTAGAATAGGTATTTTTTAACTATTTATATCTTGTTATTCCTAACAAACTAAAAAAAGTATGCAATAATAAAATTGTCAAACCTAACTGTACTCCTTTTAGAAAAATGGTATCTTAACCGCTGCTACAATACATTATAACAAAATATGTTTCACGGGATAAACAGAATTTTAAATCAGAGCAATCCAAACCTTCTGCAAAGGGAAGTAATCTCTAGAAAACCTTTAATTTGATTCTGGTTTTGTGGGTTAAAAAATCAGGAAAATATCTGCTAAAAAAAGAAAAATCTATAGAGGCAACACATCAGATTATAATATAGTGATTTTTTCAAGTAATAGTTAAAACACAATGTCAATAACAAACTAATTACATCTCTAATAAATTCAAAATCGTATTTTATGGATTTGATTTTTGCAATTCATAGATTCATAGATTCATAGATGCTAGGGTCGGAAGGGACCTCAATAGATCATCGAGTCCGACCCCCTGCATAAGCAGGAAAGAGTGCTGGGCCTACATTACCCCAGCTAGATACACATCCAACCTTCTCTTGAATACCCCCAGGGTAGGGGAGAGCACCACCTCCCTTGGGAGCCCCTTCCAGACCTTGGCCACTCGAACTGTGAAGAAGTTCCTCCTAATATCCAATCTAAATCTGCTCTCTTCTAGCTTGTGGCCATTATTTCTTGTAACCCCCGGGGGCGCCTTGGTGAATAAATACTCACCAATTCTCTTCTGTGCCCCCCTGATGAACTTATAGGCAGCCACCAGGTCGCCTCTCAACCTTCTCTTGCGGAGGCTGAAAAGGTCCAGTTTCTCCTCTCCTCGTAGGGCTTGGCCTGCAGGCCCTTAACCATACGAGTGGCCCTTCTCTGGACCCTCTCCAGGTTATCCGCATCCTTCTTGAAGTGCGGCGCCCAGAATTGCACGCAGTACTCCAGCTGCGGTCTGACCAGCGCCCGATAGAGGGGAAGTATCACCTCCTTGGACCTATTTGTCATGCATCTGCTGATGCACGATAAAGTGCCATTGGCTTTTCTGATGGTTTCGTCACACTGCCGACTCATGTTCATCTTGGAGTCCACTAGGACTCCAAGATGAACATCTTGCTGAGTTGATATAAGTTATTGTTAGATATTTGACTCCAAGGCCCCAGCAGACATTAAAGTACATGTGCAATGGGATCTGATGTAGGATCCTAATAATTACACTTCGTGACATGCCACATGTACATGGCAGGTGGTGCAGTTGTGGGATCCCACACCAGATCCCATTGGATGCTATTTTTGGTGCCGAGGGAGCCTGATTCTGGGCTCCCCCTACACTGGCAAGTAGCAAGCTTGCCTTCCACCTGCTCCCTGATCAGCTAACAGGGCTCCCAGCTGCCGGAGCTCATTTGTGATCTCCTGCTTGGGAGCTTCTTTAGTCTGACTGGGGCTCCCAGCTGCTGCAGTCCCAATTAGCTGAGGGGCCTTCCAGCCTCTGGAGCACACAGGAGACTGAAGACTCCCATGTGTTCCAGAGGCTGGGCGCTAGCCATACATTCATTAAAGGTATGATAACCAGCCACAAATGTATTACACATTTTGTGTTATGACTTTGTGGCGTATTCTTCATTTTATTGTGCCATTAATTGATTGAATGTGTGGCCAGGTAACTATTAAATATATGTTTAACCAGTTTATCATGTCTTAAATTTAATGTCTATCAGGGGCCTAAAACAGAACTGTAACTGAAACTGATTGCCACATTTAAATCAATTTTCTGCTGTTGAATCATTTGTATTGTGACTTAAAGGAATTATCTAGTCTGTGGTAAAATATATTGGCCAAATTCTGTAGGTACATCTTGATGCTTTCATTTTGATCAAGCTGCCCTTGGCTAAATCCTGCAGCATTTGACGGGACAGTCCAATTGGCTTGAAAGTTGCACTGAGTGTCAAGCTTAGCAAATTGATGAAGATGGCTTTATGAAATTTATGAAAGATTATGTCATATTTAAGGTACCTTCTGAATGGCTATCTGACTACTATTGAATACTAGCACCACGACTGAAAGAGACTTGGGAGTCCTAACTGACCACAAGATAAACATGAACCACTAATGTGATGCCATAGCCAGCAAAACAAAACAAACTCTGGCATGCATCCACCGATGCATCTCCAGCAAAACCAGGAATGTCATCCTCCCACTTTACTCAGCGTTAGTGAGGTCACAGCTGAAGTGTTGCTTCCAGTTTTGAGCCCCCAACTTCAGGAGGGATATGGATAAGCTTGAGAGAGTCCAAAGGAGAGCCACATGATCAAAGGCCAAGAGAGCAAGCCTTCTGAGGAGAGGCTCAGGGACATGGGACTCTTCAGCCTGGAGAAGAGAAGGTTCAGGGGAGAATTGGTGGTAGCCTATAAGTATATAAGGGGTGTGTGCAAGGGCTGCGTGAAGCTTTGGGTGCTGATTCAATTCAGAGGAGATATGGCCTGATTCAGCGACCGATTCTCCAAATCTGAATCAAATCAAGGGACTAATTAAAAGGTCTGAATCTATTCGAAGCTCTCTGAATTGATTCAGAAAAGTATCATTAAGTATCATCCTTATTTTCCAGACAAGAAAACTGAGAAACAGATTGTCAAAAGCATCTATGTTCTTAAGGATGAAGGAAGTTGCCCACTTGGGTTGTCTATTTTACCCAAGTAAGGTAGACACCCAGCTTCCCTTGATCATCAATGAGGGTTAGGTTTCTGACATGCTTATATATTTCATAAATCTCATTAGGCATTTATCAGTACAGTATCTTCAAGCATTTAAATTCCTTTTTAAAGGTGGTCCAAAGTGACTTTCATGAGGTTACACAGTGAATTACTGAGAATATGAATAGAACCGGTATGACTCATGGTCCAGGACTGTCTCCTGTACCACATTTTCTCACTGCCATAAAAATATGTACATATATTATAAACTTAGGTCATAACTTCAGGATATAACTATGCTTTTGGCATTTAAAAAGTTGCCAACCATAGACCAAAAGAAACAGATGAAAACTCTTTAATATTCTGGGAAATTGTGACACCGTTTTTTACTTCCCTGCATACAAAATGCATTAAATCAGTTTTAGTGGACAAATTTGTATCCATAGTTTTCTCACTGACAGTGCAACTGCTTTGAATTTCACCTACATGCTTCTCATTTATTTTTATAAGTGCTTAGAAAAATGCTGAGGAAAGGCTACCAAATATGTTATTTTCTGCCTAATATTAGGCTTCCAGGCTTTCAAGTATCACACAAATACAATGGGAAAAAATATCAATGAAGCCTGGTTAAAGCTCACAACCCTTTACTAACTGAAGCTTATCTAATAGTCCCAGGTCTGGTTTCTTAACGTTACCTGATCTGTTTGTGAATGCTGAAGCTTAGTTTTTCATATTTCCATACACTCTTTGAATGTAAATCTTTCCTTCTAAAAAAAATCTGTCCAATGATCTAATGTGATTTGCTGAGCCAGAAATAGGACTGAGGTCTCATCAATTCTTTCTAAACTTACATGGAACAACACAGTGTTAGGCAGGCAATAGGACAGCAGTCAAATGGTTTAAGCAAAATGTTTTGATTGAGAAATGTTTTGTCAAATGGGATTGCAGAATATGAAAACCAACCTATTTTCCCTCACCCTAAAGCACTGCACTTGTATTAAACTGATATTACAGAAACTGTTTTGCACAAGAGTAGGCATAGTTAATACACATCCACAATTCAATGGGCTCCACAATTCAAAAAGGATGTGGAGAAGCTTGAGAGAGTCCAGAGAAGAGCCACACACATAATCAGAGTTCAGGAAAACAGATCTTATGATGAGAGGCTGTGAGCCATGGGGCTCTTCAGCCTGGAAAAACGCAGGCTCTAGGGTGATCTGGTGGTCACCTATAAGTTTATCAGGGGTGCTCACCAGGATCTGGGGGAATGTCTGTTCACCAGAGCCCCCCAAGGGATGACAAGATCGAACAGTCACAAACTCCACTGTGACCGGTTCAGGCTGGACATAAGGAAGAACTTCTTTACTGTCCAAGCCCCCAAGGTTTGGAACAGACGGTCACCGGATTCGGTTCAAGCACCCACTTTGAATGCCTTCACGACACACTTGGATGCTTCTCTTGCTGGGATCCTATGATCCCTGCTAACTTCCTGCCCCTGGGGAAGGGGGCTGGACTTGATGGGGTGCCTTCCAGCCCTAATGTCTATGAAATCTATGAAATAATTTACTTGTTCATTAAATAGTTTTCCCATTAAACATTCTGAAAAAAGATGAGAATGTTAACCCTCTTCTTCTCTTATAGGATCAAGATATTTTGGTGATTTTTTTTTTAATGTTATGAGTGTTTGGTGCTATGGGGAATCCTGTACTTTCAGAACCTTTTTTCAGTCACGGTTTTCTGTAGATGACCAGACATGTTTTTAATGTTGTTATTTTTCCTATTTTCCCCCTTCTTTTCTTTCACTTGGTTTAATGTCCCTCCAGGAAACCTGTACAAAATGAAGCTCTCCTTCTCTCTGACCCAACGTTGACTTTTCGTTCCCATTCAGAGCAAATGCTGTTCAACCCATTTGTCTCACTTCAGTCTGCTACTGGCATCTGTAGCACTTATTGTATACCTGATGGTACCCATTTCAGGTTCTTGATGGAATAGGTAAGCTGTGAACTTACCTATAAGGTACCAGGCCAAGTGAATCCCATCAGGATCAGAAGGTAAGAGAGGAGTTCTAGCATTGGGAAGCTGTTACTTGCAGACTGTTATGCTAATGTAGTTAATATATGCATGCCACAGAGCTAATTAACATTTCAGACTACTTCCAAACTAAACAATTCTCATTTACAAGTTAAAGGAAGTGATTTTTCTACTCTTTCCAGCACTGGTAAGGCCTCACCTTGAAGTATTGTGTCCAGTTTTGAGCTCCACACTTCAAGATAGATTTGGAAAGGTAAGAAACAGTCCAGTGAAGGGCAACAAAAGTGATTAGGGGCCTGAGAGAGAAGATTTATGAGGAAAGGCTGAAAGAATTAGGGTTATTTAGTCTGGAGAAAAGAAGGAGGGATTTGATAACAGTCTTCAAATACCTGTAAGGTAATTATAGAGAGGATGGAGATGGGCTTTTCTCTGTAGCCACATGGGGCCAGAATAGGAGCAATGGCCTCAAAATACAGCAGAGGAAATTTAGTTTGCAGATTAGGAGAAAGTTTCTGACTGAACATGGTCAAGCATTGGAATAAGCTGTCTAGAGAAATTGTGAAATGTCTATCCTTGGAAGTTTTCAAGAACAGAGTAGACAGACACATGGATGAGGTGGTTTAACCAGGTATGATCCTGCCTTGAGCAAGGGGCTGGACTAGATGATCTCCATTCTTCTTTTTGAAATATCTATCTTGTGATTGTATTCTAGAATCAAAGTATTCCTTTAAAATACCCGCTTTTACAGTTCTAACTATTTCCTGTGAAATGCAGTCTATGTGGTAATGTCTGCCAGTCTATTTTTATTCTTTCTTGATGATGAGAAGGTATGTTGCGTTGTTTTATGAGGATACTTAAGAGAGTTTAAGTGAAGCATTAGAAATATTTTTTAAAAGTTTTCTTTCTCTGATTTCTACACCTACATTTATGCCAGTCTTTGTGTATTTATGCATTCTCTCCCATTCTAAACTTTTGCAAAGGAGGTTCATAAAGGAGGGAGAACCTAAACCAGTTTTTTGATAGTGTATGGTATTCTAGGAATCCATCTTGTATATCATTGGTAATTACTGGAAGACCTACAGGAGTTAAGTTTTATTAAAAAGAAAAATATCTGCACTTATTTTCCCTCCTTCTGCCTTTTTAATAGAATGGATTCAACAATCTAAATTCATTTTCTGTATTTTCTGCTGGCATATGAAATTACAATTTGTTCTAAAGTCCCACATGGCACAGATAGATTAGACTTGCTTTTAAATAAATAGGAAAATACTAATTTTGTTAACTGTGTTTGTTCTCAGTTAGATCATTAAAGACACTTCAGTTGCCATATGTACAGAGGAAAAACCCTGGAGCTACTGAAATGAAAAACTTAAAGACGCAGTTTAATGTTTCCTAGGAAAACTTGCCACTATTAACATAAGGCTTGAGAGAGATGAATATATTCAGATTTATTTCTGGCCATCAGTATTTCATTGAGACTAGCTTGACTTAATTTCTCTAGAAGTATCTATCATTAGATATATTCCCCATGCTCAGATCAAGTGCTCCCTTCCTAATCTAACATCGCTCAAGTTCTTGGGTTTGGGTGATGTTTATATAACACATTAGCACCAAATATCAGTTCTTTTCTCTCCCCACAACAGTGGTGCTGTAGAGTTGTTGTTTGATCTGTCTATGAGCTGACAATTTCATTGGTTTTGTAGGTTTTGTTTTTGTGTTTGTCTTTAAAATAGTGGCACAACCTGTAAATATAGTTTATGTCATTATTATAATAGCTCTAATTCTGTGAAATTCCTGCATAGGTTAACCAGAATGTTTTGTGTGTTGTTGTCATTGAGAATATTCAAAAGTTACCTAGTAATTGAAATTATTTTCCTGAATGCAGCTGAAATCTTTCCTCAAGGATGATCTATAATCAGAATATGTACTGCTTTAGGGATCGCTCTGATGCTTCTGAGTGACTCCAAGGCATCAAGTTATAGAAGGAGAGTTTAAAAAGCTAGGATGTACAGAAGACTTCATGTTTTTTCCAGTTCTCTATCTGACCCCATCAAATTCAAGCTTTATATTACCTTGTAAAGGGTGCAGCTCATGCTCCTGGAGTCTCTTATTGCTCCTAGTAGAATACAAGTTCAGATGAACCCATAATTTCCAGTAACTGATGCCTGTTGAGGTGATGTGGGATCTCTTTAAGGAAAAAACACAACATGTGTTAGGACTTAAAGGTTTCCATTGGTATAAAATATTTTCAGGTCATAGTGCAGGAAATGCAGTCAGATAAAATCTTTAGTACAATTTCAGCTTTTCACAAAACTACGGTAGATGAAATGATGTCTGATTTATCTCTAGAAGTCAGACTTGCTGAATCTTACATCCTCCAGGCGCATCCTAGCAGTACTAGCATCTTTCTAAATTGGAAGACATCTACAGCAGGTTTCAGTGGAAAGATTAGTTAACCCTACATCTATGTTACTGACATAGGGGAGCATGCCCATACTGCTTGAGACATGCTTGAATTTATTTCAGTCAAAGTATTAACATTGTAATACTCACAAACTGGGATTATCTGAGTTGCCAGAGCCACCTGAGTATTGGTCTGTATAAATTAGGCCTTGCACAATTAACTTCCTTGGAAATGTTCAAGTCTGAACTATTAAGACACCTTTTCCCCCTACATTCTCTGGTCATACCTCTGACCCAGTCCTGTTTTGGACTTCTGTGTACATACTACTATAGGAGTGGACTTTTGTCTGCAGAATAATCCACAGTGATGAATAACAGCACCACTGAACTTGCTCAGAAGAGGCATGTTACATGGTCCTTTGGAGAAAATTATACTGAAATGCCATGTGTGTCATTGATGGATGGGGTCCTTGGAGCATGGTGAATGGCAGTCACACTGGCTTCCTGGCAGCCCATAAGTAAACCATTGTGTCCTAGCACACTGCTGCTAAATCCTTTACTCAATTTGCAAACCTTTTGAATTTGCCCTTAAGTTATGGACAGCTGTCAAGAATAAAGGGTAATAGTATAAAATTTCCTTTGAAGAAATGCAAACATTCACGTTCTTGATCTGAGAAAACTGATGCTGAAAATTACTTATTATATGCCAACAAGAAAAAAGTTGTGTGAACAGCAGCATGTATTGTAGAAAATGTAAATAAAGAAGATAAGGAGAGGAAAAAGAATCATCAGTAAAGGATAGCAATAGAAGTTCAACTCTTATTTCATTTCTATCATATTTTCATCTCAGTACAATCCACCAGTCTAAATTTGCATAGACAAATAGAAATTATATTATCCCTGAGATGTAAGTGCTGCTACCCATATACTATGCATCGAAAAAAATCGCATTTACAATCTGTATAAAATTACTACTTGCATAAATTAATAGCTCTTGGGAAAATGTGTAAGTAGTTGTACATATAAATTAGATATATGAGGAAGATAAATTGCTTCAATGTATTTTATAACCATAAAGGTAGCAACATGAGGCTTCTATCTGAATATCATCATATTCACTTTTTTAGTGTCAGTATCGACTCACCTTCCTATAACTTGGCAGGGTTTATTTTGCTTTTTCTTCTATTCCTGGTTTTCAACATATTTTCTCTTGGAGGCAGTACAGTTTGGCAATTAAAGTTATGATCTAGGGGCATTTATATTTCTGCCACTAACATACTATGGGACATTGGCTAAGTAAGTTATCCTCTCTCAGACTCAGCTTCCCTGTCTGCATATTGGGCATAACATTCTTTGTGAAGTGCTTTTAGATCTTTGGGTGCTGAGAGTCACACCTCTTCAGTAGTAGAAAATAGCTGTGCTTTGTGTTTGTAAAGTTAAGTAAAATAGGCTGGTTTCTGATGGTTATGTTTTATTTTATTTATGTGCAATATATCTCCTGAATATGAAGTTTTGAAAACCAGCGTAAATTTAAAATAAATAAACTCGTGTAAACAAATCAGCATCTACCAGATTGTGACTGGGGGTTTAGATACTAGTAGTATAATATGTGTTTGAGGGGCAGTGGTTATTTGGTTTAAAAATTTCAGTATTACCTATAAAAGTAATAGGTTTAAACTTTTACTGGATTTTAACTGGTATAATTTAATTACCATGGGTCTTAGTTTTATATAGCACAGCATGAAAGTCATGCTAGTATTCTAGTATTGAATGAAATACTAGAGCCCTGCAGCTCCTGCCCCAGAACACATGCTAATCATGCTAGTATTTCTTGTATTAGGAATTGGACTGCAGCCATTTGTGAATATGCTTTGAACAGGGTCTACTATGAAAAGTTTAATACTAATGTTCAGATTGTAGGACAGCAATATTGAATGCTATGGTGCCATATCATATTACACCAATGAATTGATGTCGCTTTCTGGATAAGAACATATCTGAATAGATTATTACCAGTTCCTATAAGAGCATTCAAAAAAGGGCAGTCTTTTTAATAGTCCAGAAACTGAAAGATGAGGATAATTTTCTAGTCCAAAGGTGATAACTAAAGGTACCACAGATTGAACATTGTGTTATGTATACAAGTGAGCATTTTATAATTATATAGATTTTATACCCTTTCCAGTTGTTTTTATGTATTCTGATATCATTTAAATTTTGTTTCATGAGAAATGTTGAAAAATTATAATACAAAGAATGTATTTTATTTTTGAAATTGGATCTAGTTTATAGCATTCTTGTGACACATGTCAAACAGTCCTACCAAAAACAGGAAGTAAGCCTCACTGAAGCAAAAAGCATGGGACAAACTGGTTCTAAGGCAGGTATGGGAAATATATGGCCCGTGGGCTGGATCTGGCCCACCAACTAATTGAATCTGGCCCATGGCTGCCCCCACAGTGCTCCACATGAAGCCAAGCCCCTCCTGCTTTCTCTTGGGGCAGCCCATGCTGCACTCTAGCCCATGCCTGCCAGCCTCGGCCCTGGCCCCAACCAATGCACACAGCTTTCCAGTGGGGCTGCTCCTGGTGTGGCTGCAGCTGCTCAGGTCCTCCTCAGCTCCCCCTGACTCCAGTGGATCCTCTTCGTCCTGCCCCTGCTGCACTGTTTTGGGTAGTGAGGAAGTTGCAGCCCTGCAGCTCCTCCCCAGTACACAGGGCTCCAGTTTCAGCTACCAGCCACCTTCCATCCACGTGGCTCACCTGGCATGATGAGCACCAACCTCCAGATGGCCGAGTGGGTGGAAGGCTCTGCATCCTTGTGTCAGTTTACAAAAGACATATATTAAAATCCTAATGTTGCTTGTTCTATTTTACCATGATATGCTTGGGTCCCTTTTTACCACATCAAAAGCTGTAATCTTGATTGATGTGTCTCAAAATATGTGCTGTCTTGACAACAATACTACCTCATCAGCTTTCACATTTAAGTTTTCACTCGGTGCTTTGAGTAAGTAACGTCTCATTTTTCTTGTCAGCCGCAATAAAGTACTATTCTATAGTGAAGTTCAGCTTTTGAAATGTCAAAGCTAGTGAAAAAGGAGAATTATAACCAAAAAAAAGAGCAAAAAAGACCTGTTGGCAGCTAGAGTCCCTCTGTTTCCTGTGAATGATTAGCCCTTTTGGACAATGATATTCCATACTGCTCTTCTCCTGATAGTAATTCTGATGTGTAAACTAGCAATTCCTTGCTTCCACACATAAGGAAGATAATGTTGAAAATGAAATAACTACATTTCCCAATCCTAGCCACGTATTTTTTTTGAGATTTCATCAAACTTTGGGAACACTGTACATTCAATCTTTCAAAAGGTAACTGAGTCAAGATTGCCATTTAGATATTCCATCTCTGCAACCTTTAGCTTGTGGATCCAGTACAAATCCATCACTATGGCAACTGATTACAAAGGGTAGAATTAAGAATTGTTCCAGAAAGGGGCAGAGTTTGTAGCCTTTGGGACCCTCAGGGCCAGATGATACCACATACATTCACCATGACTACTACTATGATTGTCCCAGTAATATTAAAGGGGAACTGCTCATGCAGACTTAAGGGTATGGCCCCATGGAAATAGAATGGGTCATTATCAAAGATAGACCTATACTCTTGCATGTTTAAAAATAATTTTCTAATGCCATTACTCCTGCAGTGCAGCATCTCTTACTGTGATAACAGACAGGGACATCAATGGAAAATCAAACCTAGTCACAGAGTAGTCAAGTAACTGAGGTGGTTACAAATATGTCAGTTCTCTTTGGTTTGTTAGGAAAAGTATTAACTGGGCAAACCAGCACAAGATATTTACTGCACAATAAACATTGTGCATCTTCATGTGCACCCCTAATCCAATTAAAGTAAACTAATTTACTCCACAGCGGTAATTTACAAGTACTATCCTGCTGTGGAGTAGAAAACTCCTCAGCAGCATATGCATAGATGCTGACCCAACTGCCTGGGGTATGATGGTGTTTCAATGAAGCCTGCTGACTAGCCCTGGACTGAAGCATTCTTGTACCCCAGCCAGCCTCTCTACAGCACATTGAGCTTTTGGGGAGCAGCCCTGAGCTCACATAGTGACTCTCAGAGCCCCCTGCCAGCTGGGGCTGCTCTGACTTGGATCAACTTAGTGCCGTCCCAGGCGCATCTGTGAAAATGCACCTAGGAGCAATAAACTCTGGTCTGATCAGCACCAGAGTTTATTGCAGTGCATTAATATGCATGTGTAGATTTGTCCACAGTATTAATTTATACTTAAATATTTTAGATGGCAGGGACAGAGAAACAGAAAAAGCAGTGAATAAGTAGAAACAGTAAGAGTTTTCCTTGTTTTGCACCCTCCTTCACTTCACAGTTTACCATATTCTTGTGATGATTTCCTCTTTTTCAAAAGATAGTGATCAAAGAACATTAACTTCATTGTGGAAACAGTGACTGTAAACAAACACTCTGAACTTCTGTATTGCTAACTTCTATGAGATGTGTTGAATGATAAATGGCAGGAATTATTTTACTAAGAGTCCCCTACTAACAGCATTAGAAATTGTATAATCTGAAAAACACCTTGGGCTTGTTTTACATGTCCTATGCATCTCCTGCTGTGCTGAATACTAGAGGCCTGATAAGAAATAATTTACTAATTACTGCTGTGGTATCTGATCAAGGCTTGAGTTGCACTTTTAATCTAATTGCAAAACATTTCTGTTCTTTATGCAAAAACGGGCTTTCAGAACAAACATTACCATCTTATGTTAGTTTCCATTAAAAGTCTAATTATGTTATTTAAAAATATATATATGGAACAATATGGATGAAAGCATAATACATTTTGGTTTCAAGAATAGCTGCACGCAACACTTTCCCATATGTAATAAAGACTACATTTTATGCTCCTCTAATCAGAGGTTGGTTACCCCTTTTTCATTTATTTTAAAACATCTTAGGAGCTTCATATAGCATACTGTGCTGCCTAATGCAGGCTGGCTTAGGCTGTGTATCAAAAGTGAAAAAAGAAGTATGAATAAGATGAGCATGATGTTCCCTGATTCCAGATTCAATCAGATGCACCTTTAAGAGGGACACTCCCAGGTGTTCCCATACCTTCAGGGATGGCCAACTATTTGGGCTGGAGGGCCACTTAAGTTTTGGTGATCTGTTGGGGGCTATGTGTGCACACAGTCTCTCATAACACTCACTCATACAGACACACACACACACTCACACTTTCATACACACACAAGCTCCCTGCATCTGGGTTGAGGCTGGCACTAAAGCAGCAATGGGTGCGAGAGCCTGCCTGTGGCTAGAGTGTCTTATTTCTGCTCCTCCACCCTACCCCCTTTGCTGCCCAACTTGGCTGAGGCCAGCAGGCAGGAAGGGGACTGAAAGCTGCAACTGGGGCCATGATGTTCACAGTGCCATAAAACTGGGCTGCAAGGGGAGGGGGAATTCATCCATCTTTTGGCCTCCTCCCCCACATGCTGTGCAGACCCCAGCTGGGGGGGGGGGGGCAACATGAAGGGTTCAGTTTCCCCACTTGCATACCACCCTGCTATGTGGTACTAGGAAGTTGGGCAGGCAGTCAAGTTTTTAGCTTCTGTTGGTGTGGCAAGGCATGCTGGGTGGGAGCAGTCCCGTCTACTTGGTTGAACTCCATCTCCCAGGCTTCTGCACAGTGTTGGATGTGGCTGCTTCTACCCAACGTCCCCCATTGGACCAGAAGAGGCCAGAGTCAAAGTCACCACCGCGGGCCTGCCAGTTGATTCTGTCTGACCTGCAGGTGAGCGATGGCTGTGGCCTCTGCTGGCACAGCCACCTGGATAGAATGAATTGGCAGGACAGATAAGGTCTGCAGACCATATTTTGCCCACCCCTGCCTTAAGCTCTAAACTCTCTGCTATCTACCAGTTGACTGCTGAGAACAGACTAAGAGGATCCAAAGGTCACCTCCCTTACCATGGTGCCTCAGTTTTTCCTGCCTCACCCAGATCTTCACAGATTTTAGCAGAGGGGATTTTTCACTTTAGAAGAATTACCTTTGTTCAGTCATGTGCTCAGAAATTTTAGATCCCCCTTTCCATAGAAGAGGCCTGCCTATATTGTCAAATGTACTGAAATCTCACTAATCCTTGACAATAAGGATGTTATAAAAGATAACAGAAAGATTTATTATAAGAACAGGATCAATCTACACAAACAAAAGAAAGTATAAGAGTGTAATTTTGCCTTATCCCTGCCTTAGTCCTTCTTCTTAGCTCAACAGGTTAGAAAGTAGCCGTTGCTTCTGACCTCCCTGTCAGACTTTCCTGCAACTTCTCCTGTCAGCCAAAATACTCAGCCCATTAGCCTAAAGCCCTATGCCCAGGACAATTAAAAACAAACATTTGTTCCCATGGTGAGACTTAATTATGGTTTCTTATTTGTCCATTTACATACATTATCCATTGGATTCTTGGGGAGCCTATACTGTGCGTATAACTTTTTGCTCCCTAAGGCAGACAGTTGAGAAGCCTGAGCCTGAATATATTCAATCTTTTCAGGTTAGTCTAACATGCAAAGCTTGAGCCAATTTGGAGGTGGATAGCCATTACCTTTTCATTCCAGAAATGCAGGAATAAGCCTGCAGTGCCTCAGGCTAGAAGCTGAGTGGGACTACAGCAGCCCTCCCTTTCCTTCTACAGTCCTGAGCTGAGGGGGGCTGTGGCTAGGCTCCAGCAGGATGCTCTGATTAGGGTGGGGTTTTAAACACCATCTCAGGCTTTTCCCTGCTTGCTACTCAAGGGGTGGGAGTGTTGCCCGATTCTTCATCTGTTGATCCTGAGCTTTTCAATCTCCATCTCCCTGCTTCTTCAGACTATCTGCAAACCAGGTTATTTCTAACAACTTTCACTGTCCCCTTTAGAAGACTAACAGAGAGATATTTTCTTTTATAGGGCTTGAGGAGCTGAAACTTTGTTTTGACAACCCTGCTGGGTACAATCTGTGAGTTTCAAGCTTTTCCTATCTGCAGGGTGCATTTCCATTTGGAAGCCACTAGCTGTCTGTCCTTTGTTCCAGTGAAATTGGAGACCCACACAGACACCTTTCAGCATTAGCTAGCATGGGGCGGCGGGCCATGGTCAGATGCAAGATCGCGTTGGGGTTCCTGCCATGGGAGAGGGGTGGGATGGGGAATCCCTGCTTGAGCATCCAGCAGAGTGGGGAATGAGGGGGAGAGGAAAGCCTGGTAGCCTCTGCAGTCCCTCAGCCAGCTCAAGCACTGACAGTGCTCTGGCTAGGAAGGAGAGGGGCAGGGCCAACCCTGCTCTGCTCCAGCAGACAGCCCCGCCAGTTTTAGGCAACATGTACTGCAACCATAGGTGCTGCCCCACTTTTTCTGCGGCAGGATTTTTTAAATACTGGAATTTCCCAGTATCTAATTTTGCCAGCATGCTGCAAATGTACAGTGCAGTAAACAGAATCATGAGTGTTGCATGTGTTTTGTGGTGTGTCAAAAGGTTTTGAGGTGCTGCAAACTGCACTTCACTGCTTGTGGGGACATAACCTAAAGATGTTTACCAGGCCAGAAGCCTTTTCTGATCTAATCAGGACCAAGAAAATGTTTACATCCTTCCAGACATATCCTAAGAGTACCATCTCTCATTTAATTTCTCTAGTTGTGATTAATGATTAATGTCTGTCCCTGAATAGTCTGAATGGATAGGTATCATCCTCACTACAGGTCTCTTGTTTTAAAATATTAATTTGCCATTGTCTGTGGTCAAATATCTCAGACCACATCCACAAGGGTCTATTTGATTGGCCATTAAACAATACCCATGTAAGATGGTAATTCTCAGTGATTACTTTTCTCAAGTGTGAATTGAGGAGGAACATCATTGCCCTAGTAAACAGTCTTAACTTAAATTACTATCAAATAGCACAAGTAATACAGACATAATAATGATAAGGCTAAATACAGCTTGACACTACCTATACAAATAGACTGCACATCTCATATCAGTAAAACAAGTTCAAGAAAACATACATTACCTTCCACAAGCACATTAAAACATTGTGGGTTTGTGACAATGGGTTACATGGAGAAGGTATGAGGCAAAATAATAAAGTGGTTATTGCATATATTTGATGTAACTTTTGTTTTACAGAAAAGTAGGTCTATTTCATGGTTATCTTCAAGTTTGTACATCTAAAAAACACACTGTAAAATTATGCTGGAATACTGCATCATTAATGTTTAATGGAGAAATAAATCTGGTCATCATCGGCATAGCAGTGCTAAGATCTGAACAGTATCTTCCCTGTGGGATGATGTGAATGACAAGTAACATAGGATAAAGGATGTGGCTTTATATGAGACACCATGGTGGTCTAGCAAAGGAGTTGGATGCTGTTTCTGAAACACAGGACAGTAATGTCCTATAAAGTAGATGTTACACCATAAAGGAGACACTGGTATACACATAAAATAAAAGAAATAAATCTTACCTTCCATTCAGGGTATGAGTTAAAGAAGTAAATTTAAAGAAATTAGTACTGGGTGTGAATTCCTTTTCTACACTAATTCACCTATATCTAAGAAGAAGTACAACATAAAGGCTATAAAACACCACACTTCATTGAAAAAGATTGCCAATGTGTAGGGATATTAGGTTTTGATTAATTAGGGGCTGGACTTGATGATCCTCTGGGGTCCCTTCCAGTCCAAATGTCTATGAAATTTATGAAAACCCTTACTGGTAGAGGTGCTGCCGTAACCAGCCTCTGCTTTATCCAGGGCTTGCTGTGTCCAGCAAGTAGTACAGACTAGTGGAATCCCAGAAAGAAAGTGTGGTGTTTCCACTGTTACCATTCTCTAGGGATTCTGCTAAATTAAGAAAGTCGTAAAAGCACATCAGATTCTTTTGGGGCTTTTTCAAGGGATGCTGCTGGGGGATCCATAAGCCTGGTCTCTCATGGTGTGGCCCCACAAGACTTACCACAATCTGCATTTGCTGAGTTGTGGAATACCCTAGTGAAAACTGAGGTAACTGAGGGGCTCTATCTCTGGTCCAGTGACTTAAAGAAGATGAAGGGTAACATGCTTACTTTCAAGTCACCTTGCTTTAATTAGTTTACCAAAATTATTTACTACTGTAGGGCAATTTAGCTGGATGGCTTTTGATAGCAATGGAGGCCATTCTCTACTTAGACTTTATTCCTCATCTCAGTCTACCTGTGCCTCCCTTGTATGGCTCCTATAATTTCCCTACACTCTTAAAGGTATTTACCAACACAACAGCCATGGAAAGTGTTAGACCTCGACTCCATGTGACACCCAATGACTAGGGAGACAACGGATTGATGCCATCACACATCACCTGCACACATTGCTCATCAACAGCTTTATTAAAAAAGGAGACAGCTTTGGACGAGGTCTAATAAACCGGGGAGCCACAGTGAACATTAGTTCTTTTCACATTTATACACCTTGGTTCATGCTTGTTAACATTTACTCCATCTTTGTTCCTCCTTTGTTCCACCCATATTCCCTACTATCTCAAGCTCTGTTTAGTGTTTGTTTTATTAGCATGGAATTACCTATACATTTCACTTATTTACATGTATTTTTGCTATGTGTAAGACCCTGACCCCGGCTTCTTTCAGTTAGTTGTGGTTTCTTGCTGATTTCTTCACCATCTCCAAGGTTGTGCTTCTGCTTATCTCCTAACGATAGCTGGTGGACTGCATCTTGTTCCTTTTACACAATGAGTCATATGTCCTTACACACTACCATGTTATTAGGAAAATCCTTGCCTACACACCTTGCAATGTTACTTTTAATATATTATTCTGCTTTGTGGTTAGCAGCCTTGCTGGGCCACAGGCTATAGCCCTTTATTCAGCTGCAAATTCAATGCTTCCCAAGATTCAAATACTGTCACTTTAACAGAAAGTAGAGAAAATCATTTTACAAGTGGGGAAGTGAAACACCAAAGAACTGGCTCTCCCTCTGCCTCAAGAAGGATGTTTGTACCGGAAAGCTTGCAAAGAACATTTTTTCCAATTATTTAGTTGGTCTAATAATATCACATTTATCCAAAGAACCTTATCTACCAAACAACTAATATATTTACCACGTAATGCAGGAAGCCTTTGACAAAGCAAATAATTTAATCCAGGTCTTTATTCCCAGGATATGACTGTTAATTTAGTATGATCATTTTTTTCTAATTTTGTCTATGAACATTGTTTTCTCTTTCACCAAAATCTGTGGGAAGAGGACCTAGGGAAGGAAGTAAAGAGGGAAAGAAGGTTTTCTTCATAGTGATACAGAGGTAAAACTCTTCCTCTGCATAGTTGTAAAATAGAGGATGATTTTTTCTCCAGAAGTAATAACCCATCACCTAGATTATTTTAAACTTTTCAGAAATGCTGCAAAGTCTATCTTCAGTCACTGTTTGGGATGATGATGACCCTAAATGGACTTTTCATAACTTGCATTTTAATCACTGAGCTAGGCACACACAGAATAGGACCACATGAAGCACTGTCATTTAGAAGTTTAAAGAAATAAAATGAATATATTGCCTTATGGTTGTCATATCAAGATTTGTCTCTGATTTGCCAGTTGGTTTGTTTCCTTCTTGGTACAATCATACTGTGTAACCTATGAAACAGGATGATGTAGCCCTTTAAGAAGGAGGAGACAGCCTCTGACAGAAGCCCAGGTGTGTGTGTGGGGGGGTATCCACACAAGGAGCACCTGCAGGCAGTTAAAAACTAGGGCTCTGTGAAGCTTTGGACGCTGATTTGATTTGGTGGAGATTCGGCCCAGTTCAGTGGTCGAATCTCCAATTCTAAATTGAATCAGGAGACCCTTTAATCTCTCTGAATGGAATTGGAGCCCTCTGAATCAGTTTGGAGAGATTTGGAAAGATTCAATGATTTGGACATAGACACAGCTTTACATTTTTTCTACATGCCTCAGAGTACCAGGTGGCTCATAAACGCTGCAATGGTGGTATGGATGAAGCATCCCACAGAAGCACGGGAGGGTCCCCAGTGTGCTTGGTAGGTCCACTTCTGGTCCACTTCTGGGTTCATCAGAGAGCGCGCTGGGGGCCCACCTATGCCCTCCTGGCTCGGTGACTGGTGCCTCCTGGCTATGGGGGGGGCACCCCAGATCCCTGCAGCTGATTTCAGATCCAAGGGGGCAGGGCCTGCGTGCTTCCCGGTGGACCCAGAAGTGGACCGGGAAGTACTTCAGATCCACATCTGGATTTGCCGCCGAGCATGTGCCCCCTCTCCCCCACTCTCCTTTGGGATGCTCCATCCACCCCACCATCACAGTGTTTACGAGCCACACCTGGTACCTGGAGATTTGTAGAAAAAACATTTAAAGCTGTGTCTATGGTCAAATTGCTTATTGATCAGCATTTAATCTTCAGATTCAGATTCAGCCAAATCAAATTGGGACAGTGATCCAAATTGATTAATTGAATCACTATCCCTGATTCGGGCTGAATCCGAATCTAAT
This sequence comes from Crocodylus siamensis, assembly GCF_052110815.1. NCBI lineage: Eukaryota > Metazoa > Chordata > Crocodylia > Crocodylidae > Crocodylus > Crocodylus siamensis. The sequence continues at coordinate 148,351,656 of NC_143396.1, forward strand.
ATGGCCCGTTTCGCACACCCCTATTAAAAACCTCAGAGAGAGAGCAGGGAACTGCAGCTAGGGACAAGAAATAAAGGCAGTAGCTTCATTACTCTGCTTACAACCAAGTTATTGTATTCAGAATATCCTAAGTCTGTTCCTGTTGGCATACTCTTCATACCTTGTAAAATATCATCACACTCTTTCTTTCTTTCCCTCTCCCCACCAATGTAAAGTCAGAATTCTTAGATTTTCCTCAAATATCAGTCCATTCAACCTTTTTGAATTTTTGCTTGATTTTCAAGATTGCTACTGTCTGTCATTTCAAGGACAGCACACAGGGTATAGCTACTCTCTGCATTGTTAACAGCCAGCTATGCCACATTGCTTCCCGTTCTGTAGGTAACTTATGCAGCCTGTTTGTGGGTATCAGGTCTTGGCCCAGTAATTCTGCTACATAAACAAGCCAATCATGTTGAGCATGTGTGTGTATGTGTATTTTGCAGTAATAGATTTTTATTGCAAATTCATAACTGTTACATTCTATCAGTTTAGATCTTGCTGGATCTTAAAACACGGCACAGTTTTGCACATACATAGCAATTCTATTCTAAGGCCCTCGAAACACTTGTGGTTCATAATATGTTACTTAGTTGTATTAGCGTTCACATTTTCCAGGTTCAGTCTCATTTACTAGTTCCTATCCACCTCTCTAATCAATATTGTCCCATTTATTATTTTCTCTGTACTTTCTTAGGTATTTACAACTCTCCTGGTGTTCTAATATCTGCAGATATAATTAGTTTAGTCATTTTACTACACTTTGGAGATTGCTGATTAAATGTTAAACACCAGTGGACCCAAAGCTGACACCATTAGACTTTTCATCTAAACTAGATGGGGTACTATTTATTATTATTCTTTGCTTAAGGGTTATACTCATTTTTTGGTTCACACAGCAGTACTCTGAAGCCAAATCAGTATTTTTTAAAACTTAATTACATACTTTATTCTTCAAACTTGACTTATTAAATTAAATATGCATGAACAGGAATAAATTCAACAATGTCAATGGCTTTACAAATATTTTTAGGTAATATGAAAAGTAAATTATCAAAAGAACCAAAGAGATACAAGGGAAGCCATGCTGCTCTGCAGTTTTCACATTGATTTAAAGTGTAGATATTGATTATTTTTTCCAGTGGTTGAAAAGCTTTGTGTTTTGTATGTTCCCTCCCTGCATAAGGACCTAAATTCAACTAACTGGTGTAATAAACAAATGTAATGCCCTCATTAAAAATTTTCAGGCAGACTTGACATAATAAACCAAATCATTACTCGGAAAAATCCAGGAGAACATGAGCACCCTCAAATTTTTTTTTTCACTGAAAAGATTTACTTTTGCTTCTTAAATATAATATTCATTTTAGTTTGAATAGTATCGGTGAATTATTTTGAATTTGTTGAATTATTTTGAAGTGGGAAAATTATATAGGGTTGAGTTCACAATTTTTTGTTCTGGCCTCTTTCCTGGTTACAAAAATCTTGCTAAGTGATGGTGTGGAACAATGCCCTAAATATGTGTGTGTGTGTGTGTGTGTGCGCGCGCGCGCGCACGTGAGTGCATACAACACCTCTGCTGTTGTATTCATTAAAATGTTTTCCCTCATCCTTCGTCCCTCCGTAGTTTATCTTTATACTTTAAACCCATTAATTGTATTTTTTTTATGTGGGATGTGACTTTACTGACTGTGTTTGTTAGAATTCAAGCTTACTATTTTTGTTTTTCTTGAATTTACTGATGACAACTGATGTATAGTTTTACTACATTTTCCAAATATATTCAGTGCTGGCCAGCATGGTAGCACTCTTACCCACACCTATGGCTGGTGTCACTTTATTTATGCCTGCATTCAGACTAACACAACACTAACTAATGTGGTTCCTATTTTCAAAAAAGGGAGGAAGGAGGATGCAAGAAACTATAGGCCAGTCAGTCTTACCTTGTTCCTGGGTAAGCTTTTTGAGAGAATTATCCTGGTGCATGTCTGTGAGGGGCCAGCAGGGGAGATTATGCTTAGGGGCAACCAACGTGAATTCATTAGAGGCAGGTCATGTCAGACCAACCAGGTGGCCTTCTATGCCCAGGTCACCAAATCCTTAGACACAGATGTAGCAGTGAATGTAGTCTTTCTGGACTTGAGGAAGGCCTTCAACACTGTTTCTCACCCCATTCTCATTAAAAACTAGGAGACTGTGGCATCAACACCTACACAGTCAAATGGGTCACTAGTTGCCTGGAGGGCCACACCCAGAGAGTGGTGGTGGATGGGTCTTATTCGACCTGGAGGGATGTGGGCAGTGGGGTTCTGCAGGGCTCGGTCCTCGGGCCTGAACTGTTCAACATCTTCATCATCAACTTGGATGAGGGGGTAAAAAGCACCCTGTTCAAATTTTCTAATGACACTAAGATGTGGGAGGATATGGGCATGCTAGACAGGAGGAATAGGCTACAATCAGACCTGGACAGGTTACAGGGGTGGGGAGATGAGAAGAAGATGGGTTTCAGCACTGACAAGTGCAAGGTGATGCGCCTGGGGAGGAAGAACCAGCAGCATACCTACAGGCTGGGGAACTCCCTTCTCATCAGTGCAGAGGCAGAAAAGGATCTCAGAATCATTATTGATGCCCAAATGAACATGGGCCAACAGTGTGGGGACGCAGTCAGGAAGGCCAACCGTACCTTGTCATGCATCCACAGATGCATCTCAAGCAGGTCCAAGGAGGTGATCCTCCCCCTCTGTGCCACACTGGTCAGGCTGCAGTTGGAGTACTGCATCCAGTTCTGGGTGCCACACTTCAGGAGGGATGTGGACAACATGGAGAGGGTGCAGAGGAGGGCCACCCGCATGATCAGGGGCAGCAGGGCAGGCCCTACGAGGAGAGGCTACGGGACCTGAACCTGTTCAGCCTCCAGAAGAGAAGGCAGAGGGGGGATCTAGTGGCCTGTTAGAAACTAGTCAGGGGGGACCAGCAGGCACTGGGGGGAATCCCTGTTCCCCCGAGCACTACCAGGAGTGACAAGAAATAACAGCCACAAACTAGCAGAGGGTAGATTCAGATTAGACATCAGGAAGCGCTACTTCACTGTCAGGGCAGCTAGGATCTGGAACCAACTTCCAAGAGAAGTGGTGCTGGCTTCTACCCTGGGGGTCTTTAAGAAGAGGCTAGATAAACACCTTGATGGGGTCGTTTGACCCCAGTACTCTTTCCTGCCATGGCAGGGGGTCAGACTAGATGATCTGCTCAGGTCCCTTTCAACTGTACCAACTGTGAAACTTGGCTGTTTGGATATTTTTTCTATATATTTAAAGAAAGATTGTGTCTGAAGCCATCAATGTGCTAGAGATGTGCTGATTCACTCATTTAATTGCTTTTGAGCAAATACGTTCAATGATTTCCTGAAGTTTGTGTTAGACCACAGCTCCATGCAGCGCCCAATGACTAGGGAGATGATGATCCAATTACCAATGGATCCTGTTCCTCATTAACTAGAGCAGAGCAGGGAGCAAACACTAGCACACATTGCTCACAACAGATTTTTATTAGAATGGAGGCAGTTTCAGGCAAGCTTCCACACCAACAGAATATAGGGAGCAACAACCAACAATAATTTTTTCCCATATATATACACTTTGGTTTATACTTATTAACATTCATTATACTTCCGTCCCGCCTTCTATTCCACCTATTTCTCCTCCCATCTCAAGCTCCACCTTTCTTTACTGTTTGCTTCATTAGCATGGAATTGCCTGTGCATTTCATTCATTTACATGTCTTTTCCTATGAGTGCATGTCTAAGACCTTGACTCCTGCTCTTTGGTCAATAGGTGGACTTTGACCAAAATCTAGAAGCTTCTGGAGGCTTCTTCACCAATCACTATTCACCTTTTTGCATATGTCCATCTTAGATTCTGTTACCAATTACATATTGTTTTTCACATTCCAGTCTCTTTTTTTGTCTCAGGTTGTACCATCTTCCACCATTTTTGGGCCCCTGTATCTTATCTCATTTCTCGCTGTAGCTGGTTCACAGCACACAGTCTCGCACAGATTCACTTGCTGCTTTTTTCTCAGAAAATGGTTGCCACAGTTAAGATGGTTACTTAGCATAAGCAAATGGCTGCCTTGTGGTCAGCAGCTCTGCTAGACCACAGGTTAAAGCCTTTTTATTCAGCTGCAAATCCAGTGCTCTTTAAGATCCAAATTATTGTTACCCTAACAGTGTGCATAGGTAAATCAGTTGCAGAGTTAGGAATGTAATTCACCTCTAAGGTCTGGTGGTGAAGAGAGGGGGAAGGGTTGCGCTCTATGTCAGGGAGCCAATCGACCCTTATCAAAATGGACTCAGAGGAGGAGAAAGTAGAAGGATTGTGGGTTAGGATACATGGAGGTGAAGGAGAAAGGGATTTGGTGGTAGGGGTTTGCTACAGATGCCCACACCAAGGGAAGAACTAGATTTGGAACTCCTGAGGCAGCTGTTGGAGACCATAAAGACTAGGGAAGTGATAGTCATGGGGGACCTAAGCTACCCTGACATCTGCTGGGAGATACAGACAGCAAATTCCCACCATTCACGCAGGTTCCTATCCTGTGTACAGGACCTCCACCTGATGCAGGAGGTACATGGTCCCACTAGGGGGAATGCCTTACTAGACCTGGTATTGGCAACAGGGAATGACATGGTAGGGGAACTACAGATCAGCGGTCACCTGGGGTACCGTGACCACCAAATAATAGAATTCATCATACAGCATAGAGTATGTAAGGTAACTAGCAGGGTGGAAGTGCTAGACTTTAGGAAGGCTGACTTCAATGAGTTCAGGCATTTAGTCAATGACACACTGCAGAGTAAGAGATTTGGCAAGACGAGAGTCCAGGAAGGGTGGCTGTGCCTTAAGGAAATGATCCTTCGGGCACAGAGGGAGATGATTCTGATGTGGGGCAAAAGGGGTAAAGGGGCAAAGAGGCTTCCTTGGCTGACCAGAGAAATCCAAAGCAGCCTAAGTGCAAAAAGGGGGGCATATAAGCAGTAGCAACAGGGAGAGATTACTAAAGAGGAGTATGCCTCCTCAGCTCACAGTGGTAGGGAGGCAGTTAGAAGGGCCAAAGCTACCATGGAGCTGAGGATGGCATCCCAAGTTAAGGATAACAAAAAAATATTTTTCAGATATATAGGGAGTAAAAGGAAGGCCCAGGGTGGAATAGGACCACTACTGATTGGGCAAAAGCAATTGGTGACAGACAGGGAGGACAAGGCTGAACTCCTCAATGAGTTCTTTGCCTCAGTGTTTCTAAATGAGGGGCAAGACAAGTCTCACAATGGGATTGTAGAGAGGCACCAGCTGGGCGCCAGACTACCAAGCATTGACCCTGAGATGTTGCAGAGTCATTTGGAAGGACTGGGTGTGAATAAGTCGGCAGGCCCTGATGAGCTCCATCCAAAGGTACTGAAGGCACTGGCTGATATCATCGTACAGCCACTGGCAAGAATATTTGAGCACTCATGGCACACAGGCCAGGTCCCAGAGGACTGGAAAAGGGCCAGTGTGGTCCCTATTTTCAAGAAGGGGAGGAAGGAGGATCCAGGCAACTACAGGCCTGTCAGTCTCACCTCCATCCTTGGCAAAATCTTTGAAAAGATTATTAATGCTCATATATGTGAGAGCTCAGCAGGAAAATTATGCTGAGGGGAAACCAGCATGGGTTCGTAGCAGGTAGATCATGCCTGACTAATCTACTCTTTTTTTATGACCAGGTTACAAAACACCTGAACACAGAAGTAGGGGTTGATATCATTTACTTAGACTTCAGGAAGGCCTTTGATACAGTATCCCACTCCATACTGGTGATCAAGTTAAGAGGCTGTGACTTGGATGATTACACAGTCCAGTGGGAGGCAAATTGGCTAGAGTGTCGTATCCAGAGAGTGGAAGTGGATGGGTTGGTATGGACCTGTAAGGGCATGGGTAGTGGGGTCCCACAGGGCTTGGTCCTTGTACTGATACTCTTCAATGTCTTCATCAGTGACTTGGACGAGGGAGTGAAGTGTACTCTGTCCAAGTTTGCAGTTGATACAAAACTGTGGGGAGAAGTGGACACACTGGAAGGCAGGGAACAACTACAGGCAGACCTGGACAGGTTGGACAAATGGGCAGAAAATAATAGACTAGTTTAACAAGGAGAAATGCAAAGTGCTGCACCTAGGGAAGAAAAATGTCCAGCACACGTACTGCCTAGGAAATGACCTGCTTGGTAGCATGGAAGCAGAAAGGTATCTTGGAGTCCTAGTGGACTCCAAGATGAACATGAGTTGTCAGTGTGACGAAGTCATCAGAAAAGCTAACTGTACTTTATCATGCATCAGCAGATGTATGACAAACAGAACCAAGGAGGTGATACTTCCCCTCTATCGGGCACTGGTCAGACTGCACTTGGAATACTGCATGAAGTTTTGGGTGCCACACTTCAAGAGGGATGTGGATAACCTGGAGAGGGTCCAGAGAAGGGCCACTTGTATGGTTAAGGGCTTGTAGGCCAAGCTCTACGAGGAGAGACTAGGGCACCTGGACCTCTTCAGCCTCCGCAAGAGAAGGTTGAGAGGCAGCCTTGTGGCTGCCTATAAATTCATCATGGGGCGCAGAAGGGAATTCATGAGGCCCTACTCAACAAGGCACCCCTGTGGGTCACAAGAAATAATGGCCATAAGCTAGCAGAGAGCAGATTTAGACAGGGCATTAGGCAGAAATTCTTCACAGTTAGAGTAGCCAAGGTCTGGAATGGGCTCCCAAGGGAGGTAGTGCTCTCTCCTACCCTGGGAGTCTTCCAGAAGAGTTTGGATGGGCATCTGGCTGGGGTCATCTGAACTCAGCACTCTTTCCTGTCTATGTAGGGGATCAGATTCAATGATTTATCGAGGTCCCTTCCGACCCTAACATCTATGAATTTATACTAGGATCTTACACAAATGGTCTGATAGATTTCCATCAAGCACCAGCCATCCCGAGGTATGACTAAAGCCTTTATCATTGAAAGTATATCTCTAGGCATCCCTGTTTTATCATACATTATAAAGAATGTCTTACCCTCACTCATGAATTATGACACTACTAATTCTGTCTAGGTGTGCATATTTTTTATACAAATGTAAAAAATACCATGCCCTTTAAGCCTTAAAATTCATAGTCACTGGAAAACCTTGATACCGTGAATGTGGATACATTGTTCCAAATATTGCACATAAATAGAAATAAAAGTCAGTATTGTGAACAACAGAACCCATAAAAACTGCTCTGATCCACAGGAAATTCCAAATTTTGCATGCATATCTGTAGGGTTCGATAACTGGTTGTGCCTTTATTATATTTGATCTTGAGATGTTTTAATTCTTTTTCTATAAACACTTTCTTAGTTAATAGCTTTGTATAAAGTTTTAAAGGCTTTAAACAAATATAAACACTCTTGTTTGAAGGAAAAAAAACATGTTTTTGCCCACCATTAGCAGAAAAGTATTAGTAAAGAGTATTTGGTAGTAGTGATAAAGAAGCCATTTACAGGTAGATTTACTTTGTCATTAAATGTTTTACTGTTGGTTTACAGGCTAATTTCCAGATCAGTTTGAGTCAAGACCACAAACAGTGAGTGGTTCTTATATTATGCCATAGTACTGGTGTCTTAAAGATTTCTGTTTTCTGTGTTGCCTCGAGGAGACTAACAGACATGGCCTATTTTTTGTCTTGGCAAAATATTCCACATATATTTTGGGATCATTCCAGTTCTGCTTTGAAGTACACAAAACATTACCATGCAGTTGCAATACAGTGTTTTTATGTAATGTCATCATCTTGTAGCAATCTTGATTCTTTGCTGCAATGTGATGACATTTTCAGAAAACACTGTCAATCTTTGTCAAAACATACCAAATCAAGGCATTATTAAATATAGATGTTTAGTTGCCTTATACAGGCTATCAGTAGTGGCATGGTGTCCTGCCGGGAGGTTGGTGGCTGGTGTGTGTCAACTTAGGGATCAAGGTGTTAACCAGGGTCAGGATGGATGAGTAGGATCTGAGGACAAACTGTGTCAAAGTCAGGAGGTTAGTCTGGGAGAGGCAGAGGGGTGAGCTAAGTCAAGAAGCCAGGAGATAAAGTAGGGAGCTGAGTCAAAGGGTGAGCCAGGTCAAGAAGCTAGGAGATCAAGTCGAAAGCAGAAGTAGAGGGAATGGCAAAGCAGTCTTGGGTCAGGCTGAACCTTGTTGCCCAGACTCTTTCTGCTCAGGGGCCTATATGGGGGAAGTGGAAAGCCCGCTAATCCTGACCAGCCACTCCAGTGATATCAGATGAGTAGAGGACTAGGCCCTGATGGCGTCTTCAGGTGAACTTTGGTCAGTCTTAGTGTGAACCATGGGGTGACAGGCTGGGATGAGTGGCTGTACTGGCCAGGCTGAGGCCCCAGGTTTGAGGCTGTGGCCTGATGCATGGATTCCTTTGGCATAGTTCTGGGAGAGAATGCTCTTTTTATTCTGCTTTGCCTATTAGATCAGTACCTATCAATGTACTGACCACAAAACTGGACAGGTGGTCTAAAGTTATAAGTAAATATATAGTGTTGGTTTTGTTTTGCTTTGATTTTTGATGAAAGAAAACCTTAAGTCCTTTCTTCTTATATGCTTCTCTTAGGACTCCTCCAAATTCTTTATTGAGAAGAAAATAGATGTCAAATATCACTGTATAAATGGTAAAGATAAATGGGCAAATGAATGCATTGTACATAAATTACATGTTTGGTAATGGATTAACTTAAAGGCCTTTTATTAAAGAAATCCTGTTTGGTAATATTAAAAGTGTAATAGGGCACTGAGGTAATTTGTTGTTGTTGTTGTTGTTCGACTCTGCTTGTTAGCAGTTCCCTGGTTATTCATGCGTCCACAGAAAATTAATGTGGCAAGGTCTAGACCTCGTGCATATAATGAGTAGCACTCCCTAAAGATCTGAAAAATGAGATTATTGGTTCAAGCATTACTGAAAGATATAGGTTAAACCAAAGGGAATATTTTTGCAGTCACATAACAACAGTAGTGCTGAAACATCATATGGAGGCTTTATTACTCATATTAATAATGTTAGAGACAATTATTAGCTCAAGAAATGAGGAGATGATAAGGATCCTGGAGCAGATAGATCTTATTACAGGTCTTATTTCATTATTTCAGGGAAGAAGAATGATTCCATGATTATACAGTTAAATTCTATACTTTTAAAAGCAGGGAGAATAAATTACTTGAATATGTCATATATGCAAAAAGAAAGGAAAGACTGAAAGTGTTATGTATATGTTTTAGTACAGATAAGCCCCTACATTTCCATCCATTGTTTTTTTTTAGTTTTACATTGCTTTAAAAACTAGTAATGAATTAGGCAGAAAAAAGACATGTATTCTTTCCTGGATTAATCAAAACCATTTCCTAGAAATTCTAAAGTATTTAATGTATCAGCCTAAAGGAGGATGGAAATAGGCTTAGAATTACAACCATCCTCAGTCTACAGTGCATATTCCGGTGGACAATTTCAAGTTACGGTGGGTAAGGTCGGGGGAAGACAGGTAAAACATTTAGAAAATTTTGCCTAATCTGCTAACATCGCCAAGATATCCTGGCAGGACAGATTTTTGAATCATGAGAAATGAAATGATAGCTGAAACTGTAAATAAGTAAGGAAACCTAGGAGTGGGAAGTGAGATAAGAGAGCACATCTCCACTAGTCAAAACTATGTTGTCCCAGCCACCTGCGGAGGGTTTAGGATTGAGAGTATGGTCAGGGGTAAAAAGGTAAGAAAGATTTATTGACTTAACAAAAACACAACTATGCGTAGTAACAAGACAAACGATGACTGACAAAAGCAATTCGCGTCAGCAACTTATCGGCAGTCCCTGTGATGCCTGATACACAGCAAGCTTCTCTTTCCACAAAGTTCTGTGAGGTCAGGCATCCCCAAACAACGCTGTCTAAGGGGTGCCGGGAAGGACGCTGGAATGCAGTTCTTGGGCTCCTCGAGGTCCACGGGCCCACTGATACAGGCAACAGCTAACTAATCCTTTTGAAAGACACTGATAATGTATGACCACTTAGATTCCTTTTTCTTCAACTGTTCTTAGACTGACCGATAGCAGTACAAACCTTGCATTCCTTTGATAAGGTAATTTTAACCACGCCACAGGGCCTTACTACTTCTAGGCTTTGCTAAATTTACTAGGCCTCACTTTATACAAGGCCTCACTACATCTTAAACTATAATTAGGCTTTTAGGAACAACTTATAGCTTAATATCTAAACACATACAGAAAAACACTTGGTCTAATCTTCATAGAGCCTTCAGCAAGCACTTTTATCACACAGACATACTTTTCAGCTGCCACACTATGCCAATTCATGTCAGTGGAGAACGTAATTCAAAATGTAGATAGAGATGAGACAGTACCAGAATACAGAATACGGTAATGCCTCTGTGGTTTCTAAGCCACTAGGTCGTCACTTACTATATGTCAGTATTGTACAGATTTGTTGTTTAGAGGGAAGTCTTACAGTGCTGTTGTTTGAAATACATTGATCCTTGCACTAATAAAAGTACTTATTTTTTCTCAACAAAGGGTAATGATTCCTTCCAATTTGATTGCTTTTTTGGTTCCCAAAGCTTCTTTTACCAAGTGAAAGATACCATCTTCCTCTGCTAAGGTAACTGGGCCCAAATTCCTTTCACTCTAGAAATTGCCCTTCACTTAATATTTTTTCATAGAAAATTTAAAAGTATAATTAAGCTTTAATTATTATTATGCATTATTGGAGATAGTGAAGTATAGTCACCTTTTTAAAGATTGACAGAGATTCCAGTTAATCCCTTAATAAAAATTTAAACTGAGATTATAGAATCAGGATCCACTATTAAATGCCATAATCAGCAGAATTAGTCACTCAATATGAGAATGACAGTCTTCCAGTAATTAGGGAAGTCATAGATGGGCCCATAAATGATTAAGGAGACCAATCCAAGATCCAAGATCCACATGTTCTGACAAATAGTTCTTGGGAAAGAGTACATCCTGATGATGTTGGGTTACAGCTCTTTCCTTTTGTCTCTCTTAGACTCTGCAGCCTAAATAATAGACCTGATTGTGGCTTACCGCTACATCAGAGGCGTACATCAGGGGCTTGGTGAACAACTGTTCACCCAGGCACCTGAGGGAGAACTAGAAACAACAGCCACAAACTCCTGCAAGATAGTTTCAGGTTGAACATTAGGAAAAACTTCTTAACAATTAGGGTATCCAGACAATGGAACAAGGTCCCCCCAGAAGTGGTGCAATCATCTGCCCGAGAGGTCTTCAAGAGTAGACTGGAAGGTCACCTGGCTGGAGTCGTCTGACCCCAGATGCCTTTCCTGCTTATGCGGGGGGTTGGACCCGATGATCCTCCAGGGTCCCTTCCAGCCCTATGATTCTTTTATTCTATGATTCATTTATTTGCCTCTATGGTAAGGTAAATATGCTTAAAATGCCCCTGCATGCTCCCTGGCAAACCCAGAAGTGGACTGGAAGTGCTGCTGGTCCATTTCTGGGTCTGCTTCCAAGTGTGCTGTAGACCCCTTGTGCTCCTGTGGGACTCTCCATCTTCCCCACCATCGTAGCATTCACAAGTCACCTGGTATGTAGAAAAAAATTTAAAGGTATGTAGAAAAAACATTTAAAGCTGTGTCTATATCCAAATCACCAAATCTTTCTGAATCTCTCTAAATTGATTCGAAGGGTTCGATTTGGAGAGATTAAAGGGTCTCCTGATTTGATTTGGATTTGGAGGTTCAGCCACCAAATCAGGCAGAATCTCTGCTGAATTGAATTAGGGACCGATGGTTCTCATGGTCCTAGTTCAATCCATCCAAGCTGGTGCTGCATAAACATAGCTTCAGTACTGGTGCTTACTTGAGTTGGAACTCTGGAGTTCATTTTTCTGTCTTTCCATTTGCCAAGGAGGATTTTCTAAAGATATCACTGATAGTTACATCTCAAAGCTTTCAGGTGTTTCTGATATGTCATCTAATTTCCACACCCATACAACAGAGTACAGATAACAGCAGACTAGTAGATGCGAAGCTTGGTTTGGATCCTGGTGTCATGATTATCAAAGACACAGTTTCACAGATGTCCAAAGGCAGATTAACATACTTTATCTTGTGTTGAATACCATCACCTATGTTGAATTTTTGGGAAAGATGGCTACCCGACTAGGGGAAATGCTCAACGTTTTCCACAAATTGCCCCCTAATTGTAATGCATGGAGGAGCAGCTAGTTGGTTTTGGGATAAGTTGTTAAAGGAACTGGATTTTTATGACATTAGCAGTGAGTCCAAGCATTTATGCTTCACAGAAGCAATTAGGAGTGACTTGGAGCTCTTCGATTGTTTGGCTGCACATGACACGATCATCAGTGTATTGAAGATTAAGGAGGTGTTGGTTATCTGGATTTGGAATGTTACCAGTTGATGTTAAAAAGATTCCCATCCATGTGATACTGGATTCTGACTCCAGATGGAACTATATCATCAGTGAGGGTCAGAAGTGCTGCAACAGAGATCGAAAAGAATTTTGGTGCAATCACACATCCTTGGTTGACTCCAGGTCTAATTGTGAAGTGATCCACTTTTTATTTATTTCTTAAGACAGTTGCTGTCCTGTCATTCCAAAGAAGTGTGATAACGGTTACAAATATTGCCAAACATCTAAATCTCATCAGGATCATCCATAGTCTCTTCTGATTGACTCAAAGATTTTAATCAAGTCAATGAAGGCCTTGTCAAGATCTCAGTATTGTTCATGGAACTACTGAAGCTGTCTAGCAGCAAAGCTGTTATCTATTGTACCTCTGAGTGCTCTGAAAAAACATTTGAGTACTAGGTAGAATTTCCTCAGCAAGGAAAGTGAGTATTTAGCAGAATGTGGACAAGGAGCTTCCCAGCGATGGAAAGGAGTACAATACTACAATCATTGCTGTAATTTGATTTATCTCCTTTCTCGAATATGGTAACTACTCTGGCATCTCTCAAGTCACTGAGAATCTATTCATATATTTCCAGATTTTCATAAGAAGGACATGTAGTTACTGAGAGATCTTTTTTCCACCTTGCTTATACATTTCAGCTGGTATTCCATCAGGACCATGTGCTTTCTTGTTCTTTATCTACCTAAGGACTTTCAAAGGCTCTTGAATAAGTTGATGGATCTGCAAAATAATGCATAATGGGGTGTTACGGAATGACTTTGATGGTATTGTATTTGACATTAGAATTTTGGTTCAGGAACTCTTGAAAGTTCTCCTCATTATATGTTGATGGTGCAGCTGTCTTTAAAGACTATTATTCCATCCTTGGACCTCAGAGGGATGGCTTCTTGTTTGCTTGGTCCATATTTTGCCATTTATGTATAATGACTGAGGCAAAAACATTCATGTCTTCTGTTCTCTGTTTGAAGTAGGAAACATTATGCCAGAATTACTTATAATAGTCTAAAAGGACTTGAAAACATAACCTTATTCTGATTCTCACATTCACCTTATTCTGATTCCTGCTTGATTCTGATTCACCTTATTCTGATTCCTACTTGATGTAAATGTGCCAGTAAATGATGGCATTTCCTCCCTAGAGGTAGATTCTGTACAAAGAATGCATTCATGTACAAGCTAGATATTTGTGTTTCATGTCCAAGCTAGATATTTGTGTTTCACTGACTCTTCAGGATTTATTTAGCTCATAGCCATTTACATCCCCAAATTACAGAACTAATACTTCCCCTGTTCCCTTCAATGTCTAACTTCAGTTTGGGTTCATTTTGTGAATGTGCATGACAATTCAGAGTTCATAGTTCGGAATAAAAGGAGAGAAGCCCAAATGATTTTTCTGCAGGATGTTGGTTTGCTAAGTCATGCCCTTCAAAGCTATAATTGGAGAGCACAGTGGGAATTGATTGCTGTTGAAATTGATACAGCTTTCAGATTTCTAACACAAATTTCCAAAAATATAAATTGGGATGGTTAATGGCAAAATTCCACATTTTTCATGCTTTTTTGTCAAATGCTCCATTTCACAATCTCTATGCCAGATAGTGAAGATGTTTTAAATGAAGCCGTGTTCTCATCCCTCATAGAACACTCCATTGTACATAGATGACATTCCATTGCAATAGTCTATCTTCCAATTTTTGCCCATATTGATAGTTTCTTTGTTTCTGTCTTTCATCTTGTTTCTACTTTAGTTGCACCTGTACCAATCTCATTAAGTGATATGGGCACATCTGCAAGAAAGTTTTGCCATTGGTAATGTGCATATCCCCAATAACATTGGTGAGAATGACAGATATGTGTCAAGAAAATCCTGCATGCATTTGATTCTAAGATGAGCCCTTTTTCTTATATTCAAATACAAGGGTGGTGGAGTTGGCGGGGGGGGAGGGGTGTCAAGCAGCTGCTGTGGTTCAGGCTCCAGACTGTTCCTGGGGTTGGAGCCATAGTCACAGGTACCGCCTACCTTCTGTCCCCTCCTCCAGCCCCCCTAATGTAGCCTGTGCTCACCCACCCACCTGCCTGCCCCCACCCCCTTACTTTGCTCCACAATGGCAGGTTTAGTCCATAGTGCAGCCTGGAGCACTGAGCATGGGCCCAGCCCAGCCCTATAACAATGGTTCACAGAAACTGATTCACATGGAACAGTGGTTCGCAGAGGCTGTGGGGAGGGGAAGAGGGAAAACAGAGGCAAGGGGGAGATAGAAAGGTGATCAGAGGGGAGAAACAGAGGCTGAGGGAGAGGGCAGTATGCGAAGCAGGGGCAGAGGGAAAGGAGGGGGGCTGAGGCTTTGGGGGTAACAGGCAAAGGGTCAGAGGGCAGACACAAGCAGGAGGCAAGCTGCTTGACCTATTCTCCTCACACTGCTTGCCCTCCTGCAGTGGTGGGGGGGATAAAATAAAGATGACCCTCCAATAATTTAATTCTATACATGGAAAATTATAACAAGTTTATAACTTTTCCATTTATAGAATCTAATTCTTGGTCATGTTAAATTCAGATAAATAGGTTATATCACTCACTATTGCTTAGCTTGAAAAATGGACAGTTTAGGCAGGAAAAATAGGCAGAGTTTACTGTAAAGTCTGTAAGTACTATAAATTTACTGTAAATAAAACAGTAAATTCCCATTTCAAAATATATGGAGAAAAATATGTAATTGAAAGTGCTGAAATATTACTTTAATCCTTACAGGTTAATTTTGGGTTTTATTTTAGTAATACACTAAAGACTCATTTGGAGATGCAGAGGATTTTGCGAGGAACTCTTCTTTATAGTGTTTTGATCCTGCATTTGGGCCATTTTTCCTATGTGCAGTTCTCTAGGGGCACAGGAGTCTGCCTCATCAGTTCTGACTGGAGGTTTAAGAACTTGATCTGTATGCCTGATTGATGCAACTTTATTTCAAGAAACAGTTTGTAGATGCATTGATTAAATTATGAGGATCTAATGTAATAGGTGCTAGGTCAGCTGCATCACTGAATGCAGCTGAGAAAGTGGAGATGAGAAAGGGAAAAAAACATAAAACAATGCCACCCCTCACCCCCCCACACACACAAAAAAAACCCCAAACCAAAAAAGACAACAAAAAGACCCTCCAAAAAACAACTCTTTCTGTACCTCTATCAAGTCTAATGCACCAATTCTGTAAAGCATTTAAGCATGTATTTAAGTCCTATGGTGAAGCTTGTCCTAAAAAGGCCAAGGCAGTTTGAGGATATAATGGAATATTTGGTATTAAGATGTTCATTACATATTTTGTAAGTCCTCTGCACTGCACATTTGATGTGGAGATG
This sequence comes from Crocodylus siamensis, assembly GCF_052110815.1. NCBI lineage: Eukaryota > Metazoa > Chordata > Crocodylia > Crocodylidae > Crocodylus > Crocodylus siamensis. Next base: position 148,367,594 of record NC_143396.1, read on the forward strand.
ACAGCCCCAGTGGGTACTAAGTCTTGCAGCACAAGTTTGAAAAGGAGAATCCAAGAGAAGCAGGGAGAGTAGAAGAACATTTAATTGAGTGTCAGGCAAAGAAGCAGGCTGCTATTACAATAGATAATCAAAGCAGAAATGGCAAAATGGCTTGACTGTGGTAACTGGCTGATGAGAGATATAAAGGAGTCTAGTTTTAGAGCGTGTTGTTCTTATCACTAGACCACACTGGAGTGGGATAAGTCCTAACCATGGAACTACAGCATTTTTACAGAAAAAAACTAACCCAGCATTTATAAAATTATGGGCAGTACACTTAAATATACAACAAAATAAAATTACCAAAATGTATGGGCATATATAGACATGCTCTGGGACTGTTGTGGGGGTGAGGGGAGGGGGCCAGTAGTGCCTGCATGTATCAGCATCACATGTATCAGCATCCCCATGCTGAAAAATGGCAGCGGGAACATCTTAACTACATTTTGTTGAACAAGCTTTAGTTAAAGCACCCCTGCCACCATTTTTCAGCATGGGGATGCTGATACATGTAATGTTGGAGCACAGTAATTACCATGGTCCAGTAGGCTCAATTAATGGAGCCTGCTCCAATGCTGTAATTACAGTGCATTTGGAGCAGCCTCTCTGCACATGTATAGGTGCCCTGTGTGTCCATCACTAATATGCTATACATATATTGCAAATTACTGGGAAAATGTATGTTTTATAAGATCAATATTTAAGAAGTATGGTTCAGTCAGTCTATCCTGAGAGTCTAGCAAAGCCAGGGGGAAAGATGTTTAGCAACATGTCTAACAATAGCTGCCTGTCGCTTTGAAATACAGCAAGTGCAGCAAGCGGATAATGAATATTGACCTTCTTGTGAAGGGGATCTTCCTACTTCTTGCTGAGAATTGTAAGGTGATATGAGGTTTAAGGAAGTATGAGGAGACCTGACTGTGTTAAAGCGTCGTTAGCTGCTTTCAGGTGGTGATAGTCTTTGATCACTCTTTTTCTCATAGAAGCAATTAATGTTCTACGATCTAAAAATTGTCATGTATTAACAAGTGCAGTATAACTAAATGTGTTCTATTCATAGTTGATATCTTTTATTAAAATGGATCAATGCACATTATAGGCAATAAAGATCCTGATTGCAATACAAGGCTCAACTGGACTATTAGAATCATTAAAAAAAATAGAAATTAGTTGGGCACATTTATCCCACATCCAGAGTCTAGTATGCAAAAGGGGTTGATCTTATCTTGCTACTCAGTCCTTATAAATATGACAAATGAATTTAGTTGTTACCCATGTTTATTTTTAGTATAGAATTGTGTCTTGTATGTTCTCACTTTCTGTTTGTTTTTTCACATCATGACAAAGAACCACTTTCTAGACTCACTTTTCCATGCTAAATCTCATTATTTTGAAATAGAATTGATCTGCAGCTCTTTTAGAAAGCTACTGTTAAATTAATATCCAAATAGAATTGGTCAAAGCAGTCTGAAAGATTTATTTTATCTGAAAGATCAGCAATTGAATGACATTTTAACACAGGTAATAATGTTGTGGTTTGTGTTTAAGAGAGTTGTAATCATTACTCATAAATGTTCTTTGGTTGTCTCTCTCTCTATTTATACTTATATTTTGGAGGGGAGGCGTTGGGGATGGGATAAAAAAATTGTGGATAGGTTCTTTGACTACTGAGTAAAGACTGTGTGCCTACAACATCACATTAATGTTAATTAATGTGAGATTTCTGTTTAAATCCCCAGTTTATTAAAGGGAGGTTAAACCATTCAGTGTGTCAGTCATTATCATAGTCTCTGGAATATCTTTACATATACAAGGTTACAAAACTACTATAGATTTTTTAAATTGTTTTGATGCAGGTGTTTTTATATGTATGTAAAAATTGTGGACCATGCTGCAAGCAAGTCCAAAGAAAATCATAAATGCAATCATAAGAACATTCCTGTTTGCAGTTTTGTGTCTGGTTGTAATTTTTGTAAGTGGACCTTCAATTGCTGAATTCCTGAGAATTGTTCAGTCATCATTAAAGAAGTTTGGTGATACCCTAGTATTTTTTTTATATATATACATATATATATATATACACACACACACACACACACACACACACACACACACACACACACACAGAGGTATATATATGTATATGTATATATATGTGTGTGTGTGTGTGTATGTGTATATATATATATATATATGTATATATATTTAACTAGCACACATCATCTCACTCTGCAGCTGACTTTAATGTTTTAGAATATCCATATGACTTTTAGGGGGAATTGTGATATTCAGAGTCTAAAAGCAGTGAAAGAGTGTATTAACTCTGTTTATATCTTAATTACTTCTAGTCTTTTTCTTGCATCATTTTTGTTTCTATTGTACAAATGACTAAGTGTCTAATCAAGATTTTGCTAGGAATTGAACAGATGCATGGAGAGGGAGTGTCTATTGAATGTTACAACATGTAAGGGATTTGTCTCAAACAGCATTACTGTTGACCGGAGGAGTTTCATTTAATTCTAAAATCATTGAGATTTAATTTCAAACTTTGTAAGATTGAATAAATACAAGCTTTGGAGTGTAGGCAAACATCAAGCAAATTGAGGCTAATAAGGGAATAGCATTTTTCTTGGGGAATGTAGATGGCTCCTTAATGGCTTGATGCAGGGTTTGTTCCTTTTGAAGTAGGGGACAGTGATCACTGATGGAGGTAAGCTTTTTTGTTGCATTATGGTAAGCACAGGCCCACCAGGACCTATCCCCATACCCTTCCACTCACAGTGGCCAGAGGGAGACTAACAGTTAATTCTGTGGGACAAATCATGAGAAAACAGGAATGAGAGTGCAGATTATAACTTAATAACTAGGATGCCAAAGGAAGATGCTTAGCACAGAACCCTGGCTAGTGCTCACTGCACAGACAAGAGAAAGAAAGACAACCAATGACACGGTCACCTGCCTTCCTTTAAGTAAGCACCTCTGTCTTGGTCTGGTAAATGGACAGCTTGGTTAAGCTGGTGGAAACAGGACACTGAGCTACACAAACCACTGATTTGGTTGAGTGTAGCAACTCCTCTGAAGGTCTGAATCAACAGACAAATACTGTGAAAACTTTTCAATCATAGACTATTGAAGCAATGTTAATACTGAACAGGAATATTTTGGTTTTATTTTTTACATAAAAACATTGAATAATACACTGAAAGTTGATGTAGAATTTCTGTCAGTTTTTGGTGAGTTAATCCCAGATAATTAAAAAGTAAAGTTGCCTGGAGATGAGAACAGATGTATAGTAGTACTCTCTAGAAAAATCGTAGGGAATACAATTGAAGTAATATAACAATTTAAAGCTAGAAATTAACATTTACTAAGCATCCTTAGCCAATGAACTTAGAAAGTGGTTAAGAGATATGATAGACAGACCAAAAGAAACAAATGTCCCTCTTAAGAAAATAATATGTAAAGTGGAAAATTTGCCGAATGAACCCTTGAGTTCCACAACTGAGCAAAAAGGAAGTGTATCTGTGTTCTTTAGCTTGCATAAATGTACTTAGTTATATTAATGTCAGAGCTAGGAAGACTGTCAAAGGTAACAAGTATTAGGAATCAAATCACATTGAAATAAAATGTGCTTACATAATGTTGGCTCCTCAGTTGAGAACAGCCATGAATCAGACATTGTTTCTGAGGCCACAATCTTCAAGCCCCTGCAATTATGTAGTTATTTACACCGATGGAAAATAGATGTATAACTGTTATCACCAGCATAAGAATAGGAAATTCTGATTTGAATTAATTGTATCCCTCCTTTACACTCACTTTCCTGAGGCACAAGTGATGGCACAGGCTGTAAGATGGTAGAGAGCCAGGCCCTTAAATTTAACACAGAAGGATTCATTGTTTACAGTGAAACTTCATTTTAAAGGTTGGCTTTACTATTCTAATGCTGAATAAAAGGAATTTAAGTTAGATTGATTTAATGGGTCATGTAGACATTACGGCTTCTTAATTGCTGGGAAGGGACTTTAGGGTATTTTTGAGAGAACTGCAAATGTATGCTAAGACCCTGGTGAATGAATTCAGCTGTGAACACTCCAGGCTGTGTTCCAACAGTTTTCACCATTAAACTCTGTAATGCCCCTGTGGTTTCTAAGCCACTAGGTCGTCACTTACTATACGTCAGTATAGTACAGATTTGTTGTTTTGAGGGACGTCTTACAGTGCTGTTGTTTGAAACACATTGATCCTTGCACTAATAAAAGTACTTATTTTTTCTCAACAAAGGGTAATGATTCCTTCCAGTTTGACTGCTTTTTTGGTTCCCAAAGCTTCTTCTACCAAGTGAAAGATACAATTTTCCTCTGCTAGGGTAACCGGGCCCAAACTCCTTTCCCTCTAGAAATTGCCCTTCACTTAACAATTTTTCAGAGAAAATGTAACAATATAATTAAGCTTTAATAATTATTAATTAATTATAATGACAGGGGTATAGGTTGTAGCCGGGTTGGTCTAAGGACATAGGCAGACAAGGTTCTTTGGGTAAATCAGATATCTTTTATTAGACCAACTCAAATTGTTAGAAAAATTCTTCTCAGCAAGCTTTTGGGTAGAAATACCCTTCATCAGGCTGAGGAAATATCTGCAGTTGGTATGTGCTTTTCCTGGATGGAAGGACTAGTAAAAGAAGCTAGAAGCTGGTATGCATGCAAGAAAGGCAGCCAGTGAAGATGCAAATTGAAGGGTCAGTGGATGAGAGACAGGCTGGGGGCTTGGGGGAAGGTGAATGAATGTAGCTGGTAAATAGTGGAGAGGTACCTGGGGAGTCAGATGTTAGGCAGGTTATATTGTGTCATAAATGCAATGTCTATATTTAGTCCACAATTTTTTGTATCCAGGAGGCTGATGAAGTGAAGGTCATAGGCTCATCTGTGAAAAGTGTTTTGTAAATTCCCTTCGAGGATTAGAACTGAGAGACTGGAGAAACAGTGGTTTTCTTGTGAGAAATGCACGCTCACTAGTAGTTGGATATTTTTGTCTTTGATAAATTTTTGGTGCGCATTCGTTCTGGTGTGCAGTCGTTGTTTGGTGTCTCCTGTGAATTTTCCATTAGGGCATTTGGTGCCTTGGATGAGATATATTACATTTCTGGAGGTGTGGCTGTAAGATCCAGGAATGCTTATGGTTCTGTTGTGGAGTGTAGTAATTGTGGAGGTGGTAGAGATATGTTTGGAAGATTTTACTTTTCTTGTTATGGCATGGTCTGAATCCATTCTGTGTGTTTTGGGCCATAAGAAGTTTGCTTCTGGTGATGAGGTTAGTGAGGTTCGGTGCTTGTTTGAAGGCTAGGATGGGCGGTTCTGGGAAGATCTCTTAAGAATTGGGTCTTCTTCAAGTATGGGTTGCAATTGTCTGAGGATATTCTGTATAGGTTTCAGGGTGGGGTGATATGTCATAACCAGTGGTGTGCGATTCTTGGGGGGGTTTCCTTCTGTACTGCAGCAGTTCTTCACACGGTATCCACGTGGCTCTTTCAGATGTGTGATTTATCTCTCTGGAGGAGTGTTCTTGTTGAGTGAAAGCCTTTTTGAGATTTGTGAGGTGGTGTTCACTGCAGTATTTTTAAAATTCTTTTAAAAGAGAAAGATGTGACTCTGCTGGTATTTATTGTAGGCTGTAATAAACTCTTAAAATATAAGAGTGTATTCTTTAAATAAAGTGATGATACCAGGCACAGTATGTTTTTCCTTTTTACAGTGAGGGACAAATCCTACAGTTCTTCTTTACACCTCACTTAGTGTTCATTGTAAAATCCATAAGCCTTGATTAAAGCTTGCAAGTTGCGGCCCTTAAGAAATGAAAATAAGATAAGGTAACCTACTTGCACATGATGGGTGCATCCTGATGATCATGCATGTGCAGGTTATTGTGCCTCAAAGCAGTTTGAGGTGCCGCAAACTGTATGTGGTGCACGTGCACCTGTTAAGCTGCTAATTTACAGTGCAGTGAGGTTTTTTGATATTGGGAAATCCAAGTATCAAAAAAACCACCACTGAAAAAAGCAGCATGACACATGCAACAGCGTTATGCACCACCAGAAAGGTAGTCTGGCAAGCCAGAGCCATATTCTGACTGCCAACCAAGATCTAAGTGGAGCATTTGTTGTCACTGATGGCCCAAGAGGCCTCCAAAATCCCAGGTAAGGCTACCTTCCCTATCATACCTGCAGGCATGGATACAGGCATGGGCAAACTGAGAAGCAGCCCAGGGCCCAGACAGAAAGGGGGGCCAAAAATGGTGAAAATAATCATTATTATTATCATTATCTCTGGTGAAGGGGAGCCTAATACTAAAAGTTCGCCCAGGGTTGCCAGGAGTCTAGGTATGATGCTGCCTACTCGGAGTATGCAAAATGGGCTGTATTCAATTTGGATTTGGCCCAAACTGGGCGACAGTGATTTGATTCATTGATTCAGATCGCTGCCCCGATTCAATTCAGCTGAATTCGAATCTGAAGATTTGATGCCATAGAAACAGCTTTAAATGTTATTTTCTACATACCTTGAGGTTCCAGACAGAACTCATGAATGCTGAGATGGTGGGGTGGATGGAGTATCCCACAGGAGTGTGGGGGGCAGGCCCCGTGTGCTTGGTGGCAGATCTGGAAATGGACTGGAAGTACTTTCAGTCCACTTTTGGGTCCGCTGCCAAGTGTGGGGGCCAGAGTATGGTTATTGGAGACGTTATGCCTTTATTGTTTGAAGACGATCCAGGAGAATCTAATAAAAAAAGAAAAAAGTTTTTCAGACACTAATATTAAATTATGAGCTACAGAATAGTGTAAGGCTCTTGTTCTAAGTGAAGGCTGGAATCAGAATAGTCCTCATGTCATTATGCATGAAGTCCCTTGGTATGGAGTATGCCATAGGCTGGAAAACATTACTTTTGACATGACAGCTACCAGGTGTTCCATTACCATTTGTTTTCACACTAAAAAAAATCTGAGAGAGACTATCACAAATGAAGCAGAACTGATTTTGCCAGTCTAAAGTTCCTGTTTAGAAAAGTAAATCCCAGCTGTTGTATATCTAAGGGTTAGATAATCTGCCTCTGCAATCTCTGCAATCTGAGCAATCTCTCTCTCTCTCCCTGTTGCACCCCCTCCCCACCTCTGCAAAAAGTAGACTACATCTGCTCAGTAACAACAAAATATTTCTTAGGGGTGAGTAGGTTTCAACTGATTGAAAACAGAAGGTTTATAAAGTACATTGTGGGAAAAATACAATATACTCATAAAGGTGGTACTTCTGATTTTATAAAGGTACAAAGGTGTAAGATGTTCTACTGTTTTATTCCTGATGCACGCTTCATGTACTTCCTTAGCAGGTAAATATTTAAAATACATCTTTTCTCCCCACACCACTTCTTTTGTGCTGTTACTCTGCACATGGGACAGCCATTGCCTTTTAATGAGTCTATACATACAACAGCTGCTAAACTAGGTCATATGTCAGTATTTATTTTGTAAAAGAATTTAACGCAAAATTAAAACTAAAGTTTAACTGATGTGCAAATGTTTTATCACAGTAATAATCAATCTAGTATGCATACTCATAGCTGTCTTGTATTCTAAATATAATATTTGTCATGAATGTAAAAGTTAAACAAATTGATTATTTAAACATGAACTCACCTGGAATATCAAGCTATGATAGCAGATTTGACTCTTTTAAAACACTGCTTTACTGTGTTTAAGGAAAACTCCAGAATACCATGCTAATAAAATATATTGTCTGACTCACAGTATTTCTTCTTCTTTTAAAAGAATGTCTATACCCACAGAAATGAATATCTTTCAAATTCCCATAAAATTGCACTTGACCACAGTAGATGAGATTTGATTAGAACATTTCTATAAAAAGTTTAACTTGTTGACCTCTAGTAGCATATTATTAGTTGTCCATTGCTTTAGCATATGGCAATGGCTGCTTTATTCTGTACTGTCAATTTAGGACCATTTGAGATAGATTATACTGTATGAGCTTTGGAAAACCAAATTTTTGTTTTAATGCATTTTGAATGCACATTGTAACTTTAATATTGTTCCCTCTACCAATTAGCTTCTAGGACAGCTTATTAAAATGGAAACATGGGCCTCATTCTTTGCTGCATTACATCAATCTCAAGATAGTCTGATTTCATTAACTTTAGAGGAGTCATTCCAGCACTGGTGTAACACAGTGAGGAATAGAGGTCTTGTATTTCTTTTAAAGTGATATGCATCCTGCTTTGGAATGTAGGAACTCTTGTAAATTTTGGTCTCATCCTAGATGATGCAGAAGCAGATTTGAAGCAGCAAGAAGGGCAGAGTAACAATGCAAACTTCTTGCTCGAGTCTCAGATGCATGCACTTACCTGTGTTCTAAAGACAATTACATGCTACAATCCTGCCAATACTTACACAGTCTCATGAAATAAAAGACCAGTATAAGATCAGTCCTTCTGAATTCCTTTTTGGTAAGATCTTCAGGCAATAACATTGCTAACAAAGTGCTGTGCCACCAGGTTTAAAGAATTAGGCTCTAATCCTGGATAACATACAAAAGTAATGCTACTTTTGGAAGTAGTCCTAGGCAGCTTAGTTGAAAAGTACTTTTGTGTGTTTGCATGATCACGCACTTATATGCTGCTACTAATAATATTTGCAACATATAGGGTGTGTCTACACATGCTACTATGTCACCATAGCATTGGTGGTCACAAACTATAACACCAATGCTACACCACCATAGCCATAAGCTACTTTGCTATAACACATCACTACAGCTGTGTAGCTCCTAAAAATAACCACTGGGATGGCATAGTAATGGCTGTTATTGCACCGGTATTTAGTACTTTCTAAAGCAAGTACTAAATGATGGGACAGTACCAACTGCATCATGGGGGGGGTATGTGTAGATGCTCCCATAGTGTAGTATTGCAGTTTATGCTCTGGAGGCTACAGCCACAGAGGGAAAACATGGCTATACCTGAAAGACTAGGCCAGGCATTCCAGATAGTATCCTTATATAGGTAGTGACAGGCACATACTAAAATACATAGTTTAACATTATAATGGGTTTTTACAAAAATTAGTTTCTTACAGGTTTCTTTAGGCTGTTGTGTGTGTTGGTGTGGACCTCTTCCATTACATTATGATGTTTTGTTGTTGAGCTCTTCTGAATACTTCTTAATCTCATATTTAAGAATTTGGAAAAAAAAGCTCATGGAGGCTGAAAAGTTGTTTTTTAATAGTCTTCATATTCCCATTTCTGCTAAGAATATAATTATGAATCTATTATTCCGAAAGATATATATACCTATAGATATCTATATCTATATAGAGATATCTGTCTATATATATATATAGGAGAGAGAGAGATTCTAATATATCTATATAGATAGATATAGATATATTCTAATATCTATCCATATACATGCATGTGTGTATGTTTATATACATAAAAAACCAATTAGTATGCTGCCATGGTACTTCTGTTTATAAATTGTTTCCTTTTCTAAATCTATCTTATAGTCTTTTGAGAACTCCTTCCTAGAATGTATTCTTTATCATAGTACCTTTTTGTAGTACAAAGGACCATTAAAAATTAGTCTAATTTTCCTTTACCCCAACTTGATGGCCTTGTGACAGTAACACATAAATGGGTGCAAGGAAACAAAGCTTCCAAAGAAAGGTATAATCATACCACTGCAGGCCGAACAGGGTAATGCTGGTATCCTGTAATTATCTTAAAATGCTCTTCCCCTTCACTTAGTTTAACAGCTCTGATTGAACCATCACTTGCGCTTTCAAGACAACAGCATCTGAATGCAGCTGTCTGCTTTCAAAAAATTTCCAGAGTTGGATCATGCTTTTGCCATCATCTTATTCTTTCTTTTTGTTGCATAATATTACATTTTTAATGACAGCAATTACATGGGGTATCTCTTCTGAATCACTGATAATTGTGTGACCTTAGCACAGGGCGGGCAATTATTTTGGTTGGAGGGCCACTTAAGTTTTGGTGAGCTGTTGGGGACCACATAGGTTGCCCTGCATCTTGACAGTTGCCCCACCCCCTGATCAACACATTGGGACCAGAAGTCCTGCCCCCTAACCTTTGGCACCAGAAGTACCTCCCCTTTTTGCCCCCCCACCAACATTCCTTTTGGGAGGGGGTGGTGCCATTTTAGAACCAGAAAGAAACCAAATCATACACTAGAAGTCAAACACCTGCTATAATATATTTTAATTTTATTACAAAGTAATAACTCAAAATACAGTGTGGGAGTCTGTGGGGGGTTGTGATGTTGCCCCTTTGGGGTCGGGCCAACTCTCAGGATCTCAAAATTGTGCTGTTAGATGGGAGGGTGTGACACAATTGTATATATACAAAAACACAAATCAATTAGGCATGTGCACGCGCGCGCGTGCACACACACACACACACACACAACCAACTCAGGCACATACACATCCAAGACTACCAGCCTGGGCACATGCATACCTATCACCAATTCAAGCACATACACACTACACATACCAAAAATTAGACAACAATCAGTTGTCAATACCCACACACTCAGTACACATACACTGATCACTAATTCGTATATCACACACACAATGACATCTATACATATATAGTCACTAGTTCACACACATATCACCCACCTACACATACACACAGGTGAGTTCTAAACTTGGATGGTACAGTGTGTGTATGTGTGTGCTTGGGGTACTTAGGATATCTGGGAGGAAGGTTAAGGTGAGAGAGAGTTAAAGTGTCGGGAGTGAAAGTTGCCAGGACTGGGATTAGAACTGGTAGACTAGCGAGAACCTGAGTTACAGGAACTGAGGCTTGGGGTTACTTAAGGTCACGTGGCCCCAGGGTTACTTGAGGTCACTGGTGCTGTGGTGGAAGCAAGGGGAAAAGCCCAGTGGCAAGGAGGAGACAGCCAGGAAAAAGAGGCAGAAGGCTGGGAGATTGGGGCTGGAAACTGAGGCAGAAAGCTGGGAGATCAGGGGACAGGGGGAGGAAACAATCAGGAAACAGATAAAAACCCGGCTTGGAGTTTCAAAATAACAGGTTTATTAAACAGACAACACACTACACAGCCCCATGAAGTTATTGGTTCCTACACACACATGCACACAAGAACTCACAATGGTAGCAGGAGAAAGAGACTCAGTGGAAGATTTGGAGTCCAGGTAGGGAAGAGAAACAGATTCCAAGTCCTTTGCTTGGGGAAGGAAGGTGGGCGATAGCTACCTATCCTGGGTGTGGCAGGTCACTATGTGTGCCTGCCACTTTAAGGCCCTGGA